>NC_134041.1:52506869-52816023 GCF_965140245.1 Athene noctua
CGTAAATCTGCTACCGATAAATATTTTTAATTGTTAAATTTACTGGAAAGAAAAGTGTATTTTCCGTAGCAAACGTGGAGGATGCGGCGGGGCCGGGCTGCGGCACCACACGCTCCGCTCCTCGGAGGGCCGGGGCGGAGGCAGAGCCACTCCACTCCCCCCGGCCGGGGGCTCCGGACCGCCCCGACCCCCCCACCCCACCCCACCCCCCCCGCCCTGCCCGCCGGGAGGGAGGGGGAGCGCCTACTTAGATTGTGGTGGGTGAAATTAGTGATGTATCACGTTAATTACCAGTGTGATCTTAAAATGGTTGCAGGCCCAAGGAAAATTAATGGAAATCCAAATTCTAATTATGTGGCTGGTGTTAAAGAGTTGAACTAAATACCCAGGAAGGGAAATTGGATGATAATGTGGAAATATGCTACATTTTCTGGCTGCTTCTGGTTATTGCATCATGAAGCCTAATAAATGCATTAGCAGAGATACCGCTCGAGGACGATCTTTGGGGAGACAAAGCGGGGGGGGGGAAAGTGTGGTGATGCCTGGGATAACTGCGAAAAACAGTGAAGAAATGCCGAGATCCGCTAATTTTGCTTCATTCTTGGCTCCCCGGGGGAAGGCTTGCCCCCACCCGCGGGTGCGGGCCCAGCCCCGTGTGCTAGGGTTGCTCAAAGAGGCAAGGAGGAGGGAGCCGGGAGCCCCGGGGGGGATCGGGGGAGCCCCCGGAGCCGGGTTGCAGCAGCATGGCCGTGGGCCGGCTCCCCCCGCCTGCCCCTGCCAAGCCTGGGGCGCTGCCCCGCTTGCAGGTGGGGAAACTGAGGCAGGGGCAGGCTTCCCTCCGGGCTGCACCCCCTGGTCCCCCTCCACCCGCCCCGGAGTCACCCAGCAATCATACATGGAGGACTAATTAATTATCACAATTAAGCTTGCGGGACCCGAGGCTTAAACTCGGGGGGTTGCAGAGAAAAGCGGGGGGGACACACACGACACCGAGGGCGGCAACGTGTGTCGCGTCTGACCCACGCGTGTCCCCGGGGACGGGAGGGTAAAACCGCCTTCCCACAGGTTTAACCCTTCCCTCGCTGGCGGTCTCGGGGTCCCGGGTTTCAGCTCTAAAATCTCAGCCTCATCCATCACTGAGTTAAAAAAAAAAATTCAAGAGGGAAACCAATACAGACACACATCAAGACTCAAGAGTGGCGACCCTTGGAAAAGGCAGGGTCCAAGCAGATATGAATCATTTTTCTTTGCATACTTTAAAGGAATTACTAGTGATATGCAAGGCTGTCACTGCAAACTACATTTATGGATTTGCAAGTCATTTCCATAAATCAGCTGCATTGGATCCATCAGAAGAGCAGAGCCCGGCGTCGGTGCGAAGATGATGGAGCTCTCTTTGAACGTATAATGAAGTGTTCCAAGGGCTGCAGTTATTTTTCTGCTTGTTAAGGATTTTTTTTTGGAAGGGGGAGGGGGGCCTTTTCGAATTTGATTTTAAATTAAAACGTCGCCAAGAGATGTTTTATTGGTGATCACCCTTATGATAAATTTATGCTTCAATAATTACTTTTCACGGGATATCGATTTCCTCTGGCAAAAGCCTTTCTCCCTCCTTCCCAACCCCTGTCTCCCATTTCCCGAACAAGGCAGCGCTCCCTCACCACCCCCCACCCCGGGGATGTCTTCACAGGCAGAAACACGGGTGGGGCTGGGGAAACCGAGCAGCCACCGCGAGGAAGGAGCAAGGGGGTGGCCCAAGTTCACGTGTGAGCCGCTGCCATGCAGCAGGGCAGGCCGACATCCAGGGGAACCCCGTGTTGGCTTCCTCTCCACCCCTCCAGGCCCCCCAAGACCCTCCTCAGATTCAGCAGGCTGTAGATGGAGAAGGAGGGGGCTCCCCCCGACCTGATGGAGGTCCCTCAGAGACATGCAGGCAATCTCTGAGGCTGCAGTGAAAACCCCCTCCCCCAGTGTCCTCTGACTGCTGGAGAGATGGTCTCTGTGCTCCACAGCCCCACCCTGGCCTTCACCTCCCCCTAAATTCAGAGTAAACCTCTCCATGAGAGAGTGTAGTTGGTCCCAGCAGCCTGCAAACCAGGGGAGTCCCTGTGTCCCCCTCCCTTGGCACAGGTGGCAGCTCAGTGAGTGACTTTCCCATCATGCTGTGCCCACCCTGTACCCCACACTTGCCCTGGCTGGCTGGGACACCCCACATACCCCTCCTGGTGCCTGGCCTGGGAAGGGGAGCAGGCAGAGCAGCACATGGCAAAGGAAAGGTCTCGCTGCACCAGGGCCATAACCCCCAGGATTACAAGTGCTCTGAACAGTGTCTCAGTCTGCAAATGCACCCTCTGCCAGGGGCCCAGCTGCTCCCTCCACACCACCCACAGCAAACCCACCCTCCCCAACACCAATCCCACTTCGCTTTTCCTACAGACCCACTAACCTCCAGTGGGAAACATGTTCAGGGCATTCAAGCAGATGCAAAGGGTCTGTGACAGGTTCATAGTCCAAAGCAATGCCAAGGCCACACCGAACCAGGACCAGTTTGTTGCACAAATGCTCCTTACCTTCAAAAACATTATTATTACTACCAGATCAGAGTTTTCCAAGATGTCGAATTCATCCAAATAAATCACTTCTGATCTGTCCTTTCCTGACAAAGCCAATATCCCTCTCAGCTACCCCCCCCATTCCATTTATTATGGAAATAACTTTCCCCTTGGAAGGGACTCCCACCATGCTCAGAGGACAGAGCGGCAAGAATATGACACTGCAGGCCAAGTCACCGCAGAAACTCTGAGCCCGTGCTGACTCCCCCAGAGGACCCCTTCACAGTGTTTTCCTCTCTTTACACTATCAGATGGCTGCTATTCTCCTTTTCCACAGGAGGGAATTCAGGAGGAGTTGGCCAGTGTTGGCAGCTCGTGTTCTATCTCCCACAGTAATAATCACAGCTACCGACACGTGGGTGGATGGATCATCTTGTCCCCTATTTGTTTTTTATTTTAAAGCAGAAAATTAGAAGAGTATTGTCCCCACTACTGTCCCCATCCCTGACTCCCAAACACCAAACCCAAGCACTCCAGCAGCCGCTCAGGGCAGGGTTGCTGTTGCCCACACACAGAGAGCGAGCAGAGGCCTGGGAACATGAACAGAAAAGCTGCGGTGGGGACCCCGGGCATGAGCAGAGCCCGGGGCACGCTGCACCCCCCTGCCTTGTCCCAGCCTGGCTTTGCAGCGAGACTGGGGGAGGCAGCGTGCACTCTGCAGGGATACAGCCTTGGCCAGGCATGGGGGGTAACCTTCAGCTCCTTGTGGTACCCCTGTTTCTAGCTGCCACGAGGCACGGGAAAGAATACCTTTTTTTTTTTTTTTTTTTCCTCTGGAGTGTCCCCAGTAGATACTAGCTTTTAATGCAGTTGGGGCCAGTCATTGCTCCCAAAATTCCTGTACACTGCCAAAGATAAAGCAGCCACAGAACTGACAGGGGCACAGCTGGAGGGCTCCAAACCCAGCACAGAGATTGGGGCAAAAACCGAGCCCATGAGCGGCTGGGGAGGAGGAACAGTCTGTCCCGTCCCACCCCTCTCCTCTCAGCTTCTGTTAAGTGCTGGCCTCTGCTCTCGGCATCACCCGTGGCCATCTCCTGCTCCACGTGCCTCCTCGGCAAGGCAGGACTTTGCCACCAAGACCCCAAATTCAGGCTGCCCCCCTAGTCACAGCGTTGAGTACCCCAGGCTGCTCAGTTTCCTGCCTTACCCCGCTTCAAAGCCACCGCTTCTCCAGGCTCACATCACCACATCCCCACGACAAACCCGTGGGCATCCCAACGCCGCTCCGCTCCGGATAGCGGAGGAGGGAGCTGGGAGGGGGGGTGAGTCCCTGCCCTCCCCCTCCCCGGTGCCGCTCCCCCCCTCCCCCGCCCGGCGGTGCCAGCTCGGCGCGGCCGCCCTGCCCGGCTCTCAAAGCTTAGGCGAGGGGGACCTCTGCAGGCAGCGCCGCCGCCGCCGCCCCCGGCCCCCCCAAAACACGGCTGCCCACCCCACCTTGTGGGACAGAGCAGGCCCTCCTGCCTCCTGCCAGGCGTTTTGAATAAGGAAAACCCCACTTCTGAAGGTTAGAATCTAAAAAGCGGACGGGGGCTTGTAAGCAAAATTCCCTGCAGCATCCCTCCTCCTGCTAGGTGAGCAGTCGCTTTGTGTCCCACAGAGAGGTATTTCCCCGGGGTCTATGACACTACTAATGGCAGACGCCGTGTGAAGAAGCATATTGCCTCCCCTGCCCCACACCAGGAGCTGAGGAAGCAGGATGCTACCCCAGTAATGCAGGCTGAAGGGTGAAACCCGTCCTCGGGCTCACAGTGATTTCAGAGAGCATTGCCGCTAAAAAAAAAAGTGACACCAGTGCCATAGATCTCAGGGACAGTAGGGAAGGTCAAAGCCAGGTGCAGAGTTAGACACAACTCTGAGAAACAAGGAAGCAACAGGCAGCTCCTCCTAGGTGGTCTTGTGCGCATGTCATACATGTCCCTCAGTCCTTGTCCTCCCAAACTTAAATACCTTGTCGAATTTCAGCCAAAATTTGACTAAAGACATGACAAGTACAGGAAATTCAGCCCCTGGATGTTTCAAACGCTACTGCCTTGGGAAGCTGAACTTCAGAGCACTTTCTGGTACACGCACACAGCTCCTTTTCAGCAGGGGTCACCTCTAGCAGAAACTCTTCCTGCTTTCTCCTGCTTCACCTCCAGAGCTGGAAGGATTGCGAGGTGTCTGGGTCACTGCGTGTCAGCTGACAGGACTTCACACCTGGAACAACCCCTGTGACTCCCCTGGCTATGGCTGGACTCCAATCTTCCAGCTGCTTAAGTGTTAGGAGCTGCTTTATACTTCCATGCAGCTATAGCCAAGCATTGAACTGGGATGAACCTGGCCTCATGGCACAAAACTGCCTTCCCAAATGTCTTTGCCTCCCTTTGGTAGTGCCAGTCTGCATTTCCATGTGCAGCAAGGGCTTTTTAGGGCACCTGGAGCAGCTTTGAATGCATCGCATTGCTGCATGAAGACGTTGGGCTGCACACTCCCTGCTCTCCCAGCAGCAGCAGGACATGCCGCCTGGGTAGCAGCACTGCTCTCAGTTATCGATGCCTGCGATGCCATTGTGTGACCACCCCATCCTGGAGCCAGGGACACAAGAACATCCCAGACTTTAAACTGCTTCTCTGTAACCCATTCTAAAATGCAGCAAAGCACCCAAACTGTCAGTGTTTGCTGTCAAGCAAACCATCAGTGTTCCCCCTTCACCAGTCAGGGGATCCTCTGCACCCTGCTCTGCGGGTGGCAGAGCCACCAGAGTGAAATGCTAGATATGTGCTGGCCATACAACTGATGGACAGACACACTTTACACACCCAGGTATTGGCCCTGTCTCTGAATCACACAAATGAAATATTACGATCACTTTACTTTCAGTGAGGGAGTTTCAGAAAAAGAATGATCTGAAGGAAAATACCATGATCTGCAGCATTTTTTGGTGGAAGTGACCAGCAGCAGTGAGCCCTGCTCAGAGACAGGACTGTATCAGAGACTTCCTGAGGTCACTTCCAACCTGAATTATGCTTTGATTCAATGATGATGCAGACAAACCCCTGACTGCTCCTCCTGCATCCCCCTCATTCATCAGTGCTTTCCAGAGCAGCAAAATAAACTGGAGCATCCAAGGAACTTTCAAGCCCTTCAGCACAAGCAGCAACGTAAAGCCAGTGTCACACAGCCTGTAATCAGCTGCTTTTTCTCATTTCTTAAAATCATATCATTTTATGATCCACTAATGTTTTTCCCAAATAGTCCCATTTGTTCTTCACCTAATTCAACCACAGCCCTTAATTGTTTGATACTAATAGCTTTCATTTCTCTCACTTCCTTCTCTCTTTCTTTGCCCTGCAGGGGGAATCAGCCGCGACACTCACGAGCAAGGTTGCAAAACAACTTCTGCCTTCATTCCTTGTGCCCTGCCCATCCCGGGGTGCAGAAACCACGGCCAAGGTAGGAGGGAATTTGCCCCATTTGATCCATGAACATTTCAAGGGAAAGCAAAAGGCTGGTTAGTGCTGCCAGATGTAAATACACAGACAGGAGCACCCCAAATTGAGAAGAATTTAAAAATTAACTGATAACCTGGGGCTGCCACCAGGACCACCCACTCCACATAGCTGATGTCTGGAGTGAGACACGCAGGGTAAGTTCAGTGCTGCCTTGTAGCACCTCGGGTGCTCACCTCGCCAGGACAGGACCAGGGGGTTTCCATGCAGTTTCCTACTGGGTGTGGGTCTGGCACACACTGGGCGCTGAAGTCCATCCACAAGCTCTGGCAAATGACTACCTAGATCTTTGTTTTTTCCAAGCCTTGGCTCTCATCCAAGGCAGGAATCTCCCTCCAAAGGAATAGTGCCCAAGAAAATCCACTTCTTAGATGAATAGCTCATGGCAGCCCCAGAGGTGGTGGGGTTCACTCACTACATCTCACATCCTTCTCCATCTGCAACAAATTAAAAAAAAAACATTGATGGGCTGATTTTGATGGAGTACTCCACAGGTCTGCTAATTGTTTTCCCATTAATCCTTGCTTTTGAAAGTAGAGCTGGACTTTATCTGGAAGAATTTGGAAAGCCTATCAGGGTCAAGAGCTCTGGCTTGCTAGCAGCAGAAAGGTGCAGAGGAATAGCTAGATGGGTATGTGCTAACTCCAAGTTACGGGAAAATGTCCCAGTGAAGCTATTTGTTACCTGTCTCTCATCCCTGCTCCAGACCCAGGCTCTAAATGTGACTTCTCCCTGCCCAGCAGCAAGAGAGAGGAGCAGCAGCAGCATCTGTTGGCAGCAGAGGGGCTGCAGCTGGGAAGGATATGTGCTCACTGTCTCAGGGACCTTCTCATTTGGTTTTGGTAGAACAACCCTAAAATTAATCAGTTCTAATTGATGGGAAGAGCAGAGAATTTCGAAAATCTGTGTCATTATAAGAATGTTTCTTCTCCTTTTTCTTAAAGCTAAGAAGCTGCCTGCCCTAACCAGGGCAGGTGGGGAAAGGTTTCAATGAGCAAGAGATACAAAAAGGTCTGTCAGGAGAGGATTAGCTGGAGCAGAGCCTGCCTCGGAGCAAGACAGAGGGCGATGTGACCTTGCAAAGCCTGTCTGGACTATTTTCTAGAGCTCTGGGAAAAAGACTGTAAAGCCAGTAGTGACAGAGGAGAACTGCATTAAGAGAGGAAATTAATTTTGCTCTAATGCCTGCTGCTGCTTACGCAGCAATGAACAGCGGCTGCCTCTAGCCCTGAAATCCTGAAATTCCCCAGCTGTCCCCATCCCCATCGAGCATGAGCAAGTCAGACGGAGGTTTTTTAATACCAGGAGGGCCCTTGCTCTGTGGCCTACTGGGAAGTGTAGTTCAGTGCCTGCATGGCCATTTCAGAGCAGCTTTTTCTCCCTCTGGTTTGCAGAACCTGAGGCTCAGAGCAGGAGAGTTCGGGGGGACAAGGTTGGGATGGCTCCTTGGATCTATTTGCTGCTTGCATTGGTTGACCATCCCTCTCTGGAGTGTGGGACTGTTAGATATTCCCTCTTTGCTGAGGGGTCTGAGGGGAAGAGTTGCAGAATGCCCTTTCTGGCACACTCATCTGCAGCCCTAAGAGAGAAAGAAAATCTTGGTAGCGAGGGGCTTGCAGAATCGCACCCCCAGCAGAAATGAGGCTGGGCACAAGCAAACATGAGGTGTGGCTGGAAATAAGGACCCTAAGCATGTGGTTGGAGGCTGTCCCAGATGGGGATGAGTGTCCAGGGCTGCCGCGGTGCAGGGCTGCCCCAAGTTTGTGCTTGCATGCCACACTGAGTCAGGGCCAGCATCAGTGGGGTTAGCTCCACTTTCCCCAGGGAAGGGCTCACACTGACACGTCATCCATGGAAGCAAAAGTACTTCAAACCCTGCAAGCTGAGCCGGTGAAGGGGAGAGCAAGCAGTGGGCATGTGGAGTTCAAATGCAAAAAAAGCTGTGGAAAAAGAGGAGGGTAGGAAGGGCTTGGCCAGCCGTCCATGGATGCTGGATATGATCATGTGTCTAACCCCGGCAAACCCAGCAAAACCCCAGCACTGGACAAAAAAAGAGATGGTTTTGGCTCTGGAGTCTGGAACACATCTTGAAGAATGCAAGACAGACTGGGTTTGGGGCTGTTTCATCCCAAATGGAAAATCCAAACTGTCTGCATTTCTTCCCATGTTTGGGGGTTGGTGGTTTTTTTTCACCAAAGTTTTCTTTCTTTTGGTAAGGAGATGTGAATTACATCCAGACTGCACCTCCCCATTTTCCTCCTCAAAATAATAATAGCCTCATTTGCTAAAGGCACTATTAGGGTATTAAGTGAAAATGAATTAAGTTTAATTCAATTGTTATTTTAGGAGCTTTGCCTCGTCAGGGTTTTGCAAAGCTTCATTCCTCCACTCGCTGGAGACCGGCTTTAACACGCCCCTGCTGAGTTGTTGCTGCAAGCCACAAACCCATCATGCTGGGAGTTTTACTTAATGCTAAGGGTTGGATTTTATTTTGCTTAATGTCAGAGTCTGCCTGCCATACTGCTGGGGAAGAAGGGAGAGCCAGAGACTGGTTAGCTCAAGTCCATCATACTCAGCTTAGAAATAAAAGTCACTGGCTGGCTGGTGATTCTGTAGGCAAAACCCCGGTGTTTATTTGTCCAGAAAGCGCCACATTACCGCTCCCTTGCTTCACAGAGGCTTCACCTGCTTGTTGCATCAGGTGTCATCTCCTGAATCTTCTCCATCCACTGTGTTATGCTTCAGACCACCAGCACATGAGGGGTGGGACCTGCCAGGGGTGAGAATTTCTGGAGAGGGATTAGTCTTCATCCTTAGAGCACTCACCTTACCTGTGCTTTGCAATTTAGATTGACTTTAAATGCAATAGAATAGCCCCAGAGAGCATCAGGGTCTGTCCTGATCAGGAACTGTTCCTCATCCCTAGGGAGGCATCAACTCCACCCAAGCCAAGGAGAAACTTTGGAAAGAGGGAAAAGAGGAGAAGGAGAGAAAACAGTGACAGAGGGACCTGGATTATATTGGGACTGATGTCTGTGCCTTTGCTATGTGGGCAGGTGGGCGCCTGGGTGCCCTTAACCACATGGGGTTTGATACAGCATTTGGAGAAAATTCACATCCCTGCACAAGGCAGAGTACAGGGGAGAGCCTGACCCAGAGACGTGAGAAGAAGAGGGGCTCAGATTCCCCCAAAGCCCAGCAAAAGGACATTTCAGATGAGCTGTCAGCTCCCACGGTTTGTACAGTTGAGCTGTGAGATCCATCACATCCCTCCTCCCTTTGCCCTCTGGTTCCTATAGCAGAGAGGGAGAAGGGAGGACAAGACCCCAAAGATAAATGCCCACACACCTTGCCGGGACAGCTCGGAGTCAGCAGCAGCAAGCAGGAGGAAGGAGCACTCAGAGCAGGGCTCTCCCAGCCTCTAACCTTGCTGAGAGCCAGCGCCCAGGATTTATGGAAGAAAAGCTTGGCAGTGACCTCTGATCCACTCCAGCACCGAGCGCGGACTCGGATGGCATTACAGCGTGATGTACGGCCAGCGGGTCTGCCGGGCAGTCTCTTGTGAGCGATGGCTTGCGATATTTCTGGAGTTTATACCTAGCTCTCCAGCTCAACGGGCTTTCTGGATATGATTTGTGCCGTATGTAGCTCTATAAATATCGAGCTCAGAGCATTATATATGGCGACAGCCCTACAGCACTCCCGGTGATATATCCCTGCGTTTGCGGTTGTAGGCGAATAATTTTAGTTTGAGTGGTGTGGCAATGAGAACAAGGAGGAAGTAAAATAAAAGGGTAATTCAAGCCCAAGCGAACAGCAGGGAGCGTGCGTGAGGCTCGGCTGATCATTCAAAGCCTCTCCCACCAAATCACTCAGGGAATTGATGGCCAGAGTAATTTCCCAAATTAGTTACCTTATCCCTGTGTGCTGCTGTCTGCAAAATAAGGAGATGTCACCAAGGCCCCCCCTGCGCGGGGTTTTGCTGAGAGGAGATGCTGCAACAAGGCAGGGCAGGTGACAAGGCTGGCACTCCAAGGACAGTGTCAGACCCTCCCTGCCAGGGCATCCCTCAGGTTGGAGCATGGGGAGAGCCTAAGCTGTTACCACCAGCCTCTCACCACCCAGTTCCCTGGAAAGCTTCATCAGCATTGCTCTGGGAAACCATCATGACAAGCAGCTTGCAGGCCACTATCTAGGTGTGGGGATAAGAGCTTTTTTCTGCTATAATTGTGTGGGGATTGCTTAACCTACTGGGATTGCTGCAGTCCAGGTGGTGCTTCCCCACCTGTAAATCCCACAACATTCCCTCCCTCTGGCCAGGAGACGGACAAAGGGGGCTCATATGCATACAGCCACTTATCCTGTTCAGGCAGATGTCACCAGAGCCTTCGAACAAACTTCTGAGCAGTATGCTGGAATGACCAAATGTCCATCTCCGGAGAAAAATCGAGGCCATGTTTCATGTTGTGTCCCATTTGCTGCAATGCTTCAAGGTGTGTAGGTGCTTGTGTCCACGTGGGGTTGGCCCAGGCTGGCAGGTTCAGAGAACCCACCTTATACCATTAAAATGAATCATTTCCACCCTGGAGTCAGAGCTCAGCACTTCCACATGAAGAGCCTGTCCTTCGGCCCTGCATCCCACTGCTGCAGGTGACAGGCTGGGTGACTCGGCATCATGTCCCTTGGCAAGAAGTCTGAGGGAAAGCCTGTAATTCATCTATAGTTGTGAAACAGGTGAGTGAACAACCACCTGAGGAATGGGATTATAAGAGAGGGAAAAGGACTGGATGGACACAGGCTGCTAACAGGCTTTCTCCAACAGCAACCAGTCTGCACCAACGTGTTTCAGGGGTGTCTCATTCCAGTGAAAATGCCATAATGGACCCATTATACTTACATTTCCATCACTGTATTGCCACAGACCTGAACCCATCGGTCCCAAAAAACCTCCACAGTGTCCCCACTTTCAGCACTGGTATAGTGGCATAAGATTGTCTAGGAGGAATTCAGCTCAGTTTGTTAGTCTGCTGTCAGCAAATAACCCCAGCAACAGACTAACGCAAAAGAGCTGAGGTTCCTTCCTGCTGGAAAACCCATGCCTTCTAGCTCCCTAATAACCTCCCAAGGGCACTGAGCAAGGATATGGTCCTGTCAGAGCATTGGGTGATGCAGGCAACAGGCTGAGAGCAGAAGAGACGATTTACAAGGAGCTGGCACGGTTTGCTCTGATTTTGTAAAGAGATGGAAGGTCAACAGAGAGCAATAGCCTTTCTCAGTGGCTTTATGTCAGGACAGGGACTGCAGCTGTTTGCAAACACAGCTATTGCAGACACAAAGGATGTGAGAATTGATCTGATTTCTTCCTCCAGAAAAGATTTAAACTACATGGGAACAAAACTTACTTCCCGTGGAAGTTGCTGCTTTAATCTTGGAGAGACACAGAAGGTTAGATGAGTTCAGGATTTGACACAAAGCAATTTGGGTTTAAAGTCGCAACTTTTAACATGCTAGAAGCCTTGTAGAGCTACAATAGATGGGTAGGTTCTCTGTTAGTTAAGTGTCGATATCCTTATAGGAGATTTGCTACAAATCAAGAGGAAGGAGCAGTCTGAAGCACAAACTAAGGGGCAAAAATGTTGTGCCTGGGAGATCCGGTAGGTCAGATGAATTGTAAGAAGGATCTGTTGTGGTCACAAAACGTTACTCTCTCACCCAAATGAGTCACTGAAACATTTTGTATTTCTACCTCCATTTCTGGATTGCTTTCCCCCCCTGGGGAGACCCAGCAACGCCAGACTCCAAGCCATGTGGTTCTGGGAGAGACTTGCAAACCAAAGCCGGTGCCCTGACACAGCTAAATAGCCCAGACTTTTCTTGATTGCAGTCCTGGACATTTCTTTGCAATGCTGGTGCCTGCTTTGGTGGAGTGACTTGATCCTACTGCCAGGGCAGCATTCCCTGGGCTCCTTTTGTAGGCACACGAGGAGCCTTCCGTGGGCTGCAGCAGCCAGTAGAGCACCAGAGAGCCAGTGGCCTTTGCACCAGCATCCCGTGGAGGAGGTTGTCCTGCCACTGGAGCCAGCTCAGCTCCATGACCTGATGAGGACTGTGGCTAGACAAAGGCACTCTGAAGATAGCACCATCTCACTCATCCTCCTGGTTTCCCACTTGGTTGTACCCATCTCTTCCCTCACGCCAGCGGCTGAGATTAGAGACATCCTGCTGAGACCATCTCTTTAACCTGTTAAAGCAAGATTTATGCCATGAACAGTCTGATTCTTTAACTGCTGAGCCGTCTCTCTTGCACCTCTCGTTGTCTGTGCTGGTGATATTTCTCTCAAAAAAAAATGGTTGTGGCTGAACTGTCACTGTTCCCTGTGGTCCACAGACTGCTCTGATGACTTGTATATGAGACTTCACTTTACGCTTACATGAAGCAGACAAATACACCTGTGAGAAGAAATTAGCTGCTTCAGTGACAGAGCTCAGTTGCTTGGGAGATTCCTGATGCCTCCAGCACAACAGGTAAATGAATCAGCTCACCCAGTGAGCATCTTCCCAGAGGAGCATGGCTCAGGGCAGACATGCCCATAACTAGGAGCTCTGCCTCCCCAGCCATCCCACCACAACTGAGGACTGCACAAAGTGGGGCTCACCTGGGCTTTATCCTACAGTGATAATGCTTTTTCCTCACTGCAGGAAATGATACATGCCAGCAGGTTTGCCGTGCATTCCCCTGCCCTCCTTCCTACCAGACTGACTCTTCCCAGCTTTTCTTCCCATTTTGTACACTAGCGAGCAGTCTCAGCATCATCCCAAACATCTGAGGAAACCACTCCTCAGCTGGCCCAGCTGTGGCTGGAGAGGTGGAAATGCAGCCCGGCTCCTGCTGTGCCCCTGCATGCTCACCCAGCCCCCCAAAACAGCCCTTTTCTCCTCAACACTGACCAAAGGGCTTTGCAGGACAAGGACAGCAGGCTCACCTGTGAGGACCCACCCAAGGCACCCACCACTCATGTGATGGCAGGTGTGAAACCCACCTTCAGGTCCCTATCGAAGGCTGACAGGGACTGCTGCCAGCTCTACTTTGCCCCAGGGAACTCCTGTTTGGGGCAGGGCAGGCAGAAGGACACAGGCAGGGAGGGCAGAGTTCAGCCTGAGCTTGTGGAGGACCAAGGGATCAGCCTAAATTGGGCCAGAGAGGACAACACTTATTAGACAAATATGATAAACACACACACCCACAGACTCATCGGAATACACCCATACTTGCGAGAGCACTCAAGAGTCTTGATTTTTTTTTCTTCTTTTTGGAAACCAGGCTAAAAAGGGGAAACAAAGATGAGAAAGTTCACAGCTGGCAGACCATCCAGAAGATGTTTATCCCAAATTTTAGCATATCATTTTAGATCACATTTTGGCCTCTGCCCTCTGGGCACCATTTCACTACTAAATGCACTGTGGAATAAATGCCAAGCAATGGTGGAACATGAATAATCCCTTCTCAGAGAGAATTACTTTTCTGGCTAATACATGCAGCTTTAAAAAGCAATAACTTGTTAAACAGACACACACACACACACACACACACACACGAGCAGACCCCATTAAAGTCATTTGATGTGAGACAGGGAAAAGTGTCTCTAAATCACATAATTATTTTAAGAGACGAAGACACATTTACTTAAACTGGTTCAAATCACCTTTGGGGAAGGAGGAGAGAGGGTTTGTGTCTGCACCATTAAGTGCTTTGATTTCCTGCAGCTCACCCTAGACTCTTGTTTTAATAGCATTAAACATATGAATATGTGATAATAAAATACAGGTGGTTTCCTTGAGCTTTATTGACTTTCTATGCCACAAAGAGAAAATCATTGCTTCCTTGTTTATCTGTTTTAGCATTTCTTGGGTTTATATTTTTTTTCTCCTTTGATTAATGCAAGCAGCTTCTTGGCTGTTCTAGAGAGCTGCTGTATCCGCCTGCTTTGACCAAAGCTCATCCCTATGTGCTTAAAAAATCCCAGCCACTTGACCCTGATGCTTACTGCACCCCATGAGCCAGGAGGTAGGGGTGCGTGGCCAGGAGAGGGATGGAGCCAGGCCTCTTTCTCCTTGTTTCGCTGGAGCTCAGGGAATCAGGAGCTTGCAGGGGTCCCAGCTTTGTGTCCTTGGTGTGGCTGCAACCCCCAAGCAGGGGTCCTGCACACATTCACACACACCATCCCGACACTGTCCAGCCCACCCAAACTCCCTTCAGACCTACCCATCACATGAAGCATCAGAAGTTGGGTCACCCCATGGAAAGTCTCACTTCTATATCCCGGTGGGGGATACTGAATTCAGGGGAATCAATCCCGCGAATTTCTCAGGGTTGGCTTTACCTGAGATCCCTTTGGGAACATGCTGCGCCCTGAAGGCCACACTTGGGGCTGGGATGCCCTTCTTCCTGAGCTGCCTCCCCAGAGCTTCCAGTCTGAGCCACCCCCTGGTTAAGGTGGGGCTCGTGAGCACCCCCACGCGTGTGGATGGGGCGGGAGCGAAGCACCCGTGGCCGGGACCCTGTTGCTCGGGCGGTGCCAGGCGCTCTCTGGCCCCTAGATGGAGCTCGGTACCCACCGTTTGCTCCTGGGTACCCTCAGGGGCTGGCAGCGGCGGGGGCAGCGGGGCAAGCAGGGATGCTCGCCGGCAGCTTCCCGCCACGCCAGCACAGGGGCGAGTGGAGGGACAAGGTGCCCGCCCTGGTCCTGCGTGTCTGACGCCCGTGGGTGCGCACGCCTGGCCGGAGAGGTGGCCACCAGGATATCGCTTCGCTCCAGCTGGCGTGCACCAGGCTGCAGCTCTGGGCAGCTCTGAGGTGAGCGTGCACCAGGTTCACCTGTGAAGGGGGTGCTGCCATGCATTTTGGGGGGAACATCGATAGCTTTGACTCCTATTTTCTCGAGGCACTTGTGCGGGGGGTTATCTTGCCCTAGACCCCATCCTTTGGGGGGAACCAGACAGCCAAGCGCCCCTCTCTCCATCCACTGCAGAGAAGTCTGAAGTCCCCTGATTCCCATCCAGAAAACATCCATAGGCCCTTAAAATAAAGGCAAATAAGGGGGGCATTGCTGAGACTAAAAGTGAGGGGCACAAGGATGAAAGGAAGCCAGAGCCACGCAAGGCGCCATCTATAGCACTGCCAGGCAGTACTCAAGCAGTCCCCCCTACCTCATCTCTTGTATGGGGGGGGTCTCCACACCCCCAATCCCACCAGGGCCAGTTTGGGCCAAGCTATCAGACAGTTGGGGTCTTCCTCTGGGAAGGGGAGCAGGGCTGGAGTCAGGACCTGTCTCCTGCAATCCCACTTGTCAGCAAGGAAGGGAGAGAAACCGGCCCCTGAAATGCAGAAGACATTCAGCGACAGGACAGCATTCCTCACTCCTCACCTCTTTTGGCAGTGTCTGTGGACACAAGCTCTCTCAGGAAACCCTTTCCACCGGATAAGGTTACAGGTGTGTCTCTGCCTGTTCCTGGGCTTTCTCTGCTGTGGCGTCTTTCCTCAGGGGCTGGCACACATACCTGCACCTTGGAGTCCCGATGCGGGGCTCTGTGCTTCCTCGCCTGACTGCTATGAGTCGCGCTTCTGCATGAGGTGTGCAGCATGGCTCTGCTCAAGGGTGTATGTACCCCCAGATCCTCAAAAGACCAGGCCTGGAGGGAGACCGCGTGAGAATGGTCGTGGGTCCACCAAAACTTCCCTCTTGCCTTGCTCTCTGGAGAGCATGCTCTGCTCTGCATCCCACCTCCTGCCTGCGGTGGTATGAGCCACAGTCAAAGCAGGTTTCAGACCTGTCATAACAACCGGTAAGGTTTCAACATTTGTTTTCACTCCAACCCGAAGTGAAAGCCAGATCTCTTTAAGTATTTCCGCAAGGATCTCGAGCAGCCATGTTGGTGGGCAGGGCACAAGGGTCCCTCCAACGGCAGAAGAGCGCAGCCTGGCAGTGGCAGAAACCCAACAGCGTCATGTGTACACAACTTCCCGGAGCTTAATCCTGGAAGGAGGGCAGTGCCCTGGATGTGGCCCAGCAGCTACTGCCAGGCTCCACTCCTGTGTCACCAGGGGATGCTGGAGCCAGGACCTGCACCCAGCAGCACCCTGGCGATGTGACATCTCCAGATCCTGTGAGCTCCTCCAGCACATGCCACCCACAGTGGGGCCAGACAGGCCAGGTATAGTCTTGGCTGGGGGACAGCCCTCCTCTGCCCAAGCCAGGCTCCTGCTGGACCCAGACCTCAAGTCCCAGGTGCCCCCCACCACTCGCACCCATGGGCCAGCGGAGATTTGATGCCTTTTTTCTGCAGCTTTCAAAAGAGCATCCTTCTGATACATCATGGCTTTCAGAGACCTGCTGGCATTTGTTCTTTTCTCTCTGAGCCTGGCCTCGAAGGAACCCCTCTTCTCTCCCAGGCTCTCAGGGCTCTCCTGTGAAAACAGCCAGATCAGCTGGGGAGGCTCTTATCACTGGAGAGGGGGAGCTGTGCAGAGACCTGAACACAACTCAGTGCACTTGTGCTCACACCCTCATGATGACCCTGAGCAAGCCCCTTCCCTGTTCATAACTCTTTTTTCCCCTTTGGCACTACATGTGGGGAGATCCTGGGGTCAAGTCTTGCCTCTCAGCATGTTTATGTCCAACATATGTGATAGCCAGACTCAGTCTTGTACCCGCTGACTGCCAGCACCACAAACCAAATGCTTTCTAGATTAAAACACAGAAAGGAAGAGTCTGGCCAGCCCTGATGTGCCCAAAAGCTGAGCATCAGCAACAGCAAGTACTAATCACCAAACAAAGTGACTTTACAAAAAATTCCTCTTGCTGAGACAGGAAAGTCCATGGGAAATGGAGTTTTTCTCCATGTTTTCATCTATCCCTGTCTTTGACTGCTTCCCAACCGTAGTTTAAAAAAATCATATATTGATTGATATTTTTTAATCACTGCTTTGTTATTTTTAGGCGGCTGCAGTCTAGGAAAGACAGACAGTTAACCGCAGCTCTCAGACCAGCGGGTTTACATTCTTTGCAGCAACAAGAAAACGAGTTTCCTCAAGCCTTGTTCCTTCCTGCTCAAAAATTAGAGCGGGGACTCCCCATCTATTTCTGCTCATTTTATTTTCGCTCCAGAAGCAGAATGGCGAAGGGCAGCTGAGCTGGGGGTAAGTACTGAATTTCCAGCCCCGAGGAAGTGTAGGGCAGGGGTTTGCAGCTCTCTGCAACAGGGGATTTGAACACCTTCAGCACACAGAGTTTTGGCTGGAGCCTTGGTGTGTAATTAGGAGTTACACAGCTAAGAGCTGCTGCAGCCAGTCCCATGCTTAACACAATTAGCTGGGGAAAAAAAAAAAAAAAAAGAAAAGAAAAGAAAAAGGAAGCTAAAAATTAATTTATAGACTTGGAAAATCAAGATTTTTTTTGTGCCTTCAGAAAAAAAATAATTCTTTGGCATGTTTGATTTGAATAAATGTATAGACTTCATTTTAAACTACCAAAATAACAAGGAGTTTCTGAACAATGGAAGGGAATAGGGGCAAAGAACCTCTATCCTAATCTTGGGCAAGCACTGACATATCAAAAGGAAAATTTGTGTTTTAACAAAGGCAAAAATAGTAAGAACAACAATAATTAAAAAATCAAAGTCCCAGCTAACTTCACAAATAAAATATCTGCAAAAATGGAGATAGTCTGAATGGCTTGACTCCAGCAGAAGCTTGCTATGATAATCTATAGCTTTGTGTACTTTTCTTCATTCCTTAATATTTGTTAAATTTTTTTTTTTTTTAATTCTGATTTTTCTTCACAAATTGAGACCCTGTCATTTAGAAAATTTCAAACCAGGATATTCTGATAATTCCAAATCTTATTTGGAACGTTCTTAAAATAAGCGGCAGTCAAAGCTCATTGTTGCACAAAGAAATCAGTGTCACTCAGCCAGTCTGCTTCTGGCAGGAAAAAAAAAATAAAAGATCAATTCAAAAAGTTCCAGCTGTCCCAGAACCCCAGACAGGGCTGGCTTTTTACTGTAACCCAAACAGCTTTCAGCAAAGCCATTTTCAGTTTTGTCAGTAAATTGACTCGCATTTTCTACCTCATCTAGCCCACAACTACGTGTAAGCTGTCCTGGGAGGTGAGGAGGGGGCTGCGTCCCGCAGGGCTGGGCTCCCGCTGACGCCGTGCCAAGTCAGAACCTCCATTTTTAAGCTTTTATTTTCGTGTGTTGGTTAGTTAGAGGCACATCCAAAAGTACCGATCTACAGTCCCAGTGAGGTAATGAAAATGATCCTATAGATGGGTGTTCGTGGGGTCAAAGCCTCTCTTTATGATTAATGATACAAACTGTATTAGAGGACACACACCCGCCTGGGTCTTCCTCCAGCAAATACCACGTACAGGTGACTCTCACAGATGCTGCTGCAGAAAAAACAGCATTAAACATACAACAAATGCCCCACACATGAGATAACACAGCCCAAGAAAAGCTGCATGTGGTCTTTATGAGTACTCACATAGAATTTGGGGTGTGCAAGTACTGCAAGGGGCCAAATGTGCTGGCCTGTGCCCAGGAAAAAGCACAACTGCAGGCTCCAATCAAGTCAGGAAGCTCCAGCAAAGACCCTTCAGCTTTTCCCTGGGCTCATCCCTCTGCAAAGATAAACCGACTGATCCTCATTTGGATGACTCATGTGCTTAACTAATTGGCTAAATGGGGGCCAGACCCCTGGTTCCCTCCTGCCCACATGGTCTGTTGAGCTGGGACCAAACCCAGACAACCGCAGCCCATCCAGCTGGGCTTTGTCTTTTCCAGCTCCACACAGATGTTTAATACTCTTGCTCATGTAAAGACGGTGCTTCCCTCCGCCCCAGATATTGCTTTCAAAAGTTCAGTATACCTATAGCCAACGCAATGTGATCGATGGCTCTTGGTCCCTGGCAGCGTTGTGGGCGATAGAGCTGTGCACGGCCTCCGTGCACTCTCCTGCAATGCTCATGTGCCCTCGGCTGCGGGTGCCACACAGGCTTCCCCCTTCCAGCCCAAGCCTACCTTGGTCTGTATTTCCTAGATACTGGTAAACAGTGGAAAAACATTTCTTCCTAACTTCCATTTCACATTTGAGATTCGCTATATTTTGAGACCGAGGGAAGGGGGAAATTACTTTCAAGGCGGTTTAATACAATTTTATTCCTGTTCCCAAATAGGTATAATACGAAAAATTAAATCAGCCTTCAATGTGGTATGGATGGCCCCTGGATATGGCTGTGGTGATGTCGGTCTACAAAACATATCATTATGTGTCACTGTTTCATGTCATTGCTTATTGATTTAATTTCATCATATTTCAGGCAACTTTTATTGTCTAGGTACAGATCATCATATTAATAACTGGAAGCACATATGCAGATATCAAAAACACCTCCTGCCACTAAACCAATTTTTAAAATGAATCCAGGAGAAATATTTTAACAGAAACCCCTTCCAAACACAATTGTTCCAGGGACAAGAAAGACCAGATGACTATTTTTCTGGTTCCAATGTTACATATATTGTCATTTCATATCAAGATTTCTTTTTTTTTTTCTTTAGGTTTTCTTTTTTAACAGGAAAGATTGATAAGAAAAGGAGGAAGTCAACAGTTTTGAGAACAAGATGTAGCTAAATATTGTATCTAAACTCATGCCCTCGAATGTGCCTTATCATACATTCAACTTTGCTGGGAAATATTTTGGAATATGAAATGAATAATGTGGATATTATAAAATGGCTGTCTTGGAATTAAATTTTGAGATATTGATATGTCATGATAATAAAATAGAAAACACTTTTAATATCAACAGTGAGCTCTATCATCCTTTTTCAAAAAATTATTTTGTGGTCGGCGCTTTTTCCTACACAGAAACCTTGAAACCAAAAACATACACTGCAGCAAACTGTAAACCATTAAAGATTTGTACAGAGCAATGCCTCCTGAAGGAGTAAGCCCTAAGCCCAGCATTATCTTTGTAGTCAAAGCTGGTCACGTATTACATTAGCCTAATCAGCTCCTAAAAATCTCTGTGGTATGAAACGGAATTCAAACAAAAGTATTCTGTGAAATTTATCTTGGAAAAAAATACAAGGTGTTTTATTTTAGCAGTTTTTTTGGTGTATCTTTTAAAGATGTCTCAAAAAATATTTTCCTGTTTTCTTTTTCCTTTTTTTTTTTTTTCCTGGTTTCTTGTCTCTCCATCATTGCAGATGGTTCTCTGTGTTCACTTGCACATTGGACTGCAGGATGGGAAAACCCTGCAGCACCAAAAATTTTTGAGCTCAATCCTGCAATAATAGATTTTGGATAAAGCAGGCTATTCACATGCTCCCTTAACAAGCTCCCCAACAAAGCTGCACCCAGAGGACCCAGCTTCCAGGAATGCTATCAAACACCAGATATTAAAGGCTCAGGTTACTCTGTCGCCCATGTCCTCTTCTCCAACGTTCTTTATCCAGTAATTCCCAATGCTGGAAAGAAATACCAGGCTGAAATCAACCCAGCTTCCCCAGCTCTAAGGTGGAAGTCTCCCCGAAGGAAGCTGATGGCAGTTTTCCCACTGGTTTGATTCTCCTCTGAGAAAGGCTTGCCTAGCTGGGGATGATGTCCCTTGATAAGGTTGAGCATGGATAGAAAGCAGGGTCCCTAGGATAAATCCCTGCAAGATTGTCTCTGAAATGTAATCTTGTACATTTCTTTATATTCAAATGCCCCTCTCCATATAAAGTTTCAGACATAAATATCTCTAGACCCCACCAGCCCAGGAGAGACCAAGGTCTTATTCAAGAAATTATTCAACATAAGTTTAAGGCCAAGTCCCTACACAATTCCTGCCGCTCCCGGCAAGCTCCCCAGAAGGGCTTTGATTAAGGGAGGTCCTAAATGCACTGCTGGGTTGAAGCCTGAAAATGTTTACAAGATTGGGGATTAAAATACAGCAAATTACCTTGAGATCTTCCAAAACCAAGCGGACCTGAGCAAAGTCAAATGGAAATGCTAACTCTATTTTCATTTTAAAAAAATAGCAGAGGCTTTGGCAGTAGTTGTGATACGCTGTCTCCTCTCAGGGAACTAATAGACAGGGAAGAGCAAGGCTTTAAATGATTTATTCAGTACCCTGGAGATTTTTTTTTTATTTTTCATTTTTGTTTCCACATAAATTACACAAGCACTTTATAAAATGAATACACATAAAACACCTTATAAGTGCATAACTTAAAAAAAACAAACGAACGAATGCCTTTAAAAATCTCACTGAAAATAGGTTTTCTGATTGCTTGTTTGTACTAGCTGCTTAAATTGGCAGTGCTGTTTTAGATTATAAGTAACTGAAAAATATATACTGTATATATATATATATATATTCCTGGCATTTGTTATAAGAAGTGCTTTGTTTAATTGTGTCTCATTCCCTTGGTACAATTAAAGAAACAACTAAGTTAAACAGTTGAGAGTGAAATTGATTTTTTGCCATCAGGAACCGCCTTCTAAAGGGAAACAGGTAAAATAAAACATTGGACAATGTTTTGCAAATGATATGGAAATAATCCATGGAAAGAAACTGCATTACCCCCACAAACTGCCACCAAGGTCTTCTCATTATTAAAATACACGCTGATGGGCATGGAGTCCATGGCAGCCGGGGACAGTTTGGGCTCTTCATACAATTGAGATATCATATTTACCGTCCTCAGGAGTCTGTCAGATCCTTCTCTTATTCCCCCCTTGCAAGAAAAAATTAATGAAAAAGGGGAGGAGAGATGGCGAAGTGAGATCCGAAGGGTTCCCATCTGGCGCAAGCAGAAATTGCTGCTGTTTCCTCCATTTGTTGCATCCCTGAACATCTCCGGCACGGACGGCCCGAGGAGGCTTGTGGCAGAGACACGCTTTCCAAGGAGCCTCCTTTCATTTCAAGCCATCAGTCCAAAGTATACATGTATATATATATATACACACTTTATATATATATATATATATATACACGGATATATAAGGTTGACTCCAGGCTTTGCACTGCTGCCAGCAGAATCCAAAGTTTTCTCTCCCCCATCTGGGCGAACGCCGGCGGCCGTGTCTGTCAGGGCTGGGCTTTTGTCTGGCAGCATGTCAGCAAGTTCACAGTCGGCACCAGAGACTTTCAAGAGAACAAAAGGGTCGGTGGGAGGCGAGACACCACTGCTGCTCCAGCAACCCCACGGTGGGGAGAGTTTTTGGGGTGGTTTCTCTTCCTTTCAGTCCTCATGGAGGGTTTCTCCAGCCGGACACATGGGATGTACATGTGGCCAGAGTACTGTGGAGTGCCAGCCTTCCCCGGGGAGAAACGGGGATGCCATGTGTCCCCTCAGGGACGGCCCTGCCAGCAGAAGGCGCACGTGCCGCCGGTGGGCGCCAGCCTTATTCGCAAGCGGAAGCAACAGTGGTGACGCTGGTGATCTTGGTGGAGTCATCAGACCAAGGCTGGAGGTTCTGGAGAGCGAAGAGAGAGGAGTTGTGGACACAGATGGGGTCGGCTTGGATGGGCTGGTTGATGGTTTTTTGGAAGGCCTCCTGCTGCAGCTGCATGAGGATGCGGTTTGCTTGCTGCCGCTCGGCCTCCCGCTCCTCTGCCGTCTGCCTCCTAGGAGAGAGGGAGCAGTTAGGGGGGCCTGGGGGAGCAAAGGAGGGGTATCTCTGGAGGGAATAGGTTGTGCTGGATGCTTAGGGCTGGGGAAGGTAGGAAAAGAGGGTGACCAGCCACTGCCTGGTTCCACATCCCCTGCACAAACTGCCAAATCCCATAAACTGGGGACTGGGGCTGTCTATCTTACCGGCCCCAGCAAAAATTGCTCCGATCAAAGAGAGCCAGGAGCAGCCCACAGCTCTGGTTTATTTTCTGCCCATGGGAAAAATCCAGCAGAGCCAAAACACCCGAAGGGAAGGGGCACAACTGGGTTGCAAAAAGTGCAATTCCCTGCAAATGAGCTCCACACCCAGCAGCAAGAGCCAAGTGCACGGTATCCCAGCAAGGAGCACAGGGCAGGAGCACGGTGAGACATCACTGACAGGCAGTGCCACACAGGTGGGACATGGGCAATGTCACCCTGAGCATCCCCTTCCCAGCACCCAGGTCTGCCACCTCCTCCACAGGGCTGTGGTGGCCAGCTGTCCAGAGTCTGGATGAAAGCAACAACATACCATGGCAGACAGGACAAAAATCGGCAAAAAGTAATCTAAACACTAGAAACACATTTTTAGCAGTGAGAAGAATCAAAGCCCAGAGTAAACTGTCTAGGCAGGGTAAAAGAGGATATTTTTAAGAACAGGTTGGACATGCATCTGTCTGGAATGACACCGGCAGAGCTGATCCTGCCAAGGGGGGATTAGGGGGCCAGCGCAGGTCCTTTCCAGTGCTTGTAGGGTGCCAGGTCTGGGTTGTCTGAGAGGAAGGGATAGGATAGGTAGAAATGGCCTCAACACACTTAAATCCACAATGAAAATCCCACACCATCCCTTGCCTGGATGGTGGGTCAGTCTGGAGGCTGTACCCTGCAGTCACCTCTGCTTTTGCTGGTGAACATCACTTAGCACCAGGGACACTGCTGGGAAAACCCGGAGGCAGCTCACAGTGCCCACCCTGGGATGATCCCCAAAGCACCCCCTCCCTCCCTCACACCCCCAGGCCCAGCTGACGCTCTCCTGGCAGCTTCAGTGGATCAGTGACAGGGGAAATGGCAGCTTTTTAATTTAGCAGCTCAGGGGGATGCAAGATATCTCATCTTCTTTGGCTGTGGGGATTGGAAGTGGCAGCTTCGAGCTCCGTGGTGACATCTCAGAGCACGGGGCAGGGGTCCCTGGCTACCCACGGGTGAAGCAGGTGAGGGCTGGATGCAGGTGATGGGCCTCCAGGGCACCCGAGCCTCCAGGCATGTGGCCAGGGCTTCTGAGCAGGTAGCTCAGGGCTCAGTCCCTGTTCTAATCACTGTGTCAACATCTCATGGCAGACATCCTGGGGAGAGAGGGCTCAGAGCAGCACCCGCCCTCCCTGTGCAGCCCAGGAGCAGCTCCATCTCTGCCTCGATGAATATTTAATGACTCCTTGCACAATGAAGAGATGCTCTGGGAGGAGGGAGCCCCATGTCCAGGGCAGTCAGGAGCACTGCGGCTGTGAGCACTCGGCTCCCAAATATCTCCCTGCTCCAAGCATTCATGTCAGGCTAGGATTTGCAGGTTCAAATCTGCCTGGAAAGAACTAAACCTCAATGCCCGTATCTCAAGCAAGAGCCCAAATCTAGACAGCAGATCACACAGCCACCTCATTCCAGCAGAGGCACCTGGACAAGGGACGGAGACGAGACTCTCCCCCCCTAAGCCTGCATTTATTTAAGCTGTTAAATCTCTCAGAGGGCTTAAAGGAACTTTTTTCTCAGATATAGTTCAGACTGCGCCTGCAAGTGGCTCCTTCCAGCACCCAGCACTCCAGGCACCGCTCAGAGCCCACTGTCCTGCACGGGGGTGAGGGGCAGCGAGCCAGGCGCGCTATCAGCCAGGTTCACCCACAGCTCCATCGCAACACCCAGCGTGCACAGATGGAAAGAAGCAGAGCTTAGAATCCTGTATCCTTCTGGCTTAGGCCAGTGGGGATTCTCCCATGTTTAATAGTATGACTGAGGTCAGGCTGCAGCCTTTCCCTTAGGCAGAACCAGGTTTACCCAACTTTCTTTCTCTTTATCCAACTGTCTTTTGTGAAACATATGAATACGTTTGTATCCTCTGCTCCTCTGCCAAAGAGGGCTGAACTTAGCCAACAGACGCAAAGAGTATTGACAGACAAATGGAGAGTCAGCCAAGCCACATTTGCCTCACTTCCTTAGGAAACCAGGCTAGAAGACATAGCTGACCCCATTTCGAAGGCCACAGAAGGACTGTTCTTCCTCCAAGACTTTGCTCCCAGCTAGCCAGAGACTTCCTGGCACTTGGGAAGCTGCTCTTCCATGGACTCTTTAGGGAAGGACTCGGTGAGGGAATTCAAGTTCCTTGTCCCTCATTTCTTATCCAACCCCAGCATCCCCAGGCAATCACCATCCCATTCACCCTCGGGGAGACCCCGAGGAAGCCCTTTTTCCCCACCCTGAAGAAACTACTGCCTGCCTGCACCCAAGCACCCAGTGCTCAGCACCCAGCAACACCCCACTTCTCTGACCTGTCAAGGGAACTGCCTCTTGCCCAGCACCAACCCCCCCCACCCCCCGCAGGGTGCCTGTCCCCAGCGCGAGACAGGGCATGGGATGCTCCCAGGACTGGGGTGCCTTCCCCGGGGACACCCTGGGAAGCTGCAGCCTAGAAGGAGCAAGGTCACAGTGAGGGAGCCCAAGAGGCTCTGTGGGAGCCCGGCCTCCTCTTCCTCGCCTGCCCGGCTTTACCATCACACCTGGCAGAACAAAACGCAAGCATGTTGGCCAAGAAGGTGCTGTAAACCCCACAGGGGTGAAAATCTTCACGGGGTTTACAATATCCCGGAAGCCCCGGGTGCAGGATCCAGCCCGAACTGCACTCCCACGCAGCGCTGTGGCCCTGCCCCAGCACCGGAGGGTCCCGCTGCCCCCGCGGCCACGCACCAGCGGGTCCAGCTCCCTCCCGCTCTCCTCTGCCCCCCGCACCCCGCTGCCGGGTCGGGGGCTCCTGCACGCTGCTGCCGGGGAAAGGGGCGCAAGGGCCACCGCACCCACAGGATTCCTGGTGACACCACCTGTGCCCACCGCACATCCCCCACGCACACCCATTCATCCACGGTGCATACATGTGCAGCTACCTGCATGCAGACCTGGTGTGCTCGCACAGCACACACACACGACGCACATGCAGCCGTCCAGCGTGCACGCACAGCCCTGTGCCTGCTCACACACAGGCACACAGGACATGGGGCCACACACTCACACGCACGTGGGCTTCACACAAAAGCATTCACGCTCACTGTGCAGTTACACACGCATGGCCTGTTTGCACACCCCCCCCCAGGCGTGCACACACGTGCATGGGCATGTGCACACGCGGCCTACACACACACCCCACAGGCACAGTCATACCCCCAGGCGCTGCAGGAGCACACCCGGCTGTGCATGCACACACATGCGAGCGCACACACCGGGGAATCATGCATGTGCATGAATGTGTGCATACACATGCGTGACTCCCCGCTGTGTGCGCTCACACGGCTTGTGCCCCACGCACAGCCACCAGTTCCCCCCACGGAGCTGGTGGAGCCAAGGCTGCTCCCCCAGGGCTGCCCCCCCGAGTCCACCGAGTACCCCCAGCCCCTCACCTCCACTTGGTGCGCCGGTTCTGGAACCAGGTCTTCACCTGGGCATCCGTCATCTTGAGGGCCTTGGCCAGGGCAGCGCGCTCGGCCGAGGCCAGGTACTTCTGCCGGTGGAAGCGCTTCTCCAGCTCGCAGATCTGCAGGCGGGTGAAGGAGGTGCGCGGCTTCTTCTTCTTGGGGGGCGTGCGGTTCTGGTAGGGGTGACCTATACGGCGTGTTACAGTGAAGGGTGAGAGGGCCACTGGGGGGGACACGGGAGGAGGGGGGATGAGAGGCAAAGAAGCAAGCAGCGACACATCAGCAGAGGGGCTCCGGCTCCCGGGCGCTGGGCTGGGGACCCCCCCGCTGTGAAGCCGCCGCTTCCCCGCCGACACGGGCTGCAAAAACGCGGCGGCTCCGGCACCTTCCCCGGGTGCTGCGGGCACCGGCCGGGCACCGCTCGGCTTTGGCGGCAGGGAAGGCGAAGTACCGGGGCGAGGGGGTGGGCCGGTAACGGCAGCCGGTCCTGGCGCCCGGCCGGGGCTCCGTGCTTCCTGCAAACGGGACTCGGTTTAATTTCGTTTGGGCGCGGCGGTGACCCCGCCGTTTCATACGCGGGAAATAACTTCCCCGGCTGGAAACGGGAGTTGAGATTCGTTGGGTTTGGGTTTGTTTGGTTTGTTTTTTTATTTCCCCCATGAAAAAATATTTGGGGAAAACTCGCGGCGTCTGAGCCGGGCCGGGCCAGGAAGGGGCTCCGTGAAATTCAGCCCGATGCCTGCCCGGGGAACGGCCCGTTTGTTCACCCGCGGCCGTGCCCGAGCCAAGCGCCATCGGGTCGAAATTAAATGCGAAGTTGCAAAAACCGGGCCCCGGTTTCCGCCTCCGAGAAGAGAGGCCGGTGCGGGAGCCGGTATTTTCCTCGTTACAATTTCGTTGCTTTGGGTTTTTTTATTTTCGTTGTTCAAGTTTTTGCTTTCTTACCGCCGAAAGACGAGCCCAGATACACCTGAAAACGGCGGCGAGTCCGGGAAACGTCTCCAGCCCGAGCCCGGCTCTGCTCGGGGCTGCAAAAAAGTCCCTTTTGGCGGGGGAAATGCTGAGCCGAAACCCGCTGACGAGTAAAACCAGCCCGATTACGGTACGCACGGGAAAAACGGCCCTACGAGCGGTCGGCAACGGGCCGGTCTTCCCGGGTGGGCGAGGGCCGGGGCCGCCGGTCTCCCCTCCCGCCGGGCCGGGCTGTACCTCCGAAACAACCCTCTGTTTTAAAGGAAACTTTTCCCGGGTGTTGCGGCGGGTGGCGGAGCGGCGGGGAGCGAGCAGCCGTGCCCGGGGCTTGCGGGAGGTGTGCGGAGTTTGCCATCCCGTTTTCTCTCTGCCCGCCTTTCCGGGGCTGTGTCTCGGGAAAGGAAAAACAAAAGGAAAACCAAGCAAAAAAACCCAAACCAACAAATAAACCTACCCAACAACCGACAACAACAACAACAAAAAAAAACAAAAACAAAACAAATCAAAACAAAAATAACCAAAAAAGCCCAGCAGAACCAAAGCGTGTAGGGGGGATTGAATGGGCCCGATTTTCCCTCCCTTCTCGCTGCCTCCGGCACCGATTTCCCAGCGCGCCCCGGCCGCTCTCCCCACCCGGGGCCGGATCCCTCGTTCCCCGGCGGGCACCGGCTGCCGCGCCGAGGCCGGCCGGCGGGGAAAGGAGAGCGGGGCGGCGGAGGCAGAGAGGGAAGGCGGGAGGGGGTGTCCCGGTGGCCCGACTCACCTGTGAACCTGTCTTTTGTATACCGCCTGTTGCTCTCCATCCAGGGAAAGGTGAGCCCCGTGAGACTGTTCATGCCGTTCACCGCGGGCACGGCGGCGGAGAGGGGCTGGTGCACGCCGCCGGCCACCGGGCGATGGGCCGGGACACGGATCACCCCCCCGGCCGAGCTCAAGGTGTTGCCGTTCATGCTCACCGCCATGTTCACGTTGTAGGAGCCGGGCAGGCCGCCCATGCTGCAGGAGGTGCCGGTGTAGGCGCCGGCCGCGCCGCCGCTCGCCCCGTAGCCACCCGTGACCGTGTTGTAGGCGCTGCCCACGATGCAGCCCAGCCCGTAGTCCGCCGAGTCCTGCAGCCGCGGGTGCGACACCATGCAGCTGCCCGGCTCCGACGTGTTGAGGATCTGGTCGATGCCGAAGCTGATGGGCTCGGCTTGGCCTTGGTGCAGGTGGTGAGCCCCGAGGTGCTCCATGCCGCCGCCCGGGAGCCGCCGCCGCCGCCCGGCCCCGGCAGCGGAGCCACGCACAACGCCCCGGGGCACCGGGGCCGGACCTCCGCCCCGGGCAGGGCAGCAGAGCCCCGCACCGCCCCGAAACACGGCGAGGGAGCCGCGCACAGCCGGGACGCGCCGGCTACACGCTCAGTCCCATAGCACGGCAGCCACGCACCCCGGGACGCGCCAGCAGAGCCACGCACAGCCGGGACGCGGCAGCTCCACGCTCAGCCCGAACAGCCGACAGCAGAGCCATGCGCAACCGAGGCGCGGGAGCTGAACAACCCCGCAGCCCGGGAGGCGACAGCCGTGCCCAGCCGAGGCACGGGAGATGTACACTCGAGGCACAGCCTCGCCACGCACCCCCACTGGACCCGACCGCCTCCAGGAGCGGAGGCGCGACACCCCCACCCTCACACACCGGTCCCGCTCCGGCAAGACCCAGCACCCCCACGCCACCAAGTCACAACCGCCCCAAGGCAGGAGCCGCTCACGCACCACACACACACACACACCCCAAGGTGCACCGGGGACCCCGCGCCGCCGCGGGCGGTGGGCAGCCGAGAGCCCCGCGGAGCGGAGCGCGGCCGCGGCGGAGTGCGAGTGCGAGCGCCCCGCTTGCCCATCAATCACGCTACCCAAGGCCTGCTGCTTCCGGGCCCTCACTCTCCATTGGCTGGATGCTGAAAGGAGCCGAGTGAATGACAGCAGAGAAGAGCACACGAGAAAAGGAGTTTCTTCTTCCCCAGCTCCCCCCACCACCACCACCCCAAAAAAAAAAAAAAAATAAAAAAAAATACCACTGGGCTCGGCCTTATAAAGTCAGTGCGGGGCAATCGCAGGGTGCTGGGGTGGGTAAAGCTGCAGCAGGTAGCTGGCGGTGGATGTTTTGTCCTAGAGTTCGTGGCCGTGGGCTGCTTGGGGAAGGGAGATCCTGGCTGCGCGCACCCGTGGGGGTGTCAGGCCCTGGGCCATGATCCCCGTGTGCTGCTAGCTGATCCCGCGTGAGGGCTGAAGCTGCGGGATCTCCTCCTGGAGGGGTCCCAGACCCACCGTGCCCCATTTCTCCGGAGGGGTGTTCTCAATTTCAAAAGTCAGCACCTCTCAAAAAACAGAAGAGAAGGGGGCTTCCCCCATCTCCAGAACGGGGATGGTCAGGAGGACCCCCACGTGTCCCTGGGCCCGTCGAGGGGATATCATGGGAAGAGGAGATGGGCGCTTGGGGGACACCTCCCCACAGAGAGCTGGAGGGGGGGGGGTAAGCACCCGTTGCTGCCGGCCCCGCCACCCCATTCCGCTCCCGCTCGCGGGGAGACGAGTGTTTTCGTTAAATAAATAAATAAATAATGGAAGCCGCTGCTGTAATTTGCTGCAAAACTTGTTTTGGCCGTGGCCCGTCGGTGCTCCCGCTCCGCACAGCCGGGCGGGGGCAGAGCCGCCGGCGGGGCGGGGGCATGGCCGGCTCCTGCCCCCCCCCTCCCCCTGCTACTACCGACCAGCTCATCCCAGCGAGGCCCGACGTTCCCAGCCCCGGCGTCGAGGTTTTACCCGCTGGTTTGTGCTCTGCCAGCCCCGGGCAGCCCGCTCCATCCGCCCGGCTCTGGGCTGGGGCCGGTGTGACGGGCCCCCTCCTCCCCGGCTGGGGCAAACGCTGCCCTCTAGCTCTTCAATGTGCCGGTGGTTTAGTGCCCACGGGAGACCGTGGGGGTCCTGCAAGACAGCCCACTCTGGGGTATCCCCCATGCAATACAAATGCACTGGCACAGAAAGCCGTTCCCATGCACTCAGGTACACCTCCTCGCTCACTGCTACGCGTATCATCCCATCCACAGCCTCACCCCCCACCCCCCCACGGCCTCACCCTCACAAAGAAGTGCACCCGCTCACAAACACCCCCATGAGCTCACGGGCACCCAGTCATGCAGTCCCTCACATTGACTTGCATGTGCTCCTACATTTGTGCACAGTTATTCACATGCTACCCCCATTCTCACTGACACTTTACAACCCTCCCTGCACCCACACAAATTCACACACACATGTTCTCAAGCATACCTTCACATCTGTATGCATTCACACATGCACATTCACCCCACAACATGTGTTAACACAGCCCCTATACCTGTGCACTCAGACACCCCCAGACACACACACTGACACACCAGCGCTTGTGGGTTCCTGCAACCCTCACACCAGCCACAACCCTGCTGTGACACCCCAAGATCCACCACTGTCACCACACCCACTGTCATGACCCCCCATGGGGGAGGCTGTGACAGCACAGTGGGCAGCAGCAGCTCACAGTTGCCCCTCAGCCCCATGCCCAGCTGGTGCCCAGTGCCCAGCCAGCCTGTTCTCCCCCCTCACCCAGCCCTGCCTGCCCGCCGGGGTCGGGTTTCCCCCCCCTCCCCGTACCTGCCTCAGTTCTTGACTTCTGAACTCTTCAGGGAACTCGCTGGCGCCAGCTCCATCAACCAAAGTCCTTGTGGTTAGGAGGAGCTGGGAGGGGAGGGAGCGAGTGCTGGGGCCAGCCGGGGCTGGGAGGCTGCCCTCGGGCAGGGGGGCCTTCTCGTCCCCGAGGGCTGCAGCTGCCTTTGCCCTTCTCCAGCACCAGCCTGGGCTTCTTCTCCAACCCCTTCCCACATGGCAGAGCCCACTCACCAGCCCTGAGCATGTCAGGTTGTCCCCACAGGGATGCGACAAAGCAAAGCACACTATGTCAGCCCTGCACAGCACCACAGAGTCCCCTGCCAGCCAGCTTTGACATCCAGAGGGACCCAGCTCTGCTGCCTGGACCCAGGAGGTGCCCCCACTCCAGTCAATAACAGCCATCTGATGCTGCTTGTACATCCCAAAGGCCTCAGTTGATGCTGGGCAAAGCTTTTGGCCTTCCCTGCACTAGAGATCCCGCAGGCTGAGCAGATGCCGAGGGCCCCGGAGGGACTGGCCCCAAGAAATCACAAGGTCACCACCAGTGAGCCAGGCTGGCTAATGAGGGTCACAGCCCCCAGCTGCCAAGCCCAAGGTAGGGACTTTTGGGCAATAAAACCTGCCAGGAGACTCGACTACAGGTAAGTCAGATCTTCCTCTGCTCAGCGCCCAGTGAGAATAAAGGAGAAGGGCAGGCAGGGCTAGGTCATGACGGGGATTCAAGACTTCTGGAAGTCAATGGGAATTATTGATGCCCCAGGATTTAATCCCTGCACAAGCCCCAGACCTCTCCCTGCAGCCTTGGGAAAGACACACTGCTCCCAGCACTGGAAGTCTGGGCACTCTTAAGCCCCAGGACAACACCCAGTTCAGATGCTCCAGCTCAAATTGCTCCTGGCCTCAGTTTCTCCTTGGGCTCTCTGAGACTGGGGCTCAAGCAGTGCTGTAGAGCACAAGGTTCTGGAAATACCCTGTCTCAGGAGACCTGGCAATTCATTTATAGCCTTTGCATCCAACTCCCTAATTCTGGGATTTAAGTCCTCTAAGAGGTCATGCCATGTCACAAACTCACACACCAGGAGACATCAAGGCCAGTCTTGGTGCTTTCAGGTTTACATCCCAACAGGAGAGTTTACAAAGGTCAATACTCGCTTTGCGGTGCATCCCATGATCCTATGAATTGATCCCTAGGGTGGGGGGCAGAGGCACCCCACTCCAGCCAGCTCTGCCTGGCTGATGCCTGGAGACAGGTCCCCAGCCAGCATCCTCCCACCTGCCAAGGGCTGGATTTGTCCCTCTCTGCTAAGGCTCTGGATGTCAGGCCCTGCAAAAAATAATTCAGAGATCATACTCTAAGCAGAGACTGGGGAGATAGGCATTCTCAGATGTTTGCCCAAAGAGCTATTTAGGGCAGTGGGGTTTCTTTTCTGGCCACAGAAATCCTTTTCAGCTGGAAATATCAGTAAGCTCGATCAGACCTCTTCAGAGATAGAAGAAAGCCTCCAATGCAGGAGCTGACACATGCACTAAGTTACTGCAAAATCAGTACACTGAGGAGCCCAATGTCCTCAGTCTCTACTTCAGAGCATCTCAACCCCTTCAAGCACCCAAGGCCACATACGTATTCCTGCCAGCCTTGAAACTTCTGTCCCCTGTCACCTGCCCCGAGCAGCTGCTGGGACAGGCTCATTTCCAATGCAGTGGTTCAATCCTGCTCCAGCTGAGGGTTGGGGGCTCAGTATATCCATGCTAGGAGATGGCAATAGAGATGAGGGCCCTTCCCGGGATGCATAAGTCTCCCTTCTCCTCCCCCCACGAAAGCCTGGTGATCCTTTCTCAGGTTCTCTCATTGATCGAGTGCATCTGCCTCCTGCCAGCCGAGAGGGGCAGCCCAGCCAGGGCCTGACCTCCACTCCCCTTTTCTTCCGCCTTGTCGGCTTTCCAGGGCTCCCCTCAACCACAGGGCATCTCTACAGCTCGGAGCTCCCAGGAGCTCGGCGTCCCAAGCTGCCTCCCTGCCTCGCAGCTGCTGGCCGGGAGACTGCTGCGAAATACAAGCCCTCCTGCAGGCACCGGGGACAAAAGTGGCGTGTCTGGGACCTTGGCAAGGTCCCAGCTAAACACACCGGGCTCGCTCCGAAACCTGCACTTGGAGCTGTGCTTTCTGAAACCTGTAAAGTCCTCCCATTTTCCTAAAAGGAGAGTGAGCGACTCTGCCGCAGGCAGGTGCAAGGTGACCGACACACCCTCACCCCCTCAGCAGAAGGGTGCACCCTGACTCCTTCCTTTTCTCGCTGCTTGATTCGTTTAATTCGTTGGGCTGGCAGCTTGCTCAGGAGCTCACCCCAGAGCCCCGCCGGGCAGCCCCCGCCGCTTCCCGGAGCGGGGGAACGCGGGCCCCGCTGCCGTGGGGGCTCTGCCCCTCAGTGCTGCCGCCCCCGCTGAATTATGTCGCAAGTGTCGCGACAGCCGCCGATAGCGAAGCAGGGCGACCTCCGCATCAATCCACCGTCCTCCTGCGGCGGTGGGGGCTTCCCCACACGAAATCTCATTTCCCGCAACTGCCACCGAAACCCACTGCGGACGGACAGTCCCCGGAGCCTCCCGCCCCACCGGCGGCAACGGCTTTTCCCCGGTTCTGCGTCCGCGGGAAGGGCGGGCCGCGCTTCCTGCGCATTAAAAGCAATTAACACCATTTGGGGAATTTTTAATTGCTCTATAAAGCACGCTGTAAATAATTACTCCCAGCTCTGTTGATCCCTCGAATACGCACTGACAGTTGTAATTTATGGCTTTGGAAACGTGGCCCCTTGTATTCAGCATAACTCCTTATTACAGTAATGACTTAGCGCTGCTGCACTTAATGAGTATAAAGTGCCCGGCGCAGCGGGAGCGGGCGGGAGCCGCAGCATCGCACGAACTTCGCTCGCAACAATATTTCTCCCCTTTATGGTTACAAACGACCGAGAGGCTACGAGTTAATACGACGGGGAAGGAGCGGCGGGGCCAGGGGAGAGTAGCAGGGCCCGGGGCGGGGATCGTGGCCGGCTCCACGCTCTGCCAACGACATCTCCCGGGGGCAGTTGTTACCTACCAAAAAAAAAGTACTTGGAGCTGTCCGCAAACTCCCGCAGCCCCCCACCTCCTTGTAGTCGCTGGCTGCCCGTAGAAAATGGGTTCAGGAAAGGGACGAGAACGGTCACAACTCATCGCACCTACGGGCGCACGCAATGTAGGGGCCGCGGAGCTCCGGAGGGCAGGTCGGCCTGCAGAACCCTCACACCCCCAGCTGCCTCCCGCCGCCCCCGGACTGACAGGCTCGGCGCAACAGGCCGGGGGGGGCTCTCATCCCTCCCGGGCTCCCCGGCCAGGGGTACCCGCGGGAGGGGGGAGAGCGGGGCGGTGGCCGATGGGGGCTGAAGTGCCCGGCGGCGCCCCATGAATATTCAATGCTGCCGGTTGCCGGAGGAGCATCTGCCGATAAATTATTGGTCCTGCGGCACCAGCCCCTCTCTCCACCGTGCAGAAATGCGTGTAATCCCATTAGCCCCGTCCCCTGGCCACCCGCCCCGCACCAGCCCCGCTAATGAACGGCGTCTGGCCGCCACCCCCGAGGGCACCGACGGCAGCGGGGACACCGGGGGCTCTGCCCCGTTATTAACTCCCAGCTTAATTACACTCTCCGTGCCAGCTAACACAGCCGTGCCGTGAGGGAGCAGACGTGGGCTGGGACCCCGCGTCCCTCCGCCGCCTCCCCCTGGGTCTCCCCCGCCCCGAGAAGCCTTCGACCCCTGCAGCATCCAGGTCTGTCGCGACACATAGAGTGGCCGTCGTGACATCGCCCCGATCCTGCGGCTCTCCCGCGCCCATGGGGGCTTCTCGCCGCCCCCGGCCCCGGCTGCCGGCAGCTGCCTTGTTTGTTCGCTCGCCGGGGGAGCGGCGGATGCTTTTGTCTCCTGCCCGCCCCGAGCCCTAGGCCTTTTCCCCATTAGACAAAGTCCTGTTTTGCCAACAGATTTGTGTCTCTCCTCCCCGTCCTCCCCCCCCTCTATCTTAAAAGCAGCCCTCGGGGGCAGGGGCTCAGGCAGCTCCGCAAACGCGGTGCAGGCAGAGAGCCGGCACGCCCTGCAGTCTCCGCTAACAAAGTAGCTTTCACTAATGAACAAGAAGATCCAATAATAATGGTCTTAATTATTCCAAACATTGTTACGGGCTTAGCTATAAAAACCTCAAAAGCCTCCTCGGTAAATCCTCGCGGTTTGTTTTTTTTTTTTTTTTTTTCCTTTCCCCCTTCCCCTCCCCGAGGTTAATTAGCACGCAAAAAGCAAATACAAATTATGGCAGAACCAATGGGTAAACTTAAATCTAATTTGCTGCTGTTTGCATTAGCCTTTGGAGAGGGGGGCCGGGCAGGAGGGGCGCCCCCCCCCCCCCCCGGCAGCTGCCGTACAGGTGAGCGGCTGCGGGGGCAAGTCCTTGCCCTGCCCGGGGGTCCCCCCCGTCCCCAAAGTCTGAGGACTTTGGCGGGTTCAAACGCTTTTCCTTCGCCGGCTGAAATACACCCGAGCTCTGGCAGGGCACCTCTAAAACTCGTCGCACGTCGTTTGCAGCGCAGAAGGTGCGGAGGAACAGAGAGCGTTTGGGATGAACCGTGACAAAAAACGAAGCTATGACCTAGAAATAGAAAAATCATCGGGGTTTCCAAACCCTAATCCCTCTCCCCGTGGCACAACGCGCCCGCCCCACTGCACCCCACTCCTCCCGCCCCCCGCGGGGTAAAACGCCGGCGGGGCCGGTGCCCCGGAGATGGGGAGTGCGAGAGATTAAACACGATCGGCCATTTATGCAAATAGCATTCTCCACACTTGTAACTTTAATTAATTAATTGCATTTTCCACTATTGTATTAATGGTATTTTCCACCTGTAATTAGTTGTCATTTCCAGTGCTGCAGCCCCCCGACTCTCGGAGCGATCACGGGGAGGAGGCAAAGCCGCCGCCAGCCCTAAGGTTTTGCGGCTGCTGTTTCTAACCGCCCGGGTGGGATCCCGAAAACAAGCTTAGAGAGAGCGCGACAGAAAACAAACAAATTAAACAGGGTGTGTAAACAGAAGTCGGGGAGAAGAGTAGGCAACACCGGTTTTTCGGTCTCATTTTCAGTCGGGTGTTGTGTGCAGTCGCTGTTTCATGTCACTGCTCCCTCCACGACTTTCCGGAGCGGGACCTTGCGGGACCCCAGCAGAGCCCGCAGTGCCTCGCTGGGCGGTGAGGGTCACCCACGGGCACCGGGGGCACGAAGGGACGTGGGTGGTTGCAGGTCGGGAAATGAGCTTTATTTTCTGGGGACAAACACTTGGAGGCTCCGACAGGGTGGAGCTGTCCGAGCCATTAAATAATCTTCCAAGACGGCTCTCTGCGTGCCGCTGCCATAGCTGAGCTCAGTACGGCACCCCCGGAGAACCAGGGACACCTTCCAGCAGCTCATACCCTGCTGCAAGTTCCCCGCAAAATTGGAAGTGTCAGGAACTGGGGCTTCAGAGGTGGGGGAAAAGGTGGACACCGAGATATGAGCTCCCAGGGTTGGGGATGTTGTATCCAGCATAAAACTCTGCCTTTCAGACCCTGCTATCAGTCTCTGAGGTGCCACACGGAAACGCAGGGCTGGCTGGGTGGATTTCAGTCCTAGGAGAAATCCTGATCAGTCATGGTGCTTAGCGGGCAGCATCCTCGGAGCTGAGCTCCGAGTGCAGCCTCACCGGAGAGCCCCGCAGGTGCAATTAGGAGTAAGAGCTAACTCAAGGCAGCGAGTGAGCTCGCAGCGATATTTGCAGAGAGGTACCAGGAGAGTACTGGGGTCCGGCACAGCCTAGTGCAGGAGGAAGAGCTCTTGCAAAATCCGGATCCATACCCCAACCTCACTCAGTTCCAGGAGCAGCTCAGTGGCAAAGCTCAGGCTTAGACAGAATCCCATCAAACACCAAACTTACTTGCGGCAAGGGGAGCAGCAGGTTTGACATCCCCTTCTCAGGCTCCCACAATTTCCCAGCATTTTTTTTTTTCCCCAGGACTTTTACTGCTCAGAGGAGATGAGTCAAGACATTTCCTTCTCCCCTTTCATAAATATTGCATCTCCCAAATGCAATTACCAAGGGCGAAGCGACACAAGTGTTTGCTAAATAAGATTATGTGATAATGTTAATGTATTTTATGCCTGTGCTGTGACACCAGACAATCCCCCTATTAATAACAGCTCAATGAGATGTGGAAGTTCTTAACAGGGTGCTTCAGGGGATTGGGGATTTTTTTGCACCAAGGGAAAGGCAAGTGCAGTACCATGGCACCGTTGTGAAGAAGAGCCATTCCTAGGGATCAACCGAAATGGCAAGCGGAGCCAGAAGTGGCCCAGAGGGTCCAGTTGTGCTGTAGGTAACACACAGAGCGGTTAGCTGCTAACAGGGTGTAAATCACTCACAGCACTTCATAATGCAACAGGCCTAGGGAGATTTGTGCACATTATGATGATCCTGTGACTGAATTAGTGTCTGGCTATCAGCCATGCATTACCTAGCATTTGGGGGCCCTGTGGGCTCATCAGAAGTGCTCTGTGCTGGCCCATGAGTCCCCAGCTATTAATAATAGGCACAGCCTCAACCTCTCTCCCTAGCCAACACAAGACCAAGAAAAGCAACAACAAAACCCATCCCTCAGTCTAATTTCCCACAGTCAGAACAAAATACCCGCAACAAATCTTAGCTCTCCTCTGCCAATCTCCAGCTCTCACCTTTATCTGCTTGTCTTTCCCTCTCTCCAGTGGCCGTGTCCATCTGCTGCCTCCTATTGACCCATCCATCCCCTGTGGTCTTCTGCCTCTATCATATGACTGTCAGCCATGTGCCCATGTGTGTGTGGTCAAAAGTAATGGGGGATGTTGGCTGCCCAGCCTGAGATATTTAGATGTGTCCTGGTTTTAGAAAGTCCTTTGAAAACTCTGTACTGTGCAGCCCAAGCTTTTCCAGCGGTCCCTGCTCCCAAGGCCCACAGGTTAACATAAAAACACCAGCTCCCAGGTCCACCCATCTGCCTCACAACGAATTTGCAGGACGCTGTGAGAAACACAGCCACTTGCTTGCACTGAGCAGCCCACAGGACACCACACTGAAAGCACCAGGAGCCCCAGGCCTCCAAGTCAAGGATTTCCCTGTAACTCTTTCCTGCTTCAGCCCTTGAGCTGACACAGTGTCCCTCCCAGAGCCACTGGCCAGAGCTTGGTCCTCTGGGTGGCAGGGCCATCATCCCCGTGTTGATGCAAACAGGGTGATACACGAGTCCTTTGCCGCCTTTGATGCTTCCAGGGCAAATTCCTCCAGAGCCTGCAAAGTTTGGCTCTCTATTTCACATTAGCACTAGTTTGTAGCTGCCCTCTGGCCCCTGGGGTGGAAGGTCAATCCTTTATTTACTTAGTCCCTCACTTAGTTCATCTGCAGCCCTTTTAGTGCTTCGAATAACAGACACAAAGTGTGCTGCTAACCTGCTCCCTGGCCTGGAGTTCCCTAACTCCTGTGCTGGGAAGAAGAGCATTGTCTTCTCCGGGTGATACCAGTGCAGCACAGCAAAGCAAGCTGGGCAGACAGCAGCTCTTTCCTACCCAGGGACAAGATCTGATTCAGCATGGAATAAAATGGGGGACACAGATGCTTCCAAGCACTGACATGCTCAGATTAAAAATCATGAATGGCAGGGGAAAATTAAATCCCTGACATCACCTATTGCCTGGCAGGTCCTGCTTGCTGGTGCCTCTGGAGCTGGTTGCACTGAGTCCTTCGCTGTCCCATGGAACAGCAGTGTCCCTGGACATTGCAGCAGATTGTGCCATTGCCCTCTGGAGTGACCCATGGCCTGTCCTGGGCCCATCAGATGCTGCTGCACCTGTAAGATCCTCAGCAGGCAAAGCCAGAGCCCTGTGCTGAGCTGGGGAATGTGCAGCTCCAGGCTTTGTGCACAGCACAAGCAGCTGGCTCCCCCCTGCCCAGTGCCCTCTCTGCTGTTAGAGCATCCCCAGAACGTGAGAGCCCAGTGGGTCCCAACTGAGCCCTGGACCCCCGGGGTGGCTGATGAGTGTGCTCAGAGACAGAAAGTCTCCCAAAAGCAGAGTGGTGCAGCTCTGTGGGGTAGCCATAGGTCCCTTCAGCTAGGGCTGGCCAAAAAACCAGCAGGTTTCAAACCTTGTCTGCTTGCATGAGCCCAGGGAGTGGCATGTTCCCAGCCCAGTCCCACCTGGGGACAGCCACTGCTGAGCATTTCTCCTCGCGTTCGGGATGCTGCAGCTTGCTGGGGTGTGGCTGAGCCTGCCCTCAGCGCCCCGTTGTCTGCAAGTAACATCAGACTAGAGGAATCATTAGTAGCAAGCAAGCAGTATTAATAACTAGTTATCAAATCATTACTGTTGAATAATATTAATCTTAAAAAGGTAAATTAAAGTACTTCTCAAGCACTCCTACACTTGTGCAGGGTTTAGGCTCTGAAGAAGCAGATGAGGGATCTTGACTCTCTCAGAGGAGACCACACACCAGATACCTGCACAGGAGCTGGAGGACAGTCCCATCTCGCCCTCTCCTAACAGCAAGGGACCTGCGGTGCCACTGCAGGCTGCTGCAGCGCTGGCTGCAAGGAGCAGAGCTGGCTTTCAAGGGTCAGCCAAAGGCAGACACAAAAGGGGTTTCCTTGAGGGCTCTGGGCACTGAGAGGGAAATGTGCCCTTTGCCTGGGTGCCCTGGGCCGGGTGTTTATTCAGGTCCTGCAGAACCATGCTGCAGCAGGAAAAACCAGCCCCCCCACCTCCACAGGCCCGGCCAGAGGGTCTGTGCATCCCCCCTGAGCTTGTCCCCAGGGTGGGTGAGCAGTGCCTTGGCTCACAGCCATGCTGCTCATGTTTGTCACCACGGGGGCTTTTTTTTTTAAAAAAAAAAAAAAAACCAAACCTTTTTATTTCCGTGCTCTCTCTCCTTTGGAGGATGGGAACTGGCAGCTTCTTGGAAAGGAGGTTGGGGATTTGGGGAGTTTCAGGCTGGGAAGGAGCACAGGGCTCGTCCTGACCCCCCGCCGCAGCCCTGTCCCACAGCATCCTCTGGCTGCAGCAGTGCCAGCTGTAACCCAGCACATAATCCTGGGAGCCTGGCTATGCCCAGCATGTGCCTGGCCCGAGGAGATCACCCCACCAAACAACCAAGCCCCTGCTCTAGGGACCCCAGCAAGCCCCAAAGCTGGCTGCAGCTGACATCAGGGGAGGGAAGGGTGACCACAGCTTGTGTGTGCTGTGGTCCAGCCCGTCCAGGCTTCCAGAGGACAGAGCTTTCCCAGGCCACCTGGAGCCCAGGGATGGTGGGATTTCAAGGCAGCACTAAACTCAGCTGTAGCATCCCCTACACAGCCACCTTTTGCTGGGCAACCAGGAGAAATCAGCTAGACAGGAGCAGTACCCCTTCTGAGGGTTATAGGGCCAAGGCTGAGCTGTGCCCCAGGTGCTCAGCATTTAGCAGGATTAAACTCTCACAGCAGTGGGGAGCCTTTATCAGTTGGACGATGTTACTCTGCATCCTGATTGAGTGCTCCTTGTGTTCTCAGAGTGAGATGTGTTGCTGCTTTGATTACATTATAGGATGTGACAAGCTGATCCCTGCCAGGAAATTAATGAGCCCCAAACACCTTGCCTATCCATCACCACCCCAATCAGCTACCTAATGCGGAACCCATCCCGGCTGCGCACCCAGCACTGCTGGGTATTGAAGGTCGCTGAGAACGTGGAAGCTTCACTTTACAAGGACCTAATGGTGCTGCCAGGCTGGCAAGGGCCCCAGGTCACCATTGGGCCAGCACATCCCAGCCCTGCCTACACTGCAGCAATGGCTGTTTCTCTTGCTGATGCCTTTGTCCAGACTGCTGTGTCTGCCCAGTGCCTGTTTTCCCTGTCTGTTGCTCATAGGAGTCACCGAGTCCATCACAGTCTCAAGTGCCAGGGTTGTGGGGAAATGCTCTATGACTACCAGCAAACTCAAACCTCACGTTCAGTGGTGATTGGGACAGGTTAACACAGAGCTGAAAATGAGAGCAGAAAACCTGGGAGGCTGGAGAAGTGTCTCCTCACTGAAAGAGAGCAGAAATTTGGGTCAAAAATTGAAGGAAAATGTATGAAAGTGGTTCTAGGATACAGCAGTGAGTAGAGCATTGTCCCAGAACTGCATTTCCCAGACCAAGGGCTCAAAGGGACACTTGAAAAATGCTGACAAGTGGTAACGGTTTTCAGAAACTTTGATAAAAGGAGCTAGAAGGTCAAATGGATGAAGGCACTTCCAGTTCCTGAGGGCTGGCTGTGCCCTCCAGGGTCTGGTCCCCATGTGCTGCAGTACCAAAAATGATACTTAATGTGCTTACAGCCTTGCACAAGTTTTTATGAAATGCTAGTGCACTACAACACATTTGCTCATGCTTGCAGCTTGCAAGGTGGATCCCCTGAAGCTGCTAATGGGTTTTGGGGCACTGATGCTCAATGTCTGATGCTTAGCAGCACGGTGGCGGTGAGACGACAGCTCCCTGGGCTTGTGCCAGGCGAGCAGCTATCCCGCCTGCCACCACAGCATCCCTCTCACATGCCCCACTGCATCCATGTCTGGGGCTGCCGGGGGACAGAGGGGTGCTGGAAGGTGAGGGAGATCGGGGTCCCCACCTCCCCAGGAGGAGATGCCCTGGAGGGGATGTCCCTGCTGAGAGCCCTGGATGTGGCCATGGGGAAGAGGACCAGGCTGGTAGCCACTTCTCTCTTGCAGCAATGGAACTGGGGGAGCTGAACAGCACTGAAACCCCAAAACATGCCCCACAAAGACTGGTGAGAGCAGACTCTGGGGGTGAAGCCATTTGCACAGCAGGTGAGGCCAAGTAAAGCCCCCATGGGTCTTCATGGGGTGAGGGCATTTGCAATGTCCTTTTGTACCTCCCCAGAATGTGCAAAGAGTTTGGGCAGGAGACAGGGGGTCTGGTCCCAAGGATGGGGTTGGGTCCCAGGGATGGGGATGTCTGCAAATGCTTTCTGGTGGGCTGCTTCTTTCCTTGAAAAATGGAATTTCATTACATCAGCTTTGAAGTAGTGGGGGAAATTCTCACACTGTGCTTGCACTTTGCTTTGTCTCCATTGGATAATTATGAAAAATACAGCTTTCCAAGCATGTCACTTGCTCTTCTTCAACTTAAAAATTTCTCTTCCACTTCATTCTCCAGGCAGTATCTTTTACTTCATCTCAGCTGTGGAAAAAATATTAAAATCTTCTATATCTGGTACTAAAAGAAAACAGAGACAAAAACTTTCCAGTTTAAAACTTTCTCACCATTAAAATAAGGACCAAGTGAAATATTTTTTCCCAACCATCTTTGTTCCTCTTGAAAAATTTCAAAGGGAAAATAGCCACCAAAACACAGTGGTTCAGTAGTTTCCTCCCCGAGCTGATGGAGATCTCTCTAGAGGAAATGTGTCCGATAAGCTAAAGTAAAGCCGCCTCCCCTGCTTTATCTCAAGCAATGTCAGATGGGTATTTCTAGCAGGATCTCTCTGGACACTCAGAGCATCAAATTACTCTCCTGTCCAGTACTCCTCCACTGAACTTTCGGAGCTCCCAGATCAGTAAGCTGGAGACACTGGGCAGCCGTGCTGCAGTGGGAGGTGGTCCCTGGCTGGAGGGAAGGACTCTTGCTGATGGCAGGCAGATGTGCATCTCTGTCCTTCAACACAGCTGCTTCACTAGAGAGGGCTGAGGATGCCCCAGGAGCTGCAGCCCATGTCACGCAGTGTGGCTGGGAAGGCCCTGTTTCATCAGGGGTTTTTTGGTCTTAGGAAAGCTGCCTCGGTGCCTCAGTTTCCCCACAAAGTGTTACAAGCAGGCACCTCACTGCTGCCTTTCCTAAAGCAAACGTGGCCCAGAAATACTTGCATTTCCTGGCACTAGAGGCATCTCAATTTACCCTAAATCTAAAGCCAGCAGCCCTTGCTTCTGCCCCTACATGGGGCCTTGCAGGGAACTGAACTCCTAAAAGCATCCAGGTCCCAAAACACCCCATGGCTCAGACCGGACACCTGCCGCCAGCCTGGCTGGGGCTCAGACAGCAGTCATGAGCACAGGGCTGGTCACGTCCTCACACCGGCTGGGTCCATTTTCCCCATCTCGGGGCTTGCTGCTAATATTCTCACTTGCCCAAGGAAATAACCCCCTTGGCTGCCATCACTAGGGGATCAACCCGCACCTCCATCCAACATTTCCCTTGGGTATTTGCATCCAGGTGCAATGGGGATGCCCATCCTTGCCACAGAGAGAGGGCCAAAAGGAGCCCAGCCCGGAAACCCTGACCTAAAATGAGGCCAATTACCCATTAATTGATGCCGCTTGCTCCCCAGTGATTAATTGTCAAGAGAAACCATGTCACATATTGCAAGCCCAGACTCCAGCGCAGTGACACCGAGGGTCCTTTATCAGCCCTGGGGCCAGCCGTGGCACCAGCCTGTCTGAGCCAGCCAGGTACCTTCACATCCCTGGGCTTGTTTGTTTTGGTGTAAGCCTGAGCATAATTGGGGCTAAAGAAAAATACCCACAGCAAAACAAATGTGGCGCCAATGATGGACGCAGCCCTGCAGCCAGCACGAAGACAGATGGGAGGAGACCCTGTCCCAAGAAACCCAGGTGGAGATCCTCGGAGAGTTCAACACATGGCTGTCAACCATGCAAATAATTTCCAGGGGCCTCTGTGAGAGCAAAGACCCAGGCCAAACATCTCCTGCAGCCTGAATGTGCCCAGGAGGCCTGGATGTGCCCAGGGTTAGAGGGAGAGCCCTACCACATCCCACTCTGCCCTCCCAGCCTGGGGAGCAGGGCTGACTGTGCCAGTCACAGGACTTTCTCATGGTTTTCTTTGCCCCAGCTCCCCCCAGCACCACTCTGAATAATTCATGTACAAGACAGAGAAGAGGATAAATCACAAGCAATGATTAACATGAGTTATTTTACATGCTGGGAAGATCTATCGGCCTGGCTCCACCAGGTTGCAGTGATTAATGCAGCACCGCTCCCCTGGATGGAAGCCCTTACATTCAATTACAGACGCTGGGGGGCTCCTGGGCAGCAAGAAATCAAACAGAGATGAGACTGACTGGGGAGACTCCAGGCCACTGTAAAAGATTTTGAGTGGATCCGCCCCATATTAGCCTCAATCATATTTAACAGAGTTTAGACAAGCTAAGAAACCAAACACACAGAAAAATCAGGCGCACTTTGACGTTCCCGTGCATTTGTGATTTAGTGCAAAGCCATCAAAGCTGGGTCTTAGGTCACGTCCATCACGCAAGTCTGCAGGTTTATCAGGCCAGCCCCCTGATGCCCTAGGAGCAGACTAGTCTGGGGTGCAGAGGCTATTTTAAAAATATATTTAAAACCCACAATATCCTAGCTTGATTAAAATTAATTAATTTACTCCTAACAATTTATTAACATTAATTAATTAACAAACTGAATGCTATTTTAATTCCTTGGTAATAGCTGACTCTGAATGCCTTTTTTCACCCTGTCCAGGGCTGCCTCTTGTGATGCACTGGTTTCCAGGCTAGCCTGGGAGATTTGCTCTTTTGGGGCAGGATCCCTCCTGTGCCCCGCGGGTACCAACTGGTTTGTTTCTGACAGCCTTACAGAGATGTTTCTTCATCTGCTGGAGGGGCCAAAGAGGGGAAGTTCTGGGGGTTTGTAGCTGAGCCCTTACCAAGCTCACGTCTGGTGTGATCTGTTGTGGTTTGAATCCAGATCCTGGGCTGGCTCTGTATAGTGATTATTTTTTGCTGTTTGGTCTCTCTGCTGAGCTATACCTGACTCCTTCCTCCTTGTATTGTTGGCCTCAATAACAAAAGGCCTGTTTATTCAGATATAGATCTTGCTAATCAATGTAACATCAAATTTAGGACGAGGAAAGCCACCACTGAGTTGCTTCCATGTGGTGAGGCTGAACTACATTTTTTAGAGCCTTGATCACATCAGACCAGCAGCACCCATTGAAAAGAAGGGGAAAGGCTGTGGTCACAGGCCTCTTGGCAGCAAAGCCTCTTGCTCTGCTCACTGGGGTGCAGCTCTGGATCCCTCCACAGCCTGGCCAGGCTCTCGTTCCCCACCACATGGCACAGTGATCTGCCAGGGAGGAGTTGTATTAGCCCAAGCCATTAACACAGAAAGTTATTAGTAGGCTCTTGGGCAGAGTCTATTTTCATATTCATTTGGCTAATTAAATGAAAATCATTGCTCAGGATTATCATGAAGGATCCCAAGCCCCATTAGTTAGCCTGTATTCACAGGGGAGAAAGGGTGTCACCCCCTTGCAGCAGTGCTTCACAATCACACAGGACATGCTTACTGTGCTGTGGCAATGAGGAGCTCTGTTACCCACAGGCGATGACAGACTGAGTTATATGGGCTCCAAGAGGCAGGCACCACTTCTTTCCACCCGTGTGGTGTTTAAAGCAGTGACATCTGGCCATGACTCTCTGTGATGGCAGGGCTTGGAAGATGCTCTGTGAGTATCCTGGCCATGATCAATATTTGGAGCCTGCTGGCCCTGGCTGCCCTCCCCAGGGCCCTGTGGAGCATATGGGTGTTTCCAAGCCACCAGCTAGTGTTGCAGCAGCTTTTAAGATGTCATGGATCTCCTCACAGCGTTCCTCTGCTGGTCACATAGGCTGAAGCGATGGGAGAGTCCAGGGACCTCTCCAGGATCACACCACCAGCTTGGTCCCCGTGCCTGTGTTGGGACCTGACATGTTAGATGGCGGTGCTACAAAATCACCAGCAAATGGGATTTTCTGCTCCAGATGGGACACTGAAGGGCTGCAAGTGTGGATAGAAGGGACAGAGGTGGATGCCCTGAGAAGCAACATGAAGACGCTTCCCTGCGACCAATGTACTCACAGGAGGGACATGGTCTCTCCTGAGTGCTGGCCTCCTGCCTCTGTTTACAATGTCCCTTGTGTTTCGGTCTGGGCCTCGCTGCAAACAGCAGCATGGCTGGATCTGGTTTCATTACTTTTCTCAAAGCAAACAAACACAGACAATGCAACCCACTGCATCGGCCTGGGGGCACCAGAGCAGGCAGGCAGGCTTCGTCCTCCATGGATGCTGCATGCAGCTGGCCCCAGGCTGGATTGGGTGCTCCAGGCTGCACCCTCCATACCCCTTTCCTTGAACAAGGCTCTTTCTTGCATCCTGCTGGTGGAAGAAGCCGACTCATCTCTCCTCATGGCAGGGAGTCTCAGGGCTGCTCTGCCACTCACCCGATGATGAAGTCATCTTTTGTGTGCTATGGGCAGGACAGGAGTCCATGCCATGCATGGGTTCAGTTAGCAGGGCTGCCCAGAGACCCACAGGCACAGCACTGCATCTGCAGGGTGCTCCAGGATGGGCAGAAAGGGTCAGGGCTGAGCTGCAAAGCCAAGGGCAGAGGAATGTGGAGGGGTCCAGGCTGGGGGAAGTCGCGGGGCAGAGCTGATCCAGCCCCACTGCTCGGTGTCTGCATTTCAGTGCCCACGGCAAAATCCACCTGCCACTCAAAGCAACCCTTCACCCGCCTGCCCTGCAGCCCGGCTCCGGCTGCATGTCCTGGCTGGTTGCAGACAGATGGGCTGGGAGTGGGCCAGGAGGACGCAGAGGAGCTGGGAGACACAGGGGGCTTTGTCCTTTGGGACAGCGAGCAGGCAGAGTGAGCCCGGGCTGCCTGCGTGCTGCTGCAGGGACAGAGCCAGAGGCAAGGGTAGGTCCCTACCTTCTGCCTCCAGCCCCATCTCAAGGCTGGGCAGGCAGCTGGGGCCAGTGCTGCCAAGGGTGCCCAGGTACTCTCACTGCCTGGTGGCTGGGACATGGCTGTTTGCTACAGACAAAGGTGCAGCATTGCACTCATCCTCTGAATTCCTTGTTTATTTGGCATACACCACCCAGCTTCCTGGAATCCAGCTCAGCGTTGGTAGCTGGCAGCATCTGCCAAGCCGGGCACACACCTGTAATAAGCCCTGCAAGGTGGGGAAAGCAGGGGATGGTGGCCCTGGGAGTTCAGGGATTATGTACTGTGGGCAGCCTGTGCCTCCTGCCTGCAGTCCAGCAGGCAGGGAGGGAGCAGGGACCTTACTCTCCATTGCCCCCGGGTACCCAGCAGCCCCCTGCCCCACATCCTGCCTCTGTGTCAGCTTGCAGCCTCACCACACGCTGGTCCCTGCTGCCTCCTGTTATCAGTCGCTGAAATCCCACCTGTTTTCCCTGCCGTTTGTAGTAGTAGCCCTGTCTGTATTAACCCCTGACCCCACTGAGCTGCTCTTTTCTTCTTTCAACAATTGTGTTTACCAAGTGCTTGGAGATCAGCTTTTTTCTCCATGCCAGAGCTCAGCCATCCTGTCTCCAGCCTGGGATGCTTCCTGGCCCTTCCCAGCTTGGAGGGTCCATGGCAGCCGCAGCCTGGCACAGGGATGCTGCTCCTGCTAAGCCAGCCTGTGAGCCAGAGCAGTCCCAGCAAAAACTGGTGCTTGCCTCTTTCTGGGAGATCTTTGGAAAAAGATCCCCATCCTCTCATGTCCCTGTCCCCACCGAGTTCCCATGAGACCGCAGTCTTGCCTGAGTACCAACAGGGAGGATCCCAGCCTCACCCCTCCCAGGCCCCGGTGACCTGTGTTCCCGGCTGTGCCAGTCCCAGCTGGAGAAGTCAGACCTGCGTGGGATCTCAGGAGTAGGGGCAGGAGAGGGTTTGGGGGTGAAGGCCAAGGGCAGAGGGTATGAGGTGATGGAGCTTCTGTAAACCCCCACCAAGCCAGCCTGCCCCAGCCTTCAGGGACTTCCCTTCACTCTCCTCCCCTCACTCACCCTTCCTTAATTATTCTTAATGGGCAAGCTCATAAGAGCTTCTATTAACTTTATTACCAGATCAATTAGTGCTTTCTTTCCCCCCTCCTCCTCCCCTCATGCTAATAATCCCATCAAATATGAAGACAGCATCCACACTGGTACCCAGGAACCTGGAGAAGGTGCTGGGAAATGCAGCCTAGCCTGAGCTCCAGATGCTCTGTTGGGCACTTCTGAGATCGATGGATCCTCCCCAAGACGTGGCCCAGAGAGGAGGGGAGGGAGTGAGGGAGGGGGGAAGATTAATTGGAGAAGACTTTGGCACTGAACAGCTCCAAAATCTGCCAGCATGAGCTGAGCAGGAGCAGCTTGGCACTGGGATGCAGCCCTCTTGCCTGCAGCCCTGCGAGCTGGCAGGGTCGGCATAGCCGGCAGAGGATACAGGTGTTTGTCAGCAGGTTGGGTGGAAGGAGCTGCGACATCAATCAGAGATCTGTGGGACGGCAGGGATGGGGCTATGGGAACAGGAGATGGGGGAATGGCTGCAGCTATGTACTCTGAGCAGAGGACACCTGCCTGGCATGGGTGTGAGAGCAGTCCCAACCCTCTGCTCCATTCTGTGTGAGACATGAGGGAGGATGGGGACATCCCTGGGGCACACACCAACCATCACAAGAAGGCTTCACAGAGCCCAGCATCCCCTTCGCAGAGGGAGGGACATGGAGGATGAGTGCTGGCGCTGAGCACATCATCCAGCAATCCTTTCCCAAAGTCTGCCCCCTTTGGGAACCCACCCCAAGCACCCCCAAGGTGAGTGCCCCTCTCAGTCCTCGTCTCAGCCCTTGCACACACAGATATGCTGGATGCACAGATATGGAAGCTGGCTGCGAGCTGCAACCATGCTGGATGCCCTGGCTCACAGCATGGCCATTGCAGCCTGACTGACAGCCCCTGAAGGGGATGTGCAGGGAAACTGTGGGAGCGAAAAGATTTTTGAAATGTTTGACCGGGGGACCTTGCTTGCAAAGTAACTCCTCTTGTAGGGATGCCAGCTCCCACCCCAGAGTGTTTCTCCTACCCCTCAGCTGCCCACGCAGTTTGTTCCAGCCTGAAAGGTCCCACTTGAGCATCCTGGAAAGGCCACAGCATTCCCAGCAGCCTGAGCCATGCGTCCTGCTTGTGTCATGCTGATGGCTTGCAGCTTTGGCACTTGGAAAGGACGCCAGGGCCACTGCAAAACTTCAGCCTGCCCAGGACACAGGGCAGCATGGCTCTGAACCAAAGAGCTACAAGCCCAGGGGCTCAGCATAGGCTTTCAGCCCCTTGGCCATCCAGAACAACCAGAAGGGCTGCAGTACGGGGAGGACTCATGCCAGAGCCTTTTCATTAAGCAAGCACTCACACTTGGATGGGGTCCACATGGCCAACAAACACTAGAAGTAGTCCCCAATGCATTTGGGCCATGCTCAGCACTTGGATTCACATCTAGGACCAGTACGAGCTGGTTCACCTGGCCAAGTCCCTCCCAGCTCCTGGAATATGTCAGATCGGACAATGTGTGTTTGGCCTGGCAAAAAAAAAAAAAAGAAACCAAACAAAAAAAACCAACCAAAACCCAACAGCTTTTGGTGGCTGCTTGCAGTGATTTCTGCATGGAGACATTGCTCCTTGACTACATCCTTTGAGAAGATGTCCCCAGCCAGAGAGGAGTTAGCAGGGGACAGTATCCTGCTCTCCTCATGTAAGGAGGTCCCACTGCCTCCTAATGTCACAGGTGGTTTGCTATGAACAACCAGCAACTGAGTGCACATTTATAGCCAGTGATCCCATGGGGCACTGGGGGTTTCCCAGACGCACTGCAGTGCTGGCTGCACGTCCCAAACTCCAGCTCTTTCTGTCGTCTTTCCAACTGGCCCAAGTTTAGCTCCCTCCTGAAACAGCCCATTCCAGGGTCCCTGGCTGGACTTCCTCTGCTCTCAGCTGCGAGTCTCCTTCTCTCTGTGGAGCTGCTCCAAGACTCTATATTCTTAACCTTGAGCCTGTAGGACCTGCCCCATCCACCTCTGAGTCTGGACCAGACAAAGTCTCTGCACAGCACCTGGCCAGCACAAGGGTCTCCAGCCCTCCTCTGCTGCCTGCGGGGTTGTCACTCACAAGGCTCAGAGCAAAGAGGTGCATCTGCTTCATTTACACCCCATTCCTGAGGAAGACCTCCAGAGAGAGCTCCTAGCCTTCATCTGTTATGGGCTCTGCAGACTCAGCTCCAGTAAGTTTCAATCTGCAGCTGACCCGGAGTGACTCAGTGGCTCTGTGACCCTTTGGGGACAAGTGAGGACTGTGCCTGCCCAGGGCAGGTGTCCTGGAATGAACATCACAAGCCTGGGGCCAGTCCCAGCCCTGGGGCTGGCAGGGAAGAGTAATGCCACCACCATGGGTCTCAGAAGAGGACAAAACCCTGCTAGAGTCTTCTCAGTATCAGTCAGAAAATCCAGTGTTAGTTCTTGGAAAACTGACCCTAAAGGTTTCTAACTTCATGGCCAAGGGCTTCCCCTTTGCATGGGGATGTGTCGGGTGCATGAGGGGGAGAACGATACTCTGCTTGGATGGGGCCATCGCTGCTGGGGACAGAGGAGAGAGCAAAGCGCCGCTGCCCCCTGCCTAAAAAGGCCTGGGAAATAATAGTCAATGTGAAAGGAATTAAAAAGGCTTCTGCATGTGTGCGTGTGTATGTGTGTGCGAGTCCTGCCAGGTTAATACTGCTGCCTATTCGCCTGACAGCTCCAAGATTGATTACCCGCCTCAGCGCTCTTTATAACTTGATCAGTCGAATTAATCTCTGGCTGCGGGCCCATCTGATGCCAGGCATCACAAATTTAATTTGGAGGTGTACGGGATCTTTTATTCCTCCCTCCTTCTGCCCCCCCCATCCCTCTCTCTGTCCCTTTCTTCTCAGCTCGCCAGCACGCGTGATACTCCTGCCACCATAGGGATGACCCAGACTGTCAAGCTTCCTCAGGGCTGCAGGGAATAACATCATCAGGTAAACCTATGCTACCCGCAGGAAAAAAAAAAAAAACAAACAAAAAACCCACAAACCTTAAAAAAACACAGAGGCCAAAGCAGACACTAAGTAAGACATATTAATGTACTAAAGACTTAATGAAGTTGGGGGGGGGGGGGGGGGGATGAAGGGGAAAGTGCTTACTTTATTAGTTTATGGCCGATTAATGGGAACGGTCATTACAATGATGGAGATGGATTGCTCCCATCAAACACAACCACCAGCCCCTTTCAGAAGGTAGAGGGGTGCCGGTGTTAGTGCCTCACTGCTGGGCTGGGGTTTAAGAAGTGGGGTGCAGGGTAGGGAGGGGAGGTGGGCTCAGGGTGGGCAGGGCTCTGTGAGGGTGCCAGGAGGAGTTGGGAAGATGCCATGAGATGGAGACTGAATGAATGAGGGTACAGGTGTTGGGACTGAGGGGTCAGTGCTTTTAGAGGAGGAATCCTGCAGAGGAGAGGAAAGAAAAGAGGGAAAATGAGGAGGCAAAGGAAACTCCATGCCAGCAGGCAGCCCGGAGACAATTTCAGGGTCCCAAAGGTGTGTTCAGCTTCCAGGTCCAGAGGGTTGGCATCTCAAATGCATTAGTACTCAGCTCCCAGCCAAGGAGGGCACAGGATAGACAGACAGACAGCTGGCCAGAAGCTCAGCTCCATGGGTGGTAAGCAGCTCTCACACCCTGCCCCTCCTGGGCTCTGCACTGGGACCCCCCCAAGTGGAGTGTGCAGGAACAGGCCCTGGCCAGGATGTGAAAGTCACTTTGGTTCACTCCAGAACATGGTTAAATACCTGCTCGCAGCCCAGGTGCCCTGTGGCAATGACCCAGAGGTCCCCAGTCACCTCATGATAATCGGAATTATCCCATAACTCTCCAGCCTCTAATTGGTAGTTACCCTTTAGCTCCCTGGGGCAGGGCAGTAATTCTCACCCCTGTGAGCTACACTACAAGGGCTGTTTACTAGGGCCAGGAGAACAAATGCAGAGGGGAAACTCACACTTGCATCCTCTCAACAGCTTTTGATTCCTCCTGTACAGTGTTTGCAGCTCCTTTCATTCACCTCACACCAACATTTACACCAACCATGAAGGGTAATTTACTTTTTTGCCTTTAATGTCCAGAATATTTGCACTGAAGACAGGAGCTGGGAGACAGGAGGGCACATCTTAGACATCTGTGCAAACTTTGCTGTTTGTCTGGAAAGCTAAGGTCTGTTGAGCTTCACATGTGGGTGAAAGGGACAGAAGGAGACATCTCTTGTCTTTTTCTTGGATGCTGGGGTCCCAGGACACAGCCATGACCTGCTCTGGCAGCCTCCTGAGCCATCTGCCCAGGCACTGTGTGGCGGAAGTGGAAGCGCATCTGCCAGACCCTTGAAAGAAGCAAACACGCACTCAAAGCAGCTGCCTTCCCTGAGTAACCTCACTTGTGGCTGTTCCAGCTGATGTTACACCCAAGGTCTGCCCCAGCCTGGGGCACTGGCCATCCCTTCACCCACTAGCCATAGCTCTGCTCCCACAGACCGTGGCCTTGGGACCTTGGGACTTGGGACCAGTTTGTTGAACACGGTGGTTTGTGGGCTCACAGAGCAGTGGGAGGTTGGCTTTGCCCTGCAAGGTTACTGTAAAATTAACTCTGAGGAGCAGTGCAAGGGTCTGATGGAGCAGAGTTGGGCCACAGGTTTCAATCCCTTCAGGTCCTCTCCCAGCCCAGCAGCTCTGCGCCTTCATACGTTACCTGGTGCTTCAGCCAGTTTCCCACCTGATTGCTGGACAAGCCTAAGAAGACTTGATCTCCAGATCTTGGTGGAGCAAGCCTAGCCTGCAGTTTGGTGTTGTGAAGGATTGGGATCACCCAGCTGCTCACTTGTCATCCCCACCAGCGGTCAGGCTCAGCAGCAAGGGAAGGGCTCGACAGCCACACACGGACATCGAGCAGTGCTGCTGCTCTCCAGCTTCCACGTGGACTCACAGCCTTTCATCATTCCTGAGTGATGAATAACCACTCTAATGAATGGAGGGAAATTGGATTAGTGCTGAACACCCATGTGCTTAAACTGTGCCTGATTAAACCCCCATCTGTGCAGGGAAAGGCCGAGTCTTGTCGCCACTCAAAAGCCAGGGAGCTGGCAGCACTTGCACATGTCCTCATCTGCAGCCTGTTCGGACATTTCGGGTGTTCAGGAGCATTTTTCCCCTTTAACCCTGGCAAACTACCCCTTGAAGACTGAACTGGAAAGTTTGGGGCTGGTTTTCTTCAGTCTGCTGACTTGTTCCATATGGATGCTTTTGCAGCTAGAAGAGGGAAGCTGTACAACACTTCAAGTCATCTCTGGGCTTGCTACCGAGTCCCTGCCTCAGTTGGGAAAAATCAGTCTCATCCTCCATGCCTCAGTTTCCCCATTTCCAACTGACATGAGCAACAGCTTCTTACATGCAGAGACTGTGTTTTCTTTAAAGCAGAGACTGTCTCCCACTAGTAATTTGTCCCAAGTTCTGGCCTGTGCAGAAGCCACCTCTGCCTTTCTTCATGGCTTTTCACAGACCCCTTAGAAACAACCTAGGGACACCAATGGGGCTGACAGTTCATAAGATATGGGTGCCAGGGCGTGCAGTAAGAAGCTTGCAAGGACCGAGACTCCAACTAGAGAATTCCAGGCTAGGAGAGATGCCAGGATCCTCTGCAGTTTCCTCTGAAGTTACCCAGGCCAGGTCATATCAGCCTGCCTCCAAAAACCTGTACCACCTGTTACCAGCTGTAACTTGGATTTGCTTAAAGCATCTCTACAACAAAAACACTTAGAAAAGGAACCCAGTTTCCTCTGCAGACAAGAGTAGGCTAAGCCACATCTGATCTTGGTGGATGGGCTTATTTCAGCCCTACTCACTGCTAAAACAACTGGAAAACAAAATGGATCTTATTTTTAAGCATTTTTCTCTTGGTTTGAAACTCAGGTCCAGATTAATGTTTTCCCTTTCTCAGTTTCATGAGCCAGTCCTTCAGCACTTGGTGATCCTCCTCACAAAGTGACCAGGGGCCCTCATGCTCATTTTGATAAGCTCAATCCACCAGACTCTACAAGTCTTTTCCTCTGGGCCTGAAATCCCACCATGGTTCTTCCCTGTGCCAGCTCCAGTGACACCTCCATCTTCCCATGCAGAAGATGGCACTGACCCACCAATCCTCCATCCTGGGAAGCTCACAGCTGGATTGCTTCCCCTTGCTGCAGACACTGGGGACAGCAGTGGGACCTGATGCTGGGTTCCTACCTGCTCAGAGTCCTGATCGCTTGGGACCATTTTTGGGGAGGAACAGCTGCTGCAACTCATCTCATGGGCAAACACCACATGCCAGTGCTGTCCCAAAGACACATCCCAAGGAGTCCTTTCCACTCCCCTCCCCAGACACAGGACGTTTCATGTCCAGGGCACTGCAAGACACTGCACAACAGCACATCCCACGCTGGGATCTGCCCTTCACCTGGTTCCCAGCTCTGGCAAGTGCTGTCCCATCCTCCCCCAGCCTCCACACACTCACATGGAGGACCAGGAGTCCGATACATCACCTAACTGTGAGCCACGTTGGATCAGCATGACCCAGGGTCTGGCTGCCAAATGCCTTTGGCATTGATTTTCTCTCACACTCTTACGAGATGAGGCTGCAACATCTGATGAATGAGCATTGGCATGTAATGAAACACAGTCACTGCTCTGATTGACAGCCCAGCAATCCTGCAGAAGAACCAAGGCGGAGACAACCAAGCCAGACACCAACCCCTGGATGGCTTTTCCCGATTTCCATGCAGGGTGAGTCTGTATTTGTCCCTGAGCTTCACTGGGTTCACAAGAACAACTGTTGTGTTTACATCTCATGGAGCTTGGCCACTAATGCTGCTTTAATTGCCAGGCTCCTTTGCTACCAGGTCCTGAGGAGGCAGGTGTGTAGCTGGCTTTGTCAGCTGTGCAGTGTCACTGCTGTCCCAGCCTTGCTGGGAAGTGTCTGTGGGGCCACCTCACCCCAAGGGTGCCAGCACAGGGGCCTACAGGCTCCCAGGACAGGGGGCTGGAAGGACCCAGGGGGATGTTCAGCGCCATCCCTTGCCAAGATGGCATTACAGTCCAGCACAGCATCACAAGGGACCCCAAAAGCTCCCAGCCCCTCTCCCCACTTCATGTCCCCATCAAGGAAACTTTCCAGTCCAGGACAAGGTTGCCACCAAGGATCTGTCACAGGTAATGGGAGCTCAGGCTCCGTAACACTCAGGTTCCTGCCCTAGACCTCAGGCACAACCTGGCAGCTCACCCTGGGGCTGGGACTACCCATCCAAGACCACCCTGACAGCTCTGCTGCTGCACACCTCTATTCCATCCACACCAGAGACAACTTTAACCCCTAAATCTACCAAGAACTGTGCCATGAAAACCCGGACCCAGCCTGCCTGCAAGCACCCCAAACAAGCTTTGTTCCCCAGCTCCACAAGCGAGAGTGGTGGGGAACCCTTGCTAATGCACCCAGCAGGGAAGGGCTGCAGGTGCCAGCAGCTCTTCAACCATAATGAAAGTCTCAGGTATCCCAGCCTGACCAAATCACCTCCTACAGATGCAGTACGGCGCTGGAGTAGCAATAAAAGTGTCAGGGATGTCTCCTCGTGCATCACCAGACTGCAGCATTTCAGGAGCGGCCTGCGCAGAGGTTAATTATTGCTTCCCTCTCTTCCCCTCTCTCTCCCAGTTTAAGATGGATCTGACTGTCAGGAGGGGTGACAGATGAAGACAAAGCACAGGTACAGCTCCCATGAACTCTGCGCCCGCCTGTATCATCCTAGAGCAGCTGGGAGCGTGTGGAGCAGAGCTGGGGGGAGGCAGAGGCGGGGGCGAGGAGGGGGGAGAGTTGAGAAAGCAGCAACCCTACCAGTGCTGGAATGGATCTGCTATAGGGACGTGGGGTTGCTGGACTGGGAGAAGAGAGATTACAGCTCCTTTTGCCCCGCTCTTATGGGCGAAGGATTTTTTTCCTCCTTGCCTCTTCATGCAGTTTCAGGACTTCACATAAGATTGACAGAGACCTTTCCCCAGACATCAAGGAGAGCATAAGAAAGAGCACATGGTCAGATGCCTTCTGCTCCATGGATCTCTCATGACTGCAAACACAACCACATATTTGATCCCCCTTGTGATTGAATGTAAGAAAATCTGGGACCAGAGTCCCAGCTCTGCCACCATCACAAGTCCCACTCCACAAAGCAGCCTCTGGCTAGAACAACACTAGAGTCTTTCCTGTGGAAGAAGGTTTGGAGGCACTCTTATGAGCAGTCCCCAGCAGGTAGGCAGCTCTGAGCATCCCTCCTCCACTGGAGGGGGGAAGAGATGATCATGATCTTTCTCTCTGTTTCCCAGGATGCATCCCTGTCTCCAGAGAAGCTTTCGATTTTGTTGGCCTGTTTTGACCACCTTTGTCCTAGCAGTGACCAGACTCACTGGAGTCACCCAGGAGGCACCCGGCCCTGCTGTTCCTGGCAGGGACAGGACAGAGCTGCCTTCAAAGTAGCTTCTCTCCATTTTCCAGCCAGATGGGCAAAATCAGTTCCTATGCAGCAGACAGGAGCTCATCAGGCTCTCCCAGGAAAAGCCAGCTGCTTTGCTTCCCAGGCAGTTTTTTAGTAGTTAAGGGATGCTGTGACAGGGGAACACGTGCCCTGCTGTTTCTGGTTTTCCCCACTGCCCCCACACAGGAATTCCCCAGGCATCAGGAACAGGGGCTGGCCTTTTCTTCTCCAGAAGGATTTGGAGGAGCTTGTCAGGAAGATGGATTTGTGCCCCTTTCCCTGGTGCTCCCCACAATCTGGTTTAGCTCTCACCCATGCAGAGGGGCTGCCAAAGTAACTTTTGGCATCTGGCTTCAGGGGGGATGCAGGCTGGGAACCACAAGCCTGGGAGAAGCATTGGCTCCTCAGGGCAGGGCAGCACCCAGGTCTGCATCTTGTGCCTTCCCCTTGCTTATGAGCAGAGACACTGCACCTTGTTCAGAGGGGTAGAGCCATCCCTAGGCACCAAAATTACCCACGTTCCCATTCCCTAATGGGTTTGGACTTTATCCCATGCCATGAGCTGAGGGATGAGAAATGCCAGCATTGGCAGTTTTCATCCCCATAGAAAGGCTTTCACAGATGACCCCAATGGGAAGGTCTGCCTTGAGCCGTTCCCAAACAGTGCCTTGCCTTTCCTTTCCAGGCTTTCCGGCCGTTTCAGCCTCGTTTGATGCCATTTAGCTGCAGCTGCTGAAGGAAACATCACTTCAAATTAAACCAAAGGGGAGCATTTCAGCTGGACAACTTTGAAGTAGGAGGTTTTGATAAAAGCCTGTATTTCCTCCCCCTCTTGATCTTTTTTTCTTCCCCCTCTCCAAATGGTGAGCTTTGGCATGGCTGCTCCTGAACAACCAAGGGAAAGGCTGTGACTTCCTCCCCGGGGCATCTCCCCTCACTCACTCAGCCTCTCCCCAGGACGATGGGCTCAATACCAGCAGCTGAACCCAAGATAAATCCCTCCATATCACCCAGCAGATGTAAAGCAAAGACACCCAGAGGTCCTTTCTCCCTCCATGTGCACCCTGAACAGGCCAGCACCCTGGTGCTGCACCCAGGTGCAGAGCCCAGAGGTATTTCTAAGGATGTAAATTCCTAGAGGAGAGGAGTAGCACAATTATCCTAACCTGCTGGCAGCCTATATAAGCATACACTGGGGCTGCCACATTGCAACCAGGGTAGGATGGCCTCTCCAGAGTCAGAAGTGATCTGCCTCCTTTATACCATGGGAATAAATAAGAAGATACTTTTAAGCTGACATTCAGTTAACTCCTGCCTTTCAGACAGCTCCCACGACCCCAGGAGGTTCTCATCTCCCCAGCTGCTTTCCTGAGCCCTTTCAAACGCCAGTGCTCAGCCCAAGGCAGGCTGGGCCATCAGTGCACTGAACAAGCCAGGGCTCTGCCCAGTCCCTGGCAAGACCCCACTGCTGTCCTTGGATGGAGTCTCATCTCCCACCTCCTCCTCACCAGCCCTCCTAGAGGGTAGCAGGAGCACCCGGGATGAAGGCAGCACATGTGCCTGCCAGGGAGGATGTATAGGGAAGGCTGAAGAGCTCAGAGTGTGTCCCTCCCCATGCGACAGCTAAACGAGCCAAGACAATTAAATGTGCCATTTGATGGCTGCCTGGCAGAGCCAGAGTCTCTCTCTCTTTTAATAAAAGGCCTCTTTCCTGAAGTCGCTCAGGGTGCTGTGAGGGCTGCAGCTTGTGAAGTGCAAGAGCCCTTCACATTTAATTAAACAGCCCATCCAAGCCTGCCTCGTGTCGGCAGAGCTCACTGTGCTGCCAGAGGTGCTGTGGCACCTTGCTCACACTGCAGCCCTCACTGATGAAACATTCCTACCTGGGCTGCTTGGACAACCCCACCCCCTTCCATCTGCAACCCCAGCACGGGCAGAGCCAAGCCCCAGCTTGTCTGGATAGCACAATGCCATGCCAAACCAAGCTGCCATGCCCTCAGATACCAGTGCGCAGAGGGTACTTTGACCTTGCAGAGCTGCCATCCCCTGCAGTGTGAGCCCTGCTCTCCAGAGGAGTTGAGACCCAGCAGCTCATTACATGTATACTATAGAAATGGTCCTCTGGAGGACTCCAGGGTATGAGACAGCCAGGGACAGGGGACCATGGGTCTAGTCCCATGTTGGTGCATACCAGTCCTCCACATCTCTGACCTGCAGCTACAGAGGGCACTCTGCAGCCAGGGTGCACGGCCATGGCCTCCCGGAGCCCTGCACGCAGTCAGCACTGGCTTCCGCCTGTCGCCAGCTCTGGTCCTCGTCAGCCCGAGGAGGGGAAATGCCCTTTTCTTGCCCAGGGCAGATAAGAGAGATGGATAAGTGTAGGGGCAGAGGGGAGGCCAGCATTTGGGTAGCTTGACTGGCTTTCTCGGAGAGCACTTGCTTTGCGGAGACTTGCAGTTTAACCCTTCCTTCTCCAAGGCCAGGGCGAGCTGGTGGTGGGAGAAAGCTGGAGTTTTGGACCACTCCTGGGGACACCATCCTAATGTCCTTGGTGCTTTCGGCCCTCTCCCCATGGTTAAAGCAAGCCCTATTGTGCTGGCATCAGCAACACTCATTTCTGGCTTCTCCGTCCTTGGACAGGACAGGCAGCACCCTCCCTCTCAAAATGCTTGCAAGGAAACTGCCGCTCCCATCCTGCAAATGTAGCAGCCCAACACCTGATGGTTTGTTATCTACAGACACGGGGGCTTCAATCCACTATACTTGCAGGACACAATACACCAGGGGTCCCAAGACCCTCTTGGTCCCACTGACCCCAATCAAGATGCAACGGATTTTTTTTTCTGTTTCTTTCTCCCTATCTGAGCTCTCCTGCAGGGAAGGACTGGCTCCAGAAGAGCCTGAAGAGATGTTGAAAAACTGCCGGAACCCTCCACCACATATAGCAACACGTGGCTGCAAAGCAGGAAAGGTGGATGGGAACAGGAGATGTAAGTGTCCCACTTCTTCTGCCTCTCATCCCAGCTGTAGCTGGGAGAAGGAAGTTATTAAAGTGGAAGGCTCAGACTGTGCTTTGGATGTGGACATCCAGCCAGAGGAATTTTTGGGGTTCTCACTAGTAGCCCGAAGTTGCTGTTCCATACTCGCCTCTCAAGTTCCCAAACCGGCTGAGCCCAGGCAGCCAGGGAGGCTGCTGATGGGTTCGAGCACTCCCCAGCCCCCCAGGGCTCAGGGGCTGCTCTGCAAAGATCCCATCACTCACACTTTCAGGCCTGCCAAGCCAAAGGCACAGTAATTGCAAGCCAGATACCCCCCCCCAGACACACTTCCGAAACAGTGTGCTCCAGCAGGGACCAGGCACAGGGGCTCCCATTTCCGCCTGCCTTTGGCTGTTACTGAGCAGAGAAGTGACAGAGAGCAGCCCCGGGGCAGAAAGGGCTTCGAGGAGAGACAGCAACCAGCACTCTGATAAGGCAGGTCCCTGCTGAGCATCTCCTTGCTTCTGAGATAACCCGCTCCAGGCACCTTCTGAAAGGTACCTGTGCTCCCTGCAGGTTGTGCCCCAGCATGCATTATTTGCCTGCTCCAGTTTGTCCCCCTCTCCCCATGGGATCAGACCCCAGTCCCACACTCCAGCCTCATACAGAGGGGAAATACCAGTCCATGGGGAGGGGTGCTGGACATGGGGAGCAGACCCAGGACATCAGATGAGCATGTGAGCTAAGATATAACCAGGCCCATGTCCATGCCATCCCCACATACCAAGGGACGGTCTTTCCCCCAGCTGACCATGGGTGAAAGTCAAAAAGCCTTGAGTTGCAAGGAAACTCCACTCCATGTGGAGAGTTGTGGGGGCCCTCTAGCCCTCCTTGGGCTGGTGCCACCCCTGATGGCCCTGCACAGGGATTGTCACCTCAAGGGTACAGACAAGACACCATGTCCCTTCACTGGATCCAGGTTCAACATCCCACTGTCATCCTCAGTAGTGGAGTCATATCAGCATCCCTTGAGCTTTTAAATCCAGAGGTAGCGGAGCTTTCAGCAATCACAGCTGAGAAAAAAAAAAAAAAAAGCGCACTATCGAGTTAAAGCCTTTTACAGGCTCCACCAGACACGGGTGCTGGCAGAAGCCGCAGGGTGTTACCCAGCAGCAATCCCAGCATGAACCCTCTGCTGTCAACACCAGCTAAAGAGCCCGCAAAAGCTGCCCCACACACAGCCCTGCCAGCACTTCAGCCAAGCTGACGGACAGAGGCTGCCTACGTGGCTTTATCTGGCTGGAAAGCCCTTCTTAAGATAGGAAGTTGCTTGCTCTGCTGGAAGGAGCTGCAGGTGCCCTCGAGTCCCTGGCTCAGCTCCAGGCTGTCATTTGGCTGGACTGGGACAAAGCCCCCCCATTTCCCACAGCCTTAGTGGGGAAGGGACTTTCTGTTGTCTAATATAGCACAAGCAAATCTTGCATCCAGGGAACTGCCTCTCCTTCAGACCATTCCCCCAAGCCAGAGCACAGGACAGTCTTACAAACCCCATTTCTGTGGGGAATCAGCATGGACAGTCCCTGCACCATTTCTCACCTCTCTTCCAGCTGCTGTCCTGGTCTCTTCAGGAGTGGGTACTGGGGTTTGTCAGGACACAAACAGAAAGGGTTCTGTCAGGATTCAAGACCAAGGAAAGGAGGCAAAAAAGCCACATCCCTGGGGCAAGTGTCAGCATTCAAGTGCCCAGGGAAGTCCACAGCAGACACAGTGAGAAAGCAGTGTCCGGTTCCTGCTGTGTGGTGAACGTGGGATGCTGCTGCCTCCTTCACCCCTCATCTGTGCACCAGCTACCTCAAATCCAGCTCCATCCCTCAGCTGAGTCACCTCCCCACAGACCTTTGCTTTTCACCGGCCCTTAAGCAGATCCATGACTTGAAGGGACAGCCATGCAGCCCAGTGGGCAGCATACATGCACACTTGCTGCAACACCAGCCACAAGCTCCTGTCCCCCACACCTTGCAGCACCCCACCTTGCACAGCCACACTGTCCTCAGGAGGCTCAGCTGTCCCCTCTACCTGCTTTTAAAGGCAGCTCCAGGGACAGCAAGGATGGAGCAGGGCAGGTCTACCCAGGTGGAGCTGAGAGGAAGGGATGTGAGTGAGAAAGTCTTGGAGGAGAGGGAATAAAACCAAGGCTTTAATCTGCCCTTGCAAGCATGCTATGATGCTAGGCCAGAGCTCTGCCAAAGCTGCCCTGGGCGTCTGGGCAACCATACGGGGTGTAGCAGGCAGGGTGAAGACAGTGCATCACACCTTACCCCTGTCCATGTAATAATTCCCATTTCACCCTGCTCTGGCTCATGCCCTGCCCAGGGTCCCTGCGGTCCCAGCTCAGGAGGGCACATGGCAAAGCAAACCTAGCTCTGTGTGCCCCTGCAGCCGGCTCAGCCAGCCTTCCCCCACAGCTAGCACCCCGCCACTTGCTGTGACTGATACAGGGAACCTGGTGCTTTTATTAAACTCTTTGCTTCCTGTTTTAAGCTTAATAATAAATTGCATGTCACATTACAGCTGTGTTTATTAAAACCCATTGGCGTGGGCTCTGCTCTGCAACGGCATTTGAATTATTGAAAGCAACCCCCCATGGAGACCTATTTGCTGCAAACGCAGGAGGATTTATTTCCATTTTGTTTATCAGATGGCGTAAGTGCTGGGTGGAGGCAGGGAAGCAGTCTTGCTCTTTTTATTTTCTCCCTGAGCTAGCACAGCGGGGCAAAGAGATGCTGTGCAGAGGGCACAAGGGAAAATGCCACACCCCCAGGGATGGGGACAGAAGTCCTGGGTGTAGCTGGCTGCTCTGTCCTGCTTGTCTCCCTGACTCTGGTTGTGTTCCCCACGCCTAGTTGCTCTGTGCCCCTTTTTTTACCTGTTATCAGAGTGAGGTTACAGTGCTGCAAGCTTCAATCCAGGTGTAACCAGCATTCAGCTCAGGCTGGCCAAGACCCCTGACGGAAGCCATCGATCTCCCATGTGAGATACCCACAGTGAGGGAGGACTGGCAGGGTGGCCACGTTTTGACCCTTTTGCAGCCCCAGTTTAAAGCACACACCCAAGGACAGTGGCTGAACAGCTTCAAGCTCTGCCCCATCCCAGCTGTGCCTGCTGCAGCCACCCAAAGCCAGTGTCAAGAGGATGCTCTGGCTCCTGTGATGACCCCAAGGGACTGTTTATTTAGCACCCATGCCCCTTGGGATGGCATCGCCCCTCCCAGCAAGGCAGAGCTGCTGCCAGGGGCAGCAGGGAGAGGGCATGAAGCAGGCAGGGCTGGATTTGGAGGTTCAGGGTGCTCCAGGGGTGCCCAAGGCCCCATGTGCCTTCACCAGCTGCCCAGCACGGTGACAGGGTTCGGCGTGACCAGTGGCTTTGCCAGGAGATGGCACTGTTTAGCGGCTAATCACGCCGGTGGCCCAAATCTGGACTCGGATGGAGGCGAAGTGGTGCCTCCTGCCCTGGGCCAGGCTGGGGGCAAGTACCGGCACCCCCGAGGAGTGGGAAGGACAAGGACAGCGTGTTTTCGATGATGGATTGTATTTACCTGCCAAACCTGGCCGGATTTCCCTGCAGACCACAAAACCCTGTGGCTTGGTGGCTGCTCGGGGGTGCCTGCCATCAGGCAAGCTCTGGGCAGCATTGGGGGGTACGAAGATGAGGGGGGCACCTGGGGTGACAGCTCGGCTGTTCGGGGAGCAGGGCACCCTGGTTTTATCTCTGGGTCAGCTGCCAACCGTCTCGGTGACCTCCTGGCCCATGGTGGTCCCTGGAGTGGTCTGGGAACCTGGATGGTACCTCCACACTGAAGGCTGGAGCAGTGGGAAAAGCCAAGGTCCTGCCAGCAGCCTGCAGCATGGGTTGGTGTGATGCAAACCGCAGGTTTAAGGCAGAAAGCAGCTGCTTTGGAGAGGGGGGGTGGTGTGGGTGGGATGCTGTTTTACCTGAATTCCACTCCCTAGAACCCAGAGCTGTGATTACGCAACGGGGGTGGCCAAAACACTTGATGGTGGCAGGGCAGTGCCAGCCCTGTATGTGTCCCCCCAGAGACTGGGGCCAGGTGAGTTTTTAATCTCTTGGTTCTGGCTCTGTTAGCATGTATCTTCAGGGTTTTTTGGGTGCCAGCAGAACAAGCCCACCCTTTCTCTGTCCCCAGCCTCACGGTGCCCAGGGAGGTACTGGCACCCTGCTCACTCCAGGTGGCTGCATGATGCTGGGGACGGTGCGTGCCTGGGGCTGGCGGCCACGTTAGCACTTCCCAGTCCAGCTGATCCTGTCCCTGACGTCAGCCCAACATCTGGGCCAAGCTGCTGCTCTGAGTGCAGGCAGCTGGGCTGGCAGGAGCTGCTCAGCCCCCACCACCCCTGGAAAGCGGCCACCCCAAAAATTGGCCAGCGAAGGAATTTGGTGCTGCACACCATCAGGGCACGGTCTCTGTCCCCACACTGACATCAGGTTCGGCTGGGTCCCCGTGACCTGACAGGAGTACCCAGAGCTGAGGAGAACATCTGCAGAGCCTGGGGGGACTGCTTCCTCAGGGCAGGGGCTGCAGGAAGCACTCAAGAAGCCGGCAGCAGAGCTTACCAAACCTTTTTAGAGCCAACAAATAACCTCAATTAAGTTCTGTGGCAGTGACCGATTCCAGCCGTGTAGTGATATTGGCTTTTTTATTTTTTAAGTGGCTGGAAATAGCAAGACCCATAGCCAGGGCGGGGTAACACTAGCCCCCTCCATGCCCCTGGGGCCACTCTGCTGCCCCTCATCTTTGGGGAGTGGAGCCCCAATACTGGCCAAGCTGCCAACCTGCAACTCAGACAGCCCTCGCCTGCACTGAGATCTGAGGAAACTGGGAGACACAGTCTCCAGTTTAGTTAATTTTGGCCAAGGACTCTTGCTCAAGCTTCCCTCTCTTTCAGCCACCATGCCCCCGCTGCCCTCCCTTTAGACCAGGAGAAGAAGCTGACAGCATCCCCTGCCAGGTACCCATGGGGTCAGGGACCAGCTGCAGAGCTGAGGGGATCAAGGACTGAGACAAAAATGTGAATGCCCACCCATGCCCAGGCAGGGCATTGCCCCGCAGAGCACATGGAAAGCCAAGGATGGGGGTCTGACCCATCCAACCCCCCCCCAGCCAGCCCAGCACTTCACACACACCCGGCACAACCTGAATTCACGCTGACATGGGCAGAGAGGGCAGGGGGAGCCTGGCCTTGGGGAAAGTTGGCATGGCAGCCCTGGCTGGGGGCCAGCATGGGCACTGGCAGGGAGCCCAGTGAGCAGCTCTTGCCTGCTGAAGCTCCGTGATGCTCTCAGGTTTCCCTGCAGCAACCTCAGCCTGAGCGTGGCCCAGTTCCACCAGTGTGTGAAATGGGGAGGAGATCAGGATGGATGAAAACACCCTGGCTTCTCCAAAACCAGGTTTTGCACCCAAAAAAAGCAAAATAAAAGCCAACAGCCTGTTTCTGTCACTGGTCTCTCCTGAACACCCTCTGGCTAATGTAGCAGCCCCAGGAGGATGCTATTATGCTGTTAACAGAAGGAGAAACTGAGGCATAGGTGGCTTTTGCATTTCCCCAGCTGAGAAGGGAGCCAGAGAGGACAGGCAGCCCAGCAGGCAGGCAGGCCGGGTGGCAGCGCTGTCGGCTGTGCCCCGTCGGGCTGTGGTGCAGGGACAGGGGCTGGCCCAGCCTCACCGGCTGCAGGAATGTTGCTCTGCTGCCAACTCCAGACAAATCCCTTTTATTTGCTTGTTCAGGTTTCGATGCCATAATTGAATCATCTGAGCCAGCTCTTGAGAGAAAGAGGAAGAAAAAGAGAGAAAGAGAGAGAGAGAGAGAAAGAGAGAGAGAAAGAGAGAGAGAGAGAGAGAAAGAGAGAGAGAAAGAGAGAGAGAAAGAGAGAGAGAAAGAGAGAGAGAAAGAGAGAGAGAAAGAGAGAGAGAAAGAGAGAGAGAAAGAGAGAGAGAGGAAAGAGGGAAAGAGGGGGAAAGGGAAAGGGAAAGGGAAAGGGAAAGGGAAAGGGAAAGGGAAAGGGAAAGGGAAAGGGAAAGGGAAAGGGAAAGGGAAAGGACAAGAAAAGACAAGAAAAAAAAGACGACAAGAAAAGACGACAAGACAACAAGAGAAGATGACAAGAAAAGACAAGACAAGGAAAGGAGAGCAGCGCAGCACCCAAGCCACCAGCCTCGTTACCTCCTGCCTGCTCCTGCCTGGGAACTGGCCAGCTCCTTTCTCCCAGGCTCTGGGTCCCCACCACAGCTCTGGACCTCCCTGGAGCTGGAACTGAGTAGCCAGGAGCAGTCTGATCCATGGGGAGGTTTTGAGTCCCAGAAGTCCTATAAATGCTGCTGATTTGGGGGGGCAAAGCACACCTTGAGTGTGAGCTCAGCCCCATTATGACTGTGGGGAGGGGTCCTGCCAGCCCTCTCTGTGCACAGAGCAGCTCTGGGCTTCCTTCCCATACTCCCCCAAAATGACAGTTTGCTCTAGAGCACCAGATCTGTGAGGCAGGTGGTTGTGGGTTTTTTGTTTTTTTTTTTTAAAAAAAGAGCATTTTCAGTGGAAACAGGAGCCTCCCTGTCTTTCCCCAGCCAGGCGCAGAGCTGCTCTGCCCCCTCCACGCTGGCAGGGCTGTGGTCACCTGGGTACAGACACCAGTGCCAAAGGACACAAGACTCTGAGATGAAGATGGGCAGAGGTGGGATGGGATCCAAACTGATGGGGGTGCAATGAGCCAGCATGATGATCCCCACTGCACAGGGGATGGTGTTGTGGGGCCCCCATCCCCATGCAGGATGAGAAGGGCAGGACCCATGCCAGGACCAGCTGTGAGCACTGGCATGGGCAGGAGGGCTCCTCAACCCAAGCACCCCCACAGTGGACAGGGTGGCATCTGCAGTGTTTGCACCCTCCCTCACTCCCAAAATAGTCCCTGTGCATGCAGGACAGTTGACTGGTCTGTGCTGGCTTTGACCTATATGTATATTTTACCTAATGTTAACTGAAATGGCAAAGTAAAGAGTTGCATGGAAGGGATAAACACAAAGTTGGTCAAAGTGTTTCTGAACACATGGAGGGTTGGGCCAGAAAAAAGACAGCACGGAAAACCACAAGTGTCTGGTTTCCACAAATCACTACTTTTCTGGTTAAAAACAAAAAAGGAAGAAAATGATTATTTTGGCAGCAGGTTTTCCAGGTCCTGGGGAGAAGCCTGGTTGTCCCTGTGGCTGGGGGACAAGATCAGCCCTGGGGTGTCACAGCCAGGTCTGAGCCCTCTGCTCTGGCTTCCCCAAAATGCTTCACACAGGGCAGAGATGCCCCTGCCCTAGCCTCCCTCTCCCAGAGGGGAGCTGCCTCCACCCCCAGCACCAGTCCAGTGTGGCTGTCCCCACAGTGTCCCACCTGCCACCCCATCCCCACTCGGTGCTGGAGCACAGACCCACCCTGCCCCAGGCAGAGCCACCCCCAGTCCCAGCCCTGTGCCACCAGCTGATGTCCCCTCCCCAAGCACCCCCAGAAAAGGGATGTGTCACCCTGTCCCCCACACCCCGAAAAAGATGCTGCTGTGCCAGGACTGTTCAGAGAAGGAGTTCTGGGCTGGGGGGTGCCTGCTCCGGAGATGTCCCTGAACCCCGGGAACAGCCACTGTGGTCAAGGTGATCTCTGCAGCTGGACATCCCATCTCCAGGCTAGTAATAGTCCTCCTCGCTCTCCACGTAGTCCTCAGGTGTTGTACGGGGCTTTGGCAGGGAAAAGCCCGTCAAGTTGAGCTGATCTGAAACAGCAGTGTGTGGTCAATGTGACATTGCCCACCCCACTGCCTGTCCCCTTACCCCCCAGGACCAAAGCCAAACCATGCACAGCAGCTCCCACCATATCAGTCTACCCTGCCCAAACCCCTTTGTCTCTGTGAGAGCGTGGAGACAAGGACGTGGTGCTCACCTGGTGTGAAGACAGTCAGGCTGGCTAATGCCACCACCTCCCCAACACTGTTCCTGGCAAAGCAGCGATAGGTGCCTTCGTCCGTCACCCGCACACCCTGGATCTGGAGCCAGCCCGTCACTTCGTATTTTTGGGGGCCACCTCTGAACTGCAAGAGGAGGGGATTTCAGTTAGTACTGGGGCCAGCAAAGCCCCACATGAGGCTGGGATAGGTGGAAAGGGGGATACAATCCCAGAGAAACTCTTTGACCCCCACTAAGTACCACTCTGGGGAAGAGGCAGATCCCCTGGATGCAGGTCCCCCTTTTACCCAGAGGAGGTGGGGCGAATGGACAACTTCTTGCCCCCACAAGAATCTTGGAGTCCTGTTTTGGGCAGGACCCCAGAGATGTGCCCTGGACTCCCAGTTGTGTCCCCACTGTCACCATGGTCCCCAAACAGTGGGAGGATGCTGGGGTCAGTGCTCTGCGGGGTGACAGAAGCAAGGAGGCATCCGTGCCATGGGCACAGCTAGCCTGGCATGGCTCAGAGGAGACCTGAGTCCCCTGTTTTGGCAGGCAGCAAGGTCCCAGGATTGCTCTTGCACCAACCATGCTATTTTCTGTTTGTCCCCAGCAAGAAATAACCTTTTTCTGTCCCATCTGGGCTGCAGCTGTGTTTGCAGGCTGCTATTATGGTGCAGTGGCCAGGGGTGGAGAACAGCTGAGTCTCCTCCAGCCAGGCAGGGTAGCCCTGCTCGGGGTGAAGGTCCTCAGCTGGACCTTGTGACAGGCTATGGGGTGTCATGAAGTCCAGAAAGATAGAGGGGGATCAGCACATCACCCCTCAAAGGTGCTGGGTCCCAACTGCTCCCCTGGCTCCCCCCATTCATCCTACCACATGTCTGGCTGTGGTGCACAGCCCCTATGCCTCTGCCCACACCATCTAATAGCTGAGTATGCCTGGCTGGGCACTATATTTGGGGCCAACAGCAGGCAGGATGCTGACCCCTGGGCCTGCCTGCTCTGGGAGGAAAACCCTGCTTGGAGTGGCAGGCAGAAAAGGGCAGGGACCGCCCGACTCTGCTGGTGGGAGCAGAGGATAACCCAGGCTGGAAGGTGCTTCAGGAGGTCCTTTCCTCCAGCCCTGCTGGTGGGGCTGCAAGTGAAGACAGCAGGCAGAACAAACTCAAGGCAGGGAGGTGGAAAACTCCCTGATGCAGGACTCTGCAGGTCCTAAAAAATATTAATCAGTTCAAATACTACTAGAGAAAATTGCAGAAGAGAGCTATGCTGGTGGCTCCTACCACTGAGACAGCAGCCCTGGCTCAGCCAGTCCTCATGGTGTGCAGGCTCCAGTCACCCCTTCTCATCCCCAGGCAGCCAGGCTTGGCTGTCCCCAGAGGTTGCCCACAAGCTCCGGGAAGGACTGGGTCACCCCAGGGCCATGTCCAATGACCTAGGCACGCTTACCTGGACAGAGATGTGGGGGTCATCTCCAGGCAGCAGCATCTCCATGCCATCCTTCCTCCACTCAATAGATGCCATGGGGTAGGCGAAGACTTCACAACCGAAGATGACATCCTGCCCAGTGATGTTCCATGTGTCATAGGGAGGAGAGGTGATCTGGGGCTCTGGAGAGGGGGGACAGGAGAGCAGGGTGGGCTCAGAAAAGGTCCCATGGGCTCTCCTGGGCTGGTCCCCTCTGGGGTGGCAGCATTTGGCTCGCATATTGATGCTAGGACCCTTCCCATGCCCCTCTCCTCTCTCACCCTTGGCAGATCCTCACCTTGCCCCAGGACATGGTCCCTCCTCACAGCTGAGACTGGGGACTCCCTCCTCAGCCCCCCTGGCCCATGGGGGGGTTACCATCTCTCCTGGCCTCACTTTCCCCACCTGCACAGTGATGCTCAGAGACACAGGGGCAGCAGGAACAGTTTGATAACAGCAATGCTACAAAGCGAAGCTCTCCTGAGCAATTGGATCACACTCCTCCTGCAGGGGAGAGGCTGAGGGGCACTCATCCAGCCCAAGGCTGGTGGGGATGCATGAGATGGATGAACTTACAGCCAAATGAGGCCTCTTTTCTGGCACAGGGCTCATGCCAGCAATTAAGGGAGAAAGCAAGTCCCTGGCTGCTGTATGGAGCCAATACTTCCAGGTCCCACATCCCTTCCCTGGAGGGATGGAATGAGGACTACTCTTCCTACCCACACCTGCTCCAGGAGCTGGCCCATAGCATGAGCCAGAAGTCAAGGGAAGGCCTTCATCTCCCAATATACCTGGGGGGAAAAAACTCGAGGACATGATGATCTGCAGAAAATAAAGTCAACCTTGATGCCCCTTGTGCTGTAGTGACAGCACCGGGTGACCTGTGCCAGACTGGGGCATGGCCTCCCCACCACTGCCTGTCCCCTCAGCTGAGTTTTAAATGAGTAATGAAAATCATGCAGCCAAGTCAAACCAACCCAGGTTTCCATTTGCAGGAGGCAGCCGCATTTCTCAGGAGCGACGGGCCAGCATGAACCCAGCACTGCTGCCAAGAATTCACTAACAATTCCCTGGAACTTCCCCATCTGCTCCGGCAGGATTTGCTGCTTCCCATAAACCCTGCTCCCACTTGGCAAAGCTGCTCCCAAACCTCTCCAGGCACTGAATCTGCAGGGGCTGCCCTGGAGCAGCCGGGTGGGGGGACTAGGGGGGATCTGCCGCTGTATGACGCCCCTGTGGACACTGTGGGTTTGCTGCCAGGTGAAATAATTAAGCCAGACCCCCTTGCTTGACCGTTCCTGAGAGGTATGAGCCTCCATCCTGGGCACTACCTGACTCGCAGGGACCCTCATGGGCCATGGTGAGGTTGGCATCAGGGCGGGCACGGGCAGCCTCCAGGAACCTGCAGATCTGGGTGTAGGTTTTGCCATCGGAGCCACAGAGGGCCAGGCGGGAGAGGCAGACGCACTGGGGCTCAGGCACCTCTCCATGCCGCAGGTCGCCAGCATCCAGCCGGCACTCCAGGTGCTCCCCACACTTGCCATAGAAGTGGTTGGTGTTGTCCAGGTCACAGATCTGTCCCTCCAGGTTGGCACACTCCCAGCAGCAGTCGCAAGCATCCCGCACCGTGCCAGCCAGGCACCCACGTGGTGTCGGGCACTCCTCCGGCCGGCACTCGGTGCAGCCCTCCCCTTCCTCCAGCAGCCGCTGCCAGCCCCGCTGGAGGTAGTCAGAGGTGCTGGGAAAAGCCTGGCCCAGCTGGAACGAAGCCCAGTGCAAGGAGAGCAAGGAAAGCACGAGGCAAGAGGAGCTCACAGTCTTGACTTCAGACATCCTCACAGCAGCTCCTCTATCCCAGTCCCACCATCACTTGGACAGGAACCTCCAGCACTGCTCTGGACTCCCTGGCTAGATCCGAGGAGCCATCCTGGCCTGCAAGGAGGGAGGATATATGTGCAGGGAGTGTCTCCCACTCCTCTGGCTCCCTGCTGGTTTGCTATGAGCCGCAGGTAGGTCCCAACCCCTCTCATCCCCAGCCCCACAGCCACCTCCTTTTCACCCTGGGGCTCCCCAACCAGCTCCTTCCCTGAGATGTTGAGTATCCTCCAGTGGGATGGGTCTGCTGACCCAAGACTCACCAGGTTTCATCCTTCTTCCCCAGCACCTGATGGGAAGAGCCCAGCCTGCTCTGACCCCACCATGGCATGGAGAACTACAGGGCTGGCGGGGGGCCTGACAGGCTGCTCTACACTGTCATGGCTCACAGTTTGTACCCTGATCCTCGACTCCTCTCAGGAAGCCGTTCTCAAGCCAGGTGCCCCTTTCCTTTTCCCATTGCTTTGCAAGAGTCATGATGCCTTTTTTCCTTCCTCATCACCCAGACAAGCACAGTGGAGTGGCTGATCCTGCAGACAAGGGGTTCTTTCCGTACTGGAGGCAGCCAGCCGAGAGGAGCCAAGCCAGGAGGATGCTCCCAGTCACGCCTGGCTTTTGTCCTCCTCCCCTCCCTGCACCAATAACCCCTCTTTTTAGGCTCCACCCACCTGAGCAGGAGAAGTATCACACCACACACCCCCCAAGAAAGCTCTGTGACCCCCTCAATTATCACACAGGCAACTGAGACTGAGCATAGGGGAGGTCAGAAGCACAAGGGGGAAGTCAGTGGACTGGCAGCAGGTCAGCCTGTGCAGCACAGCGGGGTCCCTGTCCCCAAACCACAAGCTGCATTACCCCCCAACCCTGGGGAGTGATCTGCCCTGGGCTTCCCATCTCTGCTGGGGGACATGTGTGGTCTCAGAGCCCGTCTCCAGAGGGGGTGACGATGAACTGACCCCATTGTGAACACTCCCCAGATCCCGGTTACATCCTGGCTGCCTTCCCTGAGATGGAGTGAAATTACGGTCCCTGCCCCAGGGCCACCCAGCACGAGTGAGCGTGGCTGGGGAGGGGACCCAGGCAGCCGGCTGCCCTCTCCTCTCCTGTTGGGAACAGCACTGAAGGGCAGACTGCAGCCTCTCAGCTGCACCCCGCAGACCCCCCCACCCCTCCAGGACTAATGCAGCCCAGAGCTGGTGTGGGGTGATGGGCATGGCCAGAACGGTGGGTTACACACACATGCCCCCCCGCCGATAACAAACTGAGAAGCATGCCCCCCCCCCCCCCGATAACAAACTGAGAAGCTTTGCCCCGTTTGCTGGAGACCACCGAGCCCCCCCAGGGGTGGCAAGGGGGAGGGTGTCCCGGTGCTGGAGCCCCGCGCCCCCAGCCCTCCTTACCCTGGGCTGTACCGACCAAGGCTCCAGCCCCTGATGGATGTGGGGTGCCAGGGAAGGGGCAGATAACTGCAAAGTTTGTCTTTGGCTCCCCAGGTCCGGGCTGCAGGCGCTGGGGGTCCCGACTGAATCCTGGGAAGGGGCAGAGTGTCCCCTGGACCCCCCCCCCGCCGTAAGCCGCCACTTACCGGAGGTGCCGGTGCCGGGGAGCGGCGGTTTCGGGGGGCGGCGGGCGGGCAGGCGCGCAGTGGCCGTGGCGGCGAGGCTGCTGGCCCCCGGCTGCTCCGGCACCCGCCGTGATGTCAGCGAAACGTGAGTCCCCCCGCCCCTCGCCGGGCCCGCAGCCCATCCCTGGACCGGCACCCGGGCTGGCCGGCACCCCTTCCCTGCCGCGGTCCCACCACCCGGCTCCCCCGACACCAGCACCTCCCCGCGGACCCCGACACTGGAGTCACCCCAAACCGTGTGTCGGAACCTGGGCGATGCTCAGCTCCATCCACGGGGCAGGAGCAGACTGGGGTGGGGGGCAGAGCCCACCTTAGCAGGGGTCTGTGCGGACAAGTGAGTGGGAGGGGAAAAGCAGGGGGTGGGCATGGCTGGGAAAGTGGGCAAAAGCATCTCTCAACGTGTAATTTGGATGGGAAACACAAGCTGAAACACTGAGCAGCTGCTGTAATTAAATGGGGGGATAATTCCTGGGGGATGTCTGTGTTCACCCCACCCTGGGAGCCAGGTACGAAGGGGGTATTGGGGTGCAAACAATGGCATTACCTTGGCTGGAACAAGAGCCACTGGGAGCAGTGATGGGGGTGCTTCACGCCATGACAGTGCAAACCTGTGTGCACGGGGCTGGGGCTCCAGGCCCCCCCAGCAAGCTGCCTCGCTGCTCCCTGCCTCAATTCCCCTGGCTCTGAGAAGCAGGGGCCCAGCATGCCTTTGCAGCATAAACACGCCATGCACTTGCATCTTGCTCCCACTGCTGTGCTGGGGGGGGGTCCCACAGCCCGCTCCCCTCTTCCAAGTGAGGAATTTGTGGGATTGTTTCCCCAGTGAAGCTCAGGCAAAGCAAAGCCATTGCAGACATTGAAGGATCTGGTTTCCTTCACCATGCTGCAAAAATCTGCTTTTGCTTTCCGACACCCTCCTGCAAATTCGTTCCGGGCTCCAGGGCTTTTGCTCAGTCATGTTGTGAATCCGGCCGTGGCTAATGACAGAAAATGCACCAGGCTTCAGCCCCCCTAAACCCGCCTTCGCTGGCCGACCCCCCCCTCCAGCTCTCCGCTGCAGAGGGGGTTTTCCTACCCGCTCTGCGTTCAGCCTCACATCCCGCTCCCCCTACGCGGCCCCCAGCCCCTTGGCTCAGGGCTGCCTCCCTTCCCGGCTCCCCTCGCCTGGCCCATCGAGTGCGGTCCCAGCATGCTGCAGGTTTTTGAGCCCCCCATCCACTAGTTGCCGAGCAGCTGGGGCTTCAGCTGCTTTGGGATCAGGGAAAAATGTCAGGAGGGGCTGAGGATTTCCTACATGCACCTTCAGAGCTGGTTCAGAGCCTGAGCAGAGAGAGGACAAGATGGTGACCCAGCCGAGGGTGCTGAGCCTCCCAGGCTGCCCACACCTTGCCCCACTTCTCCGCCTTGGGACAAAGCATTACCTGCATATTTAGGCATCCCTGCGCTAAGCGCACCCTTGCCTGCCCCACGCAGTGGCCAAAGCCTGGCCCCAGATGCCAACTTTGGCCCACAGAGCTCCTGGCCAGCACAGAAATAGAGACAGTGCTTAAATCCTGCTGAAAAGTGGGGCCAGCGATGCTCCCTGGTTATTTGCTTCTCTTGCCCTTGGCAGGGAGGCAAGGGGGGGACAGGCCCCGATGCTGCTGCCCTTCCCCACACATGAGGACCCCAGCCCCAGTACCTTCTCCCATGTGCCATGGCCCAGGTGCCTGGCATGTCCCTGTCCCCGTAGGGTTACCACGGCTTCTGGGTGGCTGGAGTCATCCAAGCATCACTGCAGCATCTGCCACTTGCAAGGTGAGAAGCCACATCTGCAGATGGAGATCCCCTCTCCAGAGGTGAAAACCAACCCCAGATCTGAGCAAGGAAAGCTCCAGCTGTGGTGCAACACAACCCAGCGCTGGAAGCCACAGGCAGAACAGCACATTGTGGCTCAGCTAAACAAGATGGAGCTCAAACCTGGCAGGTAATTAAACCTCCTGCTTAATGAGACTATTGAATGTGCTAATAAATAGTAGCAGCTATGAGTGAGGGGTGGAAGATCTAACCTGTGCTTAACGAGGAGCTGTGCTCAATCCCACTTCGATTCAATCAGCATGGCCACTGGCTGTGCTCGGGGCTTGTGGCTCCAGTTGCTGTGAACAGACTTGGGGGGAAAAGGGTGGTTGCAGCCCTGTGTGGACTGGCACTTGGGTGAATCCTGTTCCCAGCTCCAGTGCTGATCAGTTATCCCTCCTCTCTCCTCACTTGCCCCGAGCCCAGTAAAATTCTTGAAATTGGGCTTTGAAGGTGCAGCGAGGCTTAAGCTCCAAAGGCCCCTCCTCCCTTCCCAGTGGGCTGCTCCTCATCACCATTTCTTTCCCCTGTGACGGTCTCATTGAAACCAGGAGTCTGTGAGTGCTCCTGGCAGATCTACGTGCATCCATGTGAGTGCTCCATGGCATCCCTCCAGAGCTCTGTCATCAGGATGTGCCCCTGATGGCAGAGCTGTCACGGCTGGTCTGGGGTGCCCCACTGCTCCTGGCCCCACTGCCTCCCCCCTGGCCCCAGGCTGATCTTGTGGACCACCCCATGGGGATTTGGGACTTCCAGCAGTCGAGGCCAAGGAAAAAACCCACCCTGGAAAAAAAGCCCCGGGCCAAGTGACTCAACACGTGTCATGTCAGGGAGGGTTGGAGAGCAGTACTGGTGGGGACAGGAATGCGGGTTATGTCAACAGAGAAGCAAATGTCACCAGGAGATACTGGGGCAGGAGGTGCTGCCGGCACACTGCCTAGGCTGGGAGGGTCTCATTCTTGTAATAAACCAAATCTCCCTTGTTTCATCTCAAATCCGCTGCTGCTCCTCTTCATTTCATGCTGTTCGGAGCAGTTTGACACAGCCGGGATCTGGCCAGCCCACCCCAAGACCATGCAGCTCTTGGGGGTCCCAGACACATCCTAAGGGTCCACTGCAGGGACAAGGGACAGGCAGCAGGCAGGTCCCTCCCACCCCACATGCCACACAGGACCCACGCTGGGAAGCAGCCAGGCTCAGGTTTCTCCAGGCTTTTCCAGAGCAAATTCCTCCCAAGAACAAACCCATCAGCAAATTCTTGGGGAAACAGTTGCAGCTGTGAGCAAGAGGGACAGGAGGTTCTCAGGCAGGCCCTGAGAAGCAGTGGCTGGGTGGCGGGAGATGCTTCAGGGATGTGAGGGAGGTCCCCACCTGGAGGCTGCAGGTCCCTTCTCCCCCCAAAACTACAGCTTGGTGGGCTAGATGCAGCTTGGCCTCCTTCCTGCAGGAATCCCCCCGCTTTCACTGGGGCTTTTCCACCAGCCCCATTCAAGAACAGGTCGTATAATCTGGGGCCAGAAACCAAACATGTGGTGGGAGCTGCATTCCTGGGGACCCTCTGACTCTGCCCACTACCCCCCCCCCAGCTGACACGGCCATGCCAACTTTGACACCTCAGCACCGGGTTAGCGCAGTTCCCACCACCCCGCCACATGCCAGGCTCCCCCCGCACCCCTGACCCCGCAGCAAAAAGGAGCACCCCCTAAACATCCCTACACCCCCGAAGCGTGAGGGTCTGACCCGGCGGAGGGCGGCAGAGAGGTGCAGGCAGGCGAGTGGAGGCGGGCGAGTGCAGGCAGCAGGCTGCGGGGTCTCTGCTGCCACCTCCAGGGCACTGCTAGCCTCGTCCCCGTCCCCTTGCCGTGACACTGTCCCTGTACCTGGGGCCTGCAGATCCTGGAGCAATCCATGGCCACCACAGTCTCCCCCCCGCCTCCCTGCACCCGAAAACCAAGCTCCCCATCCCCATGAGCTCACTCTGGGGACGCCCACTGCAGGGTAGTGTCCTGAGGGGCTTGGGAACCCTCCTGGGGTGCAGGGACCCTCTCTCTCAACTCAGCCTGCTGTGGGTGCACTGGGCTGCACAGTCTCCCCTGCCAAGGTGGGTGCTCCAGAGGGTGCTGCCAGCTCAGTGGCACCATGCCCTGCACCCGCTGTCCCCTTCGCCACCCTCCCTCCCTCCCTCCCTCCCTCCCTTTCCCCAGCCTCCAGCAGCGTCAGTGAGGCTGGGACGCAGCCAGGGAAGGTGACCCACCGCCAGTGCCCCAGCATCCCCTGCCACCAGGGACGGGCACTGGGGAGGGGGAGCCTGCCCATACCCCCCCCCCCCCCCCCGCAAGAGGCTGCCCATTTCCAGGCGTCATTAAAGAGCAATTAGCTGGAAATTAAGCTGAGAACAAGTATTGATTAGCTCATTAAGGCTGGGGGAGCCGGCTGTGGCAGTAGGAATTGCTGCTGCTCGCCCTCATTATGGGCAAGGTTAAAGCTTGTGGTCGGGCAGCTCATTAAAAATGCCAGGGACCAATCGATGTCCCCAGCCTAGCGCCGCCCAGCACCCTGTGAGGACACCCAGCCACTGCCTTTCAGGGTCTGGCTTGTGACCTCTGGGATGAACTGGTTTGGGAACAGACTGAGCATCCTTGCTCCTCTGCATCCACGGCTGCATCCTGGAATCCCCTACTGAGGCAGCAGCGTCCTCTTTGGGCTTGTCAGCCCCCCAAAACTCACCAGCCAGGGGGTCATCTTTCTCTCCCCCCAGCCAGAGGACCTGTGAAGACAGGTCCCCCTAGTCCAGCAAAGTGACTGAGTCCGTGGGCTCTCAGCAGTGCTGCCAGTCTCAGGAGAGATCAGCCAGCATGGCTGGTTTGCAGGACAGCACCCCAGAACTGAGTTTGTCAGGTCTCAGCCTAGCAGTGCCAGCTTGTGCAGGTGGGGGACAGACCAAAGGGGATCTCAGGGATGGGATGAAAGCAGCTGTGGACATGGAGACAGGCAAAGACTGCAGCGGAGTGTTGCCATGCCACCCTGTCCTGTACCTCAGCCCCACAACTCTGGTGGCTCCTCAGGTGAGCCCAGACCCTGCCCATGAGACCAGCCAGACCCAGCCACGTGCAAGCCCCTGTATTTCCTGTCCCCTCTGGTGTCCCTCCCATCCCCGTCTTTGCCTCTCATGGCCACCAGCAGCTCAGGATCAGCTCTCAGCCAGAGTATACAAGGAGTATGTCCTCACACAGGCTGGTAGTTGGGGGGGGGGGGGCAGGTGTCATCATTATTTTTGTTTTCTTTGCACTGCCCTGGAAATATATTGTATTCTCAGCTAATCCCGTTCAATTACACCACAATAAAACACATAATAAAAACGTAATTCATTTTTCCTGAGCGCTCCATCTCCCTGTGTCTTGGCAAGCTATTAAAAATTTGTCTTCATTTTTCTGGCAAGAGCCTTGTACCTTTTCATCTTTAATTTATGAGAGCAGAATAGCTACTGACAAGTCCTTATTGCGCAGCGAGGGGCTGCATTATTTATAAGCCGCCAATGGCTGGCTCAGGGGAGATATTTGCAATATGCCAGGCCCAGCAGAAGGAGGGGGACAGATCTCTGATGCACTTGTCCCAATCCGCTCCCCCACCCTGGGTGGGTGCTGGGTGCAGGTGTCCTCCTGGCTGCCCTCGGGCAGGGGAGCACTCCCTGCCCAGCCTCTGCCAGTCCCTGCCTGTTGGGGAAGCTGCAGCACAGGGTGGCTCTGGGCTGCCTGGCCCTTATCTCACCAGCTGCTGCATCTGCCCATCTTTGGCTTTGCAGCGACTCTCACTCCTCTGTCCTGGCTTGGTGCAGGGCCTCTGGGGGGCTCTGCGGAGCGTGGCTGCCTCCATCCCTCCTCTCCTTGCATGTACACCCATCGCTCCTTCTGACTGCCTTGGCCTGTGGGTGACAGCCAGTGCCTGCAGGCTTGCCAGGGTCCCGTGACAGCAGCGACGTGCTCTCTGATAGCTGTGCATAGAAAGCTGGATAAAAATATCCTCACTGGAGAGGCAGGCGCAGATCCAGGGCTGGGATTGAAGCAGAGTGTCCTGTGAGCGGGCTGCTAGAGGGGGTGGGAGCATGGGCAGAGCTGGGGGGATGCCCCAGTCTCTCCAGACCAGCAGCATCCAGGGCAGCAGCTCAGCAGAGCCTTCTGCGCAGCAGCGAGGTGCAAAGCCCTCGGTGCTAAAAAAAGCCCTCCTGACAGCTGGATGAGCTTATCCACACACCAAGCCAGCCGTCGCTGCTGCAAAGGCAGTGGGCTGGAAAGTGGAGAGCAGAACCTGGCCCTGGGGAGCACAGGGGTACCCTGGCAGCTGACCTGCCCACCCCTCCTACTCCCATTCTCACCCTGATGGCAGTCCATTTCCACCATATACAAATCAGCAAGCAACACGCTTCTCTTTGCTTTTGTTTTGTATAAACAACCTGCCTTTATTATTTGGTATATATAGGTACATTATATGTATATAAAAAATAACTAGAGGAAACCACAGTGCACTTAAAGCTATCTGAGAAGGTCCACCTGAAAGCAAGCACTCCAGGAGGGGGTAGTGAACCCTCGGGGGGAGCCCAGCCCTGAACAGAGATGGCATTAAAATGAGAATAAAAAGGAGGACTCTCTGCTGGGATTAAAATGTGCCATTTGCTCTGGGGATGGAAGGAGCAGAAAGCCAGATTAAATCCCCAGAGCAGCCCAGAAGAGCAGAGCGTGAGCTGAGAAGCACACGCCTGGGCTGGGAGAGCCCCCCCCGGGTACGAGCCACTGTGCATGCTTGAAATCACTCACTCACGGCTATTTTGGATATGGGGAGTTTTCCTCTCCAAAAGCTGCTCTGCCATCCCCCAGGCACCAGCTGCTGAACCACCAGGGAACATGGGGTGTCTGCAGAGGGGTTCAACCCTCGAACGCCATGATTGTCTGCTGCCTCCTAAAGCTGGGGAGCACCGTTTCCTTCCCCACCCCACATCCCCGCTTGCAGGGTTCCTGGTGCCGCTGCCCACACGCCCCGGTGCACTGCACACAGGGTGAGCACAGGAGAAAGGCACCGGGGTGCCAGCCACAAGCTCCCCAGAGCGGGGCTAAGCCCGGGCACGGGGATGGGGTTCAGTGCAGTGCTGCATGGCTGTGGGCATCCTGGGAAACAGGGATGAGCACCTGGGACCTACGGACACGCGACGGCCAAGGAAAATCGGCGGCAGCCCCAAGGGGTTCCGAGGGGTGAAGCTCGGCGGTGTGCCAGCCCAGCGGCTCTGTGGCACACGCCTCAGCCGCCCCAGGCCCCCTGTTCAGAGCCCTTTGTTGAAGTAGACGGTCTCCAGCCCCGGGTCTTTCTCACGGATCCGAGCTTGGACGTCAGGCTCCAGGCGGCTCACATGCATCGAGCTGCCAAGGGGACACAGATGCAGAGGATGGAGGGAGGGACACCCACTGGCAGCCTAGGTTGGGAAACCACCTGCTGTCACCCCTTCCCCACCTGCACCCCACAGGGTTGTTGTCCCCACGGCCCAGCACAGACCTTTGGGTCTGCTCTGCTGCGCGTGCACAGGGATGTGCACGCAGTTTCAAGCCTCTGACTGCTTGAAGGAGCAGAGAGCACAAGGAGCCCACACACCTCCTGCCTGCACCCCACGCCCCGTTCCACGAGGCTGCACATGCGGACAAGGTGCTCATCCTTACCTTTTCTGCGGGAAGAGCGCGCAGCACAGTGGGGTTGCGAACACCAAGCTGCAAGGGAAAGCCGGAGAGAAGCTGGGCTGCATAAATCACCTGCTCCCACCCACAGCCTGACCCCAGAGCAGCAAGGAGGCAGCCCGGAGCAGTGGCGGGTCCTCAGGCAGGAAAGGGGTAAGGATATGCCCTCTCCAAGCTCCCGACCCTGCATTTGGCTCCTGAAGTGGGGCAAAGCCTCTCTTCTTTAGTGTGGGGGAACAGCAGTGCTGAGCAGGAGCCCATGGCAGGCTTGACAGACATCAAGATGCAGCAAAACAGCTCCCGGCCCCAGGATCTCATATCTCATCCCATCTGCTTGGAGGGGCACCAGCCTGGCCAAGCTCCAGGATCTCCCTGAGGAGCTCTGGGTGGCCCTTGTCTCCCTGCCAAGTAGACGCCCCAGCAGCACTGTCCCCCATACCCAGGCTCGGTCTGCTCCAGGGGCGACAATGCCCATCGACAGAGGGTGACTTACCAGAGTCCCACCAGGCCGACCTGCAGAGGAGCATTCAGGTACGGGTACCGCTGCCAAGGACAGGGAGAGGCTGCACATCAGTGGGGTGGACGGGGAGGGAAGGTCTGTTCCCTGATGGGGTGCCAGCCCCAAGAGGTGCCAGCATTGTGACAAGCTAGGGGGGCATCCCCCTGCCCACCCCCCCATCCCAGGACCACAAGTACCTTCAGGAAAGCTCTCTTCTCCAGCGCGTTCATGATCACTGGGGGGATGGCTGGGGCACAGGGGAAGAAAATGAGGTCCATGCGCTCACAGCCCCTCACCAGTCATGGGATACCGTCCCATGCTATTAGGGACTGGCTGCAGTCCCCAGACACAGGGGGAAGAGGGGACACTCACCCATGGCCGGAGCTGCCATGCCAATGCGGGACACTACCACCTGGAAAATGGCTTTCTGAGCTGCAGCTGTGGACTCACCCAGGCGATTCCCATTCTCATCAGTGACAGGGATCCCCAGCTTGAGCTCTCTGCAGGCAGAGCAGAGGTGAGGGTGGCCCAGGGCACATGGGTGGGGGGATCAAGGGACAGGAAGGGACACAGTACAGGCACACATCTCCAAGGAAGGTTGGCATCCTCCCACATCCCACATCCACTGCCTGCATACTAAGTTGGGGGCGGGGGCAGTCAGTTGGACCCACATTCACACTTCGGGAGTGCTCAACAGGGCTTGATGGGGATGGGGAGTTCACAGCCATCTTAACCAATAATCCCTTGGGATACAACTGGGTACTTGTGCCCTCAAACCAACCTCCCAGGGTAAGGGATGCCAGCAGGACCAGGAAGGAAGTCCCCTGCAAACCCAGGGCACTGCTCCCTGTGTCCCCCACCAGCGCCTGGTGAACCCTGACACGAGCCCAAGCACTCCAGCCCAGCCCAGGGGCTCACCTCTGCCTCATCAGCGGGATGTTGATGCAGTTGGCAGCAGCCACGGCCGCGAAAGGTACATACCGGCCAATGATGGCTGGCAAGTGCTGGAGGGGCAAGCAGGGAGCACGTCACACAGAGGGTCTGGGGGCAGAGCTGGCTGTCCCCAGGTCTGCCACTGTCCCCCTGCAAGACACTGGGGTGTCCCAGCCCCACTGGGGAAAGCCGTTCCCTCCTCCCCTGCAATTCCCAGCTGGTCAAAGCTGCAGAGCCCAGGGGGTCCAGGGGGGTCCCATGTCCCCTCCCAGCCGTGGAGGGAGGCCAAGGGGTGAAAGAAGCCTGGAGAGATGCAGCTGGGGATGGAGCATGGCCGGGGGACCAGGTCATCTCTGGAACCATTGCTGGGGAGAGCTGCTGCCTTGTGTGGCTGCCCCCTGGCAACTCTGTTCCTCCATTTTCTCCCCTGCCCCGGGTGATGGGGAGCTCAGGGAGACTTCATCGAGAGGGTCCAGGTGCCCTGGACAGCACTGTCCAAGGACCACCTTACCTTGGTGAGCGATTTGAGCCCCAGCGCTGTGACAACCGCCCCCGTGGTTGCACTCACATAGGCAGTCCCCAGCTGGCTGCAAGAGCAGGAGGTGACACAGATGAGCCAGGAGCCCCCAGACCATGCACCCCCCTGCCAAGGGAGGGGACAACATGCCCTTCAATAGCAGCAGACACCTGGGTTCCGATCCCAGCTCGACCACCAACCTTGACAGACCCACTGGTGTCCACCTCTGGCTGCACCAGATCCCCACTGTACCATCTCACAGCCCCCTGCTATTCAAGAAGCTCTTCAAGGCACCCCCCCCCAGCATTCTGGAGTCCCCTGGGGGCCTGGCCAGAGAGGTGCTTACCTGGGGGTGATGGGTGCGTCCCCGCTGCGGTTGGTGTAGTTGACAATGGCATTGAAGGACTGGTTGACCCACTGCCAGAAGAGCACGGCCGGCGTGGTCCTACCAGAGAGAGGAGGGCACTGGTGGCACTGGGGGAGTGGATGTCACCCATGCTCCTATGGCATCAGGTGCCTCGAGGTATATGGGGCATGTGTCCCCTCCTCACCCCAGGGCCAGGAGGGTGCCTGGGGTGGGGGTGGGGGGTTCCCCCACCCTCCTGGCACCTTTCTAGCCTTGCAGTGAGGATGGGACTGGTACCTGTAGAAGGTCAGCATGCAACCAGTGATGGTCATGTTCATGGGGACCTGGGCGGACATGCGTCCCACGAGGAGCATCTTCTCCCCCGTGTCGGGGTGGAAAGCTGAGTCATAGATGTACTTCGCCCGCCAAAGCTGGTCCTCCGTCAGCCCCGGGGGTACCGTGCCCGCCCTGCCGGGTAAGGGCCGCACCAGTTGGGAGACCCTCTGCCTACCTGGTCCCTCACCCCATGTGGGGCAGCTGGGAGATGCCTTAGGGACCAGCCACGACGTAATCTGGGGGGCAGCTTTGGCTGGGGGGGGGGGGGGCAGCACTGCTCCCATTCCCACCCCTGAGGATGGCCCCGTGGCCCGTATCCTGCGGGGAGCAGTGCTGGGGGTACGGCTCCCCCCTTGGTACCTGTAGTCCTCCACCACCCGGCGGGCCTCCTCCAGTGTGGCCCCCGAGAGCAGCAGGTTTCGGGGGTCGGTCACCATGAAGAAGTGCTTGGCCCGGCCCTGGAAAGTGCTCTGGTCCCAGCGGGGCTCCCGGATGTTGATGGTGGCAGGCAGGGACGGTGGCATTTTCTGGGGGGGTGGGGGGTGGTTATGGGGGATGTGGTGCCCGTGTGTGTCCCTGCATCCCTCCGGGGGCACCTCTGGAGCTCCCCCAGCAAGGGGGGACACGGGGGGGGGGGGGGGGGGGGGGGGAAACGGGGAGCCATGGAGCTGAGTGGGGACCGCCGAGCCCACCCAGCAGATGGAGCAGCTCGTGGGTGGGTGACACCACCGCTGCCCCCCCTCGCCCTGCGATCTGCCAGTGGGGACCCTCCCAAGCCGGCCGGCACCAGGCACCACAACAGTTCGGAACCGCCCCCACCACAGCAGGACACCCCGGCCACGGGTGGGGGGGCGCGGACCCACCGCCTCGGGGCTCGCGCTGCTGCCAGTCCCGGGAGGGGGCCGAGGAAGGGCACGGGGGAGGCGGAAAACTCCGGGAAGGCACCGAAACACACGGCACGGCCCCATTTCCACGCCCGCCCCTTCCCGCGAGAAGAAGGACTCTGCTCCCCGCCCCGGACCCGAGCATCCCTCCTCCTACGCGTGACACCCCCCCCCACCCCCGATAACGACCCGGGCCAGGGCCGCCCCCCCGCACTTACGGCTTCCCGGGCAGCGCTCGCCGTACCCCCGCCGCCGCCGCCGCCGCCCCGCTCCCGCCCGGCGCGCTGACGTCCGGCCTCGTCACGGGGGGGGCGGCCCCGCGGCGGGGAGGGGGGGCAGCCGGGCGGCGCCGCGCGGGGGGCGGCGGGGGCCACGCGGAACCGGGCTGGCAGCGGGGGGGGCGGTACGTGCCGAGCCGCACGGGGGGGTGTCGGGCCCCCCTCCCCCCCACCCCCCCTACTCCTTGATTACGCGCGCGCGGGATTACGCGCGCGCGGGATTACTCGCGCGTGGGCGCGCGGGCTCACGGGGGGGGGGGGGGTGCTGCGCGTGCGCGCTCACGTGCGTGCCGGTGTCCCCGTGCGTGTGCGTCCACGTCGGCTTCCGCTCGCCCGGGTGCTCGTGGGTGCTTCCGCGCGGGCGTTCACGTGCGTGTTTCTGCGCGTGCCTGCGCTCACAAGGGCGTCCCGCGCTCCGGCCGCGTGCCTCCGCGGGCCCACGCGGGTTTCGGTGCCTGCGCCGCGCACACGGGTCGCGTTGGTGTTCACGCGTGGCACGGCAGCCGCTGCGTGCCAGGGTGCGCGGGGCAGCGCCTCCGCGGCAGCGGGCGCCTGTGCTCGGTCATAGGGCGGGTGCGTGAGGGCACACGCGTGTGCGCCGCCCTACCCGTCTGCGTGTGTGCGAGCGGGGCCGTGTACACGCGTGTGCGGCGCTGCGCGCGCAGCGGCGCTCCGTGAGTGTCTGTGAGAGTGCGCACAGCCGGCCCGGCCGGGCTTGCACGCGTGTGCGTGCGCAGGGGTCTGAACACGCATGCCGTGGACGTGCGGGTGCCTGGGGTGCGTGTGTGTGTGGGTGCGTGTTCCCACGCCGGCCGTGCCCCCCCCCCGCCCGGTGTCGGGGTACCCCGGGGGCGCTGCCGCGGGACGCGGCGCGGAGCCTGCACCCGTGGGAGTGGGGGGCCCCCCCCGCCCCGGCCTCCGCCCCCGCCGCCCGTCCGCGGCCCCCCCGCAGCCCCCCCGGCCGCCGCGCATCACCTGAAACCGCCGCGGTGTCGGGTTCGCGCTGGCGGCGCCGGGCCCCGCCGGGGGGTCACGGCCAGCCCGCGGTGGAGGCGATGCCCCCCGGGAAGGGGGACACGGGGGGACACCGGCTCGCATCACCGGGTTGAGCGGGGGGGGACACGACACGCCCCCTCCCCTGGCCGTGCCTCAGTTTCCCCTGTGTGCACCCGCGATGCTCCGCGCTAAGGGAGGGGCTCGGGGGGGGGTGGGGGGCACCACGTCCCTCGACCCGCGCAGCCCCTCGGGAGGACGCGCCCCACCGACCCCCCCCCACGCCGTGCCCGGGGGGGGGCGGGAGCCCTCTGTGCGTGTGTCCCCCCCTCCAGCTTCAAGGCCGGCCCTGGCCGCTCGTGATTGACAGCTCCCGCGCCCGATGGCCGCGCCGGTCCCGCAGGGGCAGCCAATCCCCGCGGGCGGGGGGGCAGGAGGCGGTGCTGCCCCCCCCCGGCCTCTCCATCCCCCCCGCGCTGCCGGGTGTCTCTTTCGCAGGTGGCATCATGGGGACAGGTGAGGAGGGCATGGGGCGGGGGGGAGGGACGGCGGTAGGGGGGTCCCCAATCGCCCTTTCGTGGAGGGGGCAGCGCCGGCTGATGCAGGGGGAGGCAGCGGGGGGCTCCGCGGGGGGCTGGCGGGCGGCGGGAACACTGGCGTGTCCCCCTGGCCGGGACTATCACTTATTTATTGAGGTCAGGTGCGGGACGGAGTCGGGGGGGGGCCCGTGGGGTGGCATTTGACCCACGCCTGGAAAATCCCCGCGGGAACTGCCCCGGGGGGCAGCGGGCCGGTCCCCTGCCCCATGGCAGCTCCCGTCGGTGTAAATCCGGAGGGACTCCGGGGAGGATGGGGAGGGCCTCTCGCCCCACTCCCCGCTCCTGCTGCAGTGTCCCCGGGGGGGAGGTCAAGCCCTGTTCCCCAGCATATCCCCTCTCCGGAGCCTTTCTAGATTTAGGCCGCCAGGTGAAGCCCCTTTGCACCCCCTATTTCAGATTTACGCTCCCAGCTGAAGTCCCTTTGCACCCCCTATTCCGGATTTACGCTGCTAAGCAAGGCCCCCTTGCACCCCGGCATCCTTGCCCCAGGGCAGGGCAGCCTGTGCCCGACACCCCCAGGATGGTACCCCTGAGCCCTGCAGCAGTTTGCCCCCCGGGACGCTATCGGACGGGAGGGGCCAGGGCTGGAGAGGGGTCATGGCGCTCCTTGTCCCCCCAGGCTGTGCCGCTGCGTCCGGGACCTGTCCTGCCAGCGCCGAGCACCGACGCCGGCTGGCCCCGGCATCGCGCTGCTAAGAGGGAGCGGTGCCCGAGCCCGGGCATGTGCTGCTGGACTATGCCATGTCCCCCCCTGGCCGGCGGGCAGCCCCGGCCCCGTGAGGACGCGGCCAGCCCCGAGCCGGACGCCGGGACGCCGGGGTGCCCAGCGCCGCCATGGCCCAGGGCTGGGACGCGACGCTGTCGGGGATGACGACGGGCAGCCGGTCGCGGAGCTCCAGCAGCGAGGCCAGCCTGGCTCCCCGCTTCCTCCTCAGCAAGCAGAGCCGCTTGCTCAACGGCACCACCCGGGGCAGCCGCGCCGCCTCCCCCATGGGCCGCGTCATCCTCATCAACGCCCCCATCGAAGGTGCATGGGGTGTCCCCCCAAACCCTCTGCCCACCTGCATGGCCAGGAGGCCTGGACCCCTGGGTTCTCTGGGTCTGGGGACGGGGAGAGTTGTCCTGGGACTGGGGACATCCCCCCTCCAGCAAGAGAGACACCCCCAGGGGTTGCTCACACCCAGCCTGGGTGACACGTCCCGTCCCCTGTCCCCACAGCCAGCAGCAACGAGAGCGACATCATCAACGCCATCACTGTGGAGAAGAGTGTGGATGGCAAGCTGGGCTTCAGCGTCCGCGGCGGCTCCGAGCATGGGCTGGGCATCTTTGTCAGCAAAGTGGAGGAGGGCAGTGCTGCTGGTAAGTGGAACAGGGCGAGGGACACTGGTGGGAACAGGCATGTGCCAGCAAGACCCTCTCGGGGAGCTCCTGGTGACATGGTGCTGCAGCAATGATGCCACCCTTCATGGTGGGCAAGCTGCCATTGCTCCCTGCCACCTCTGGCCGTGGGGTTTGCAGGCTTCTCACAGAGAAGGGCAGGGAACAGGAGTGGGCAGCCCCGTGTTGATGGCTCTGAGCTCCATCTCCAAGCCACAGCAAGATGACAAGCCCCCCATGCCTGCCACAGCCTCGGTATGATTGCCAGGCATCCCCATCTCTGTTCCCGTGGGGTTTGGATCAGGCTGGGGACACATTTAGGGAGAGGATGCCAAGCAAGGTCATTGGTGCTAGGTCAGGTGCCCAGCTGAGCCGTGTGCCCCTTGCAGAGCAGGCCGGGCTGTGTGTTGGTGACAAGATCACAGAGGTGAACAGCGTGAGCCTGGAGAACATCACCATGAGCAGCGCTGTCAAGGTCCTCACTGGCAACAACCGCCTCCGCATGGTGGTGCGGCGGATGGGCCGTGTGCCAGGCATCAAGTTCTCCAAGGAGAAGACGGCGTGGTGAGCAGGGCACCTCCCATGCCAGCACCCTAGACCCCAACCCCGTGAAGGGCATGGTGGGGAGCCTTGTTGGGGGATGCTGGGGGACAGGGAGGGGGACACTGGAGGTCTCTGACAAAGGTGGGGAGAGCCCAGGGTGGGACACAGGATGGGATAGGCAGGTCTGGTTGCTCCACCAGGGAGGGTGGGGCAACCCCCATCCTCAACATCCCTCATCCCCATCACTCTCCTCCGCTGGGTGACACTAATGGCTCCATTCAGTTGGAGGACGAGAGCTGGACCCCCGAGCTCACCCCAACACTGTGCCCATGCTCCAGGGTGGACGTGGTGAACAGGCGCCTGGTGGTGGAGAAAAGCGGCTCGACGCCATCGGAAAGCGGCTCCGAGGATGGGCTGCGGCGCATCGTCCACCTCTACACCACCTCCGACGACTACTGCCTGGGCTTCAACATCCGTGGCGGCAGGGAGTTCGGCCTCGGCATCTACGTCTCCAAGTACGGCCACCCCAGGAGGCACGAGGGGGATGTGGCACCCCGATACCTGCTGTGCCCAGGCTGGGGATTGGCCTCCCCTCCCTGCCTGAGCTCCTCACCCTCATAAGACTGTGGGCATCACCACTGTGGGTGCTGGGGAACAGGGCCACCTGGGCAGAGGTGTGGGGCAGGAGCAGGGCTCTGGCGAGGGCTCGACCCCATCCTGCCCCCCACTGCTGCTCTAGGGTGGACCCCGGGGGGCTGGCAGAGCAGAATGGCATACGAGTGGGAGACCAAGTCCTTGCAGCCAACGGAGTCAAGTTTGAAGACATAAGCCATAGCAAGGCAGTGGAGGTGCTCAAGGGGCAGACCCACATCATGCTAACCATCAAGGTACCTGTACACGGCACTGTGGGACCCCCAGCTGCGGTGAGGGGTCAGCGTGTCCCTGTGCTGGCGCTGCCCCAGCTCTGTCTGGCACCTGTGGGGCTGATGCAGCTGCTGGCTGGTTGGGTTTCAGGCAGGTGGGAGGGGGGCGGATGCATTATTCATGGCTGGCACCGGATCGGGTTCGCTCAGGGCGGCCGGTGTGCGCTGACCCCCTCATCCTCTCCCCCTGTGCCTAGGAGACGGGCCGGTTCCCTGCCTACAAGGAGTTGGTGGCCGAGTACTGCTGGCTCAGTCGCTGTAAGGGCAGTGCCGCGCGGGTCCAGGCAGGGACACGGGGCTGGGGTGCGGTGGGGCTTGGACCCCCATGCAAGCGGTGTTTGGCTGCCGTGGGAAGGGAGAAGGTCCACATGCCATGGGTTGCCATGGCCTTGGAAGGGGTGTGAAGCTCCCTGTGCCACGGTTAGCGTCGTCATGGGCTTGCAGTGTCCCACTTGTCCCCCATCCCTGGGGGAGACATGAAGAGCCCTGTACCATGGCCAGCAGCCCTGTCCCCGTGATCCTGCAAGGTTCTACACGTCCCCATCCTTGGAGGGGGACATCAAGATTCCTAATGCAATGGCCACAGCCCACTAGTCCCCACAACCCTGTGGGACCCCACACATCCCTTGAAGGGGACACAGAGCTCCCCAAGTGTTCACCAGCAGCCCTGCAGTCCCTATGGCCCTATGAGTCCCCGCATGTCCCCTGTCCTTAGAGGGGATGTGGAGCTCCCCCTGGTCCCACAGTGTGTCACCCTGTGTCCCCACTGTGCTTTTGCAGTGACCAACGGGCAGCTGCAGCAGCTGTCTCAGGCCTCGGAGACCAGCTCCTCCATCTCCTCCTACTCCTCGGGGCCAGCACCGGGAGCGGTGAATGGGCTGGCGACAGCCACCCCGGGGCCCCCGGCTCGCACCGTGGATGTGGCCATCTCCACGGAGGACGGGCCACGGCGAGGCTGGATGCGGGAGCGTGCTGAGCGGGCCATGCAGACCGAGCCAGCCGCCGAGGGGCTGCCAGAGACACGGCGCACAGTGCGGCCCCCCGAGCTGCTGCGGGACACGGCCATCCGGGGCCAGGGCACCCGTGAGCCCCCCGGCACCCACCCACGCCGGACCTTCACCCACTCGCCCAAGACGGCGCTGCTGCTGGCACTGAGCCGGCCCCGGCAGCCCATCACACGCTCCCAGAGTGACCTCACCATCGCCGGTAGGCACCAGGGCACGGCCCCACATGTGGGACTCACCCCTGGCTGGTGTCCCCCTCCAACCCTGCACCCCCAGCCCTGGGAGTCCCACAACTCAGCCCCTGACCCACACAGATACCTGGCCCCTGCTCCTTGGCATCCTATAGCCAAGTCCCTGGCCCCGACCCTGGCACTGTATAGCCCCCAGCCCATATGGATCCCTGGCTGCCAGCTGTGGGCATCATATAGCCCTGTGTTGCCCCAGCCCTGTTCCTGGGGTTTGCTGGGTACCCTAAAGCCCAGCCCCACGGACCCTGGAGACTCAACTGCACACCACAGCGGGACTCTCTTCCAGTCAGTGCACCCCAGTAGCCCCTTCAACACCCCCCAAAATCATTTGGGGTGGCATCCCCTGATCTCGCCACTGTACCACCCCCCCCCACCTCTGTCCCAGAGGAGAAGTGGAAGAAGGAAAAGCCAGAGAGACAAGGGGCACAGGGGGCCCCCCCAGGGCTGCACCGCTCCAAGACCCTCGTCAACCTCTTCTTCAAGGGGGGCCGTGCCACCAGCCAGAGCTGGGCCCCCTCCAGCCAGGAGCCCCCCATCTCCGACCGCCGGGCACGCGCCAAGTCCCCAGGGCGCCCTGACGGGGACAGAGGTACTGGGCTGGGGGACAGGGCAGAGAGGGACCCAACCTGGGACTGGTCCCCCCCCTTCTATGGGCACCACAGTTCTGTTGTGGCATCCCTGGCATGGAGGAGGGCACAGGGAGGTGGTCCCCAGGCACGCAATTTTGGCAATGGGCAGCAATGCCACTGCCCCCCCCCTCCCCAAGCGCTCACCGCTCTCCATCTCCCTTGCAGTAGGCGCTGTGCAGAAGTTTGTCATCCGGAGCCTGAAGCGGGGTAACGGGGGTGCCTGTGTGCCCGGGGAGGTGCTGTGGGACAGGCTCTGCATGCGTCTGGTCCTGCACTGCATGTGTCTGTCCAACTCTGGCATGGAGCGAGCTTTTGGGGCAGGGTGGGTGGTTTCTGGGTGCCCAGGGTGGTTCCTGCCCTGCGCTGGCCACCTTTCCTTTGCTGTGCCCCACAGAGAAAAGCCGGCGTGCCAGCATCCTTGGCCCCACGGGCATCACTGCCCTGCAGCCCAACGGCAGTGACCCCGAGGCCCGGCTCCCGCACATCCAGGCCACTGCTGCACGTCTCCTCAGCCCCGACGAGGTGACGGCTGTGCTCCGCCACTGCTCCCGGGTACGGTGCCGCGGGCAGAGTGCAGGCATGGTGCAGACAGGGCAGTGCTGGCACCCTGGGCTCATCCTCGGGCAGCTCCTGCACGCCGGGGAGCACTGCGATCAGTGCTACGTGCCCACATTAAGCTCTGGGAGGTAAACTTGGGCACAGGGGGGCACCCATCTGCTGACGCCCCTCTTGCGCCTGCAGTACCTGCATGAGGGCAGCGTGGAGGATTTGGTGCGGCCACTTCTGGCCATCCTGGACCGGCCTGAGAAGGTCCTGCTGCTGCGGGATGTGAGGTGGGTGGTGCTGGCAGGTACCCCAGGGTACCCTGATACCACCCAGCTGGGTGAGATGGAGCCCAAACCTCACATATGCTCTTCAGCCCTGATCACGCTCCATCCCAGAGGCTGCCACAACCTGTCCCCCTTCTTTGCCCTGGCAGGAGCGTGGTGGCCCCGACGGACCTGGGCCGGTTCGACAGCATGGTGATGCCTCTCGAGCTGGAAGCCTTTGATGCCCTGAAGAGCCGCTCAGGTAGAGCCTGGCCCCACAGGGACCTTGGCTGGAGGCAGGTAACAGGCAGGGGTGGATACAGTTGGGGGGGTGACTGATGGCTCTGCCCTGACTGCAGTGCGTTCACCTGCCCTCCGCCCTGCCCACCACGATGTCCCCCCCAAGAGACACCTCATCACACCAGTGCCTGGTGAGTGTCACCCCATGGGGTCTGCCTAGCTGCCCTGTGGTGGTGGGGTGTAGGGTGGAGGGGGTATGGGGGCAATTTAGGGATGGAGAAAGGGAGTGGGGATGCCTGAGTGCAGGAGGTCCCAGGGGAGAGGGCATCTGGTGTCCTTGGGTGCTGGGAAGTCCTGGAGTAGCAGGAACTGTGGGTCCTGGGTGCCAGGGGGTCTTGGGGAGGAGGACCTGGAGTCCATGGAGAGAGCTGGGGTGCCTGGGGATACAGAGAGGGGAGCTGGGGCGTCAGAATGTCCCTGGAGGAGGAAGATCTGGGACCCTTGATGCTGAGAGGGTCCCTAGGTAGCAGAGGTCCCAGGGCTTTGGGGTCCCCAAGGGGTCCCTGGGAGGCAGGGGTCCCAGGGAGTGGGGCTGTGGGGTCCTGAGGGATCCCTGGGTGGCAGGGGTCCCAGGGTGCTGTGGAGTCCTGGGGGATCCTCATGTGGCAGGGGTCCTAGGGAGTGGGGTTGTGGGGTCCTGGGGGGTCCCTGTGTGGCAGGGTTCCAAGATGTGGGGCTGTGTGGTCCCAGGGAGATCCCTGGGTGGCAGGGGTCCCAGTAAGCGGGGCTGTGGAGTCCCTGGGGGATCCCTGAGCCCCTCTCGTTGCAGACTATCGCGGCGGGTTCCTGCTGAAGCCAGTGGGGGCTCCGGAGCTGGAGGAAGCCGGGGGGCTGCAGGCGAGCCTGGCCCGGCCACGGGCCTCCGCCAGCCCCCGCCGTCTTCACCCCCGCACCTACACCCCGCTCCCCGACGTGCCAGTGGACGCCTATGCCTGCGCCAGCCGCCCCCTGCCTGCCGCTGGCCCCCGGCCCCCTAACTGGCTGCTGGCCGAGCCCCCCCTAGGCGAGGGGCATGGGGACTCCCACAGCCCCTGGATCACCTGGCGCAAGGAGCCCCCCAGGACAGCGTCCAACAGAGGGGCTGAGCTGCTGGGGAAGCCCCATCGGGCACGGCCCCCCCTCGCACCTCTCTTTCGGGGGCCAGGGGGTGAGGTGGGAGCTGGGGTGGCCATCAATGGCCCTGAGGATGCTGGCAGGGAGGAAGAGGAGGAGGAGGAGTATCGGCTGCTCACTGTCACCCTCTCCAAGCTGAAGCACTCGCTGGGTGGGTGGCACACGGTTGGGACCCCAGGGGTGGGGTGGGCACCCTCCTCCTGGCACCAGCATCACTGGGATGGGTGGCACCCCCTTGGCAATGAGCACCCCATTTAGAGGGCAAAATCTCGAGCACTCTTCCAAAACTAGAAGGGGAGGAGCTGCCCCTGCCCCAGTCCATTGTCCATGTAGGGCCTACAAAAACAGGGCAGGATGGAGGCTCAGCAGTCCAAGGGAGGGAGTGCCCTGCCTGGGAGCGGGTGGGGGTCCCAGCCTGCCTGGGTGCAAGGGTCTCGTGGCTCCCTCGCAGGGATCAGCATCTCCGGTGGCATCGAGTCAAGGGCACAGCCGGTGGTGAAGATTGAGAAGATCTTCCCTGGGGGAGCTGCCTTCCTCAGTGGCATCCTCAAGGTATGGGGGGACCCAGATCACACTGAGGGGTGGGCAGGCATCCAGACACCCCCATCCCACATTGCTGCTGGGTGCTGGCAGTCTCTTGGCACCCCAAAAGCAGCTGCACTTCACCCCGCTGCCTTCCTTCACCTGGGCCAGGCTGGGCAGGAGCTGGTGTCGGTGGACGGGGAGAGCCTGCAGAACGTCACCCACCAACGGGCTGTGGACATCATCCGCCAGGCCTACCGTAACAAAGCCAAGGAGCCCATGGAGCTGGTGGTGCGGGTGCCTGGAGCCCCCCCAGAGTGATGCTGCACTACCCCCTTCGAGGAGCCATCCTGTGCTCGAGCCGCCAGATGGCTCATTCCTGCACCAAGCTGTGGCCGGTCTCTGCACAGTCAGAGGGTGCGAGACCCAGACCCACCCCATGGGCACGGAGGAGCTGCTCACAGCAGGACCCAAGGGGGGGCACCACTGGCAACATGGGAGGACAGGCAGCCCCTGACCCTGCTCCAGACACACAGACGCAGCCCTGAAAAAAACACAGCCAGGGGCTTGTTTTTAATCAGCGTTTCCGGGTGGTACACGGGTGAGCCGGGCTCTGGGAACGGGACACGACTGAAATAAAGTACAAAAATCCCCCGTGGAGCCGGGGGCGACCAAGCCAGAGCTGGGCACAGCCAGGCTTCTCCTTTGGTTTGACCTCTCTGGGTGCTTCTCTGGGCCCCCCACCTCTGCCCACACCGGGGGTGTCTCCAGCGTGTCCCCAGCTTGCATGCCTATCACCATGCCCCTCTCCCCTGGCAAGGTGGGCATCACAGGGGCACGGGCCAGGCTTTTTCTGGGTGGGGGGAAACGGATGCTGGGCACAAGGGCATGGGAAAGGCACTGAGGGCAAGCTGCCCCATGGCAGGGGTGAGAGGGGCACAGACAAGGTGTGAGCTGGGAGAGGGTGATATGTTTTGGTAGGTCCTATAAAAATAGAATTATTTAAAATGGCACAGAAACAAATCCCCTGACAAACACATGGGGCGGGGGGGGGGGGAGACACACGACACGCTGGCATGGGTAGGGACAGGGCACACGCCATTCCCTCTGGTAGTGGCTGGGTGACAGTGCCAGCAAGGACGAGAGGGAGGGGACAGGCCAGCCCTCCCCTTGCCCAAGGTGACCCTGGCTGAAGCCAGTGCCGCTAATCCCCTGGGCACTAAGAGGATCAGCAGGAACCAGCTCTGGGCGGCCCTGAGGCTGTGACTTGGCACCCACCTGACCGCACATCTCATGGGCCCCCCCATCTCATGGACACCCCCTTGCTGCGGTGGGTGCTGTCACACCCTCACCCCAACACCTCCATGCTGGGGAGGGTGCAGTGCCTGTGGTCCCCTCTGCCCCCTCCCAGTGGCAGTGGTCTCTACAGAGCTGGGGGAGGAGAGCAGGGATCCCCCACAGCCCCCAAAGTCCCAGGGGCTGGAGGCCCCCCCCGCCCTATGAGCACAGGGTGAGGGCAGACAGCATCTCAGATCTCAGTGGCTGTGATCTCCTCAAAGGGTGGGTCGGGGCCGGGGGCGTCGCAGGGCTCAGGTGGGGGATCCTCGCCCTGGAGCCGGAGATGCTGGAGCCGCTGCTCGAGCCGCCGGTTGCGGCGATACATCTGGATGTAGCTGTATTGCAGCTGCTTCTGGTAGCGGATGACCCGCTCCTTCTCGCCCTGCCATGTGCCGCGCTCCTGCTCGAAGGCGTCCCGCTGCTCCTGCCCACGCTGCCGCTCCAGAGCCACCTCCGCCCGCAGCCGCTCCAGCTGCCGCCGCAGCCCCACACCCCCCCGGGGCTCCTCGCCGGGTGGGGAGCGCCCTTCGCCGGGGGGAGGGCACCCCTCGCTGGGTGGGGGGCATCGCCCGCGGGCAGCTTCCCGCAGCCCTGCCACCTCCTGCTCAAGCCGGCCGGCTTTGGCGCGGAAGAGGTCAGCCTCGCTCTTGCGGCGCTGCAGTTCGTTGGCGCAGACCTCCAGCTCCAGCGCCTTCAGGCGGGCGGCCTCCTGCAGCCCCTGCGCCCGCCGCTCGCCCGCCTGCAGCTGGGCCCGTGCCTCCCGCAGCTGAGCCCGCAGCCCCAGCAGCTCGGCGCTCCGCTGCGCCAGCTCCGCCTGTGCCTCCTTCAGCTGCTGCTTCAGCAGCGAGATCTCCCCTGACTTCTGGCACACCTGTGGGGACAACGGGGTTCAGGTGACGGCCAGGAACCCCTTCCCCCCTAGCCAGAGCTCGCACCCCCCAATTCGCACCCAGCGCCGTGGGGTGACTCACCTCCCACTTGGTCTCCTCCAGCCGGGGTGCCAGCTCGGTGCGCTCGCGTTGGAAGGAGGCGCAGCGACGCTCCAGCAGCTCCCGCTCCTGCAGCAGCTGGGCGAAGTCCTCCTGCAGCTGCTTCTTCTCCTGCTGCAGCTGCAGCACCTGGAGCTGCAGGACCTGCTGTCCCCGCTGCGCTGCCTGGGCCGCCTGCCGCGCCTGGGCCACACAGCGCTGCCGCAGCCCCTCCAGCTCCTGCTCGCAGCGCCGCTGCTTCTCCTCGTACACCTGAGGGACACACATACACATGCTGGGGGGGGCTGCACGGCACCCCCCTACTTCTGCTGCTCTCCCCAATCTGCGCACCTCTTGCCCACAGGGAGGGGGCAGCACATCCCCCCCGAAGGAAGAGAGGTCTGGGAGGGGTGTGATGTGGTGATGCCCCCCTCCTTGTGCCCCCATCCCTCTGCACGCTGGACCCCCCATGTCAGCACCCCCAGAGCCTAGAGGGCTCCTCCAGCTCCCTCACCAGCAGGGAGAAGCCACAGGTCCCAGGCACATTCAAAAAAGGGCACCCCAAAATGAGGGATCCCACTCTGTACATCTGGTCCCCAGGGCCATTCACGGCTCCCCCAGGGACTATATAGGACCACCCACCAGTGGGGAAAAGCCCCATTTCCAGACCCACAGAAAATAGTATCTTCATACAAGGTTATGTACATGGTCCCCAGCGGGGGTCTCTGCCCCCCATCCAGGGGGGATGCCCACACGAGGTGCCCCGAGGAGGGGGACAGGGACAGGAGGGGGCGTACCTGGCAGATGGCCACCTCATTCTCGTCCAGGCTGTCGCGCAGGAGCCGCAGCTCAGCCTCCCTCTCCCGCAGCTTGTCCTCCAGCTCCCGCACCAGCATGGCCTCCTCGCCAGGCAGAGGCGAGCGCCCGCAGGAGCCACTCTCCGAGGAGGGCCGGCCCCGGCCGCTCAGCGAGCCCGTGCTCTTGCTGGAGGATGAGCGCCCGCTGTCCGAGTTGGAGGGGCGGCAGCCCCCCGGGGGGTCGGAGGGACCGTGGGGAGTGGCTGGTAGGGTGCCCGCCTCGGGGTGCTGGCTGCAGCCCGTGCTGTAGGTGGGCAGGCTGGAGAGGGAGTTGCGCCCCGAGTCTGAGAGGGTGCTGGCGCGGCAGCTCAGGGAGCCGGGCTTCTCGGCACCCAGCAGGTGGGTGAGGCTCACCTGGCTCTCTGAGAGCCCCGGGCGTGTACCCGGCTGGGTGCTCCGGAGCTTGGGCACCACTGGCTTGAAGGCCATGGGGCGGATCAGGGTCTTCTCCACGTTCTGCCAGAGGAAAAGAGGAGAGTGGGGACTGGGGGGGGACTCAGCACCCTCCCAAGGGGCTGCCTAGGGTGATGATGGGGGTGTTCCCCCAGCCCCAACACTTTCGCACCCCAACAAGACAAGGGCTGGTCACTGACCGCTCCATCCCCCCTCCACGGGGTGCCCAGGTGGGCTCCCAAATACCTGGCATGAAGGAGGGGACATCAAGGGCATGGGGACCACCACCTCCACGGGGACACCAAAAATATGGCATGTAACATCTTCACATGCCTGGGCCAACAGCCCAAGAGTGGCACAGGGAGCAAAGCCAAGACCCCAGCACCCAACCACTCCACTGTCACCCCCTCCTCACCTCCTCCAGCTTGCCGGAGACAGGGATGAGCTTGGGGGGCGGCCCCTGGAGGTGATCGCTTGGGGCTCGGTCATCATGAGGCTCATCTGAGTCGCTGCAGGGGCTGGCGGGAGAGGGGGCATCGAGCCAGTCGCCGCAGAAGCCCCCATTGGCGTAAGCGTGGGCAACGCTGGGCAGAGCCGCACGGGGCTCCTCGGGGGACAGGGGGTCCCGGAGCAACCCCTCCTGCTTGCGGAAGGAGGTGACGGGGGGCTCCCTGTCGCAGGGCTGGCTGGCACGGCGGGGCCGGCCAGGCAGGAGGCTGCCGACGCTGCCCATGGCAGCGGGGGGCGAGTGGGCAGCGGCGTGGAGCTGCGCAGCCCCCTCAGCGGCGGCCTCGAGGGGCACTGGCAGTGTCTGCACAATGGCCATGGCGGGGGGGCCCCCGGCGGGCAGGGGCACGCAGGCAGCCTGCAGGCAAGGGAGACAGGACATCAGAGCCGTGGGCCCCACCAGCCATGCCCCACCAGCTGCCAGCATCCCCAGGTGGGCACAGAGGCACCCCCAGACCCTTGGTCACCATCCCCCCATGGGCACAGGCCAGCCCAAGGGGAAGCAGGCAGAAGGAAATGCCAAATGAACAGGATATAACTAGGATTAGCCTGGGGGGTGGCACCAGCACCCCCCAAAGCAGGCTCAGCACCCCAGTGGAGCAGCCCAGGGCTGCCAGGGGCAGTGGCAGTGGTGGCACTGTGTGGCGATGCGGTCCTGTCCCCCGCCATGCCCCGGCATGACCCCGCCGCGGGAAGCGTGCCAGGGCTGGAGGCAAATCCCGAGAGGCCTGCGGAGAGCCAGCTCTGGGCAGCCTGCCCGCCTGCCTGCCCCACAGCACTGCCTGCCCCATGGCACCCACCAGCGCAGTCCCCACAGATATTGGGGGCAGCCCTACACATCGAGGAAAGCCCCTTCCCCTGCCGCACAGCCCCCACCTCTCTGCCGTGACCCCACAGAGGGTGCCCCCACTCCCAACCATCCACAGCAGGGGGCAGGGTCCCCTGGAGAGGGCCAGCTGCCAGGCAGACAGGGTGGGCCAGGATGCAGGCAGCAGGCTCCTTCCCAGCCCCAACACATGGGTGCCCCTTGTTCCTGCCCCACACACCCCCCTCCAGCCAGGGGGGTCTCTGCCAGTGCCCCACTGAGGCGCCCCCTGCCCCAATCCACGCCATACGCCCGCATGACGGGAGCCAGCCGATGGGCCAGATCCAGCCCCTGCTGCCTCATCGCATCTCGCACATGGCTGCGGCTGGCACGGGGCGCGGGCAGGGGGGGCTGCTGCCCGCATGGTCTCGCCCGCTGAGCTGTCACCTGAAATCAATCTGCCTGCCTGCGCCTGGGGGGGCAGGGGGGCGAGCAGGGGAGAGACGCTGGCGAGCCAACCCCCCCACCACTGTCACCCCCACCAGCACGTGCCGTCTCCAGGCACCATGACCTGACACTGTGCCCGTGACATCCCCGGATGGGAAGGTGGGTGACCACCCTCCAGCTCTGCTCACCTCGCCAGCCGCTGCCCATCCGTCCGGTCCACTTGGGCCCCCGCGCCACGAACACGGCTCTGCCAGCCCCTGAAGCAGGAAGGAGAAAGAGGAGGGGGTCAGGGTGCCAAATGGCAGCCGGGGATCCCTGTGCCCCCCACACGCTCCCTTGCCCAAGACCCCTCTAACCGGCAGGGCCAGGCAGGCGGTGCCAGCATGGCACAGAGGGTGGCATGGGAGCCCGGGGGCGGGTACACTGCTCCCAGCACCCCGGGAGGGGTGGTGGGGACAACAGCCCCCCGTGGGGACCTGCCAAAAGGGCAGGAGCAGGGATGAGGGAGCAGCCAGGGACACAGGACCCCCAAAGGGACATCTCGGGGCCTCCCAAGCTGCAGACAGCCAAGGCACGGCACCCCAGCCCAGCAAAACTCCCTCGGGATGTGTGGGTCAGGGGGATGCCCCTGGGGACAGCTGGGTCCCCACACAGCCATGGAGGGGACACTGCCACTGCTGTGGCCCCACGCTCAGTGGCTGGGCTGGGAGGCAGTGGGAAGGGACTCCATCTTCTCCCTCCCACAAGCCCCCATGGCCCGCTGGGAGTGTCCCACCGCCACCCGAAGGGGGCAAGTACCCGGGGAGGGGGTGGCCAGCCCGGCCAGTTGTCATTGCCCTGCAAAACCTCCCTCCAGCCACCCAGTAAAACCAGTCAGCAACTGGGATGACGTCACCACTAGGCGCTCCGGCTGGAGTGCAGCGAAGCCGGATCGCACTGTTCCGACCCCAAAACGGCAAGGGAAGACTCAGCCCCTGCTCGGCCAGACCCACACCCTGAGCTGCTCAGTGTTTCAGGTCCCCTGGGACACCCGTGCCTCGATGGCTCCTCAGGGCCCCCCCCAGGGCAGGGGGAAGCAGCCCCTCATCCCTCCCCATACACCTGGCACGTGTGGGGTGGACACCCCCTCGTGTCTAGCTGTGCCCTCCCCTAGTCCCCCAACATCCCCAGGCGACCTGGGTGGTGCTGCCCCCCTTCTCCACCCCATATCCCCCCGTGCCGTCCTCCCACTCACCCCATGCTGCCCTACCGAGCCCCACAGTGCTCAGCCTGCCTGACCCCATGGCAGCCCTAAGTGCCCCATGTCACTCCTGGGCCCCTGCTGCCCCACAGCTCCCCCTAAGTGCCTTAAAACACCCTCAAAGTGCTCCACGGAGCCCTGAGGCCTGCACTGCCCCACAATACCCCAAAGTGCCCCAGGACACCCCTAAAGTACCTCATAGAGCCCCTGGGCTTCTGCTTCCCCACAGCTCCACCAAACTGCCCCTAAAACACCCCTAAAGTGACCCACTGAGCGCCTGGGCCTCTGCTGCCCCACAGCTCCCCCGAAGTGTCCCTAAAGCACCCCCAAAGTATTGCAAAACACCCTCAAAGTGCCCCACGGCGCCCCTGAGCCTGCATGGGCCCACAGCTCCCCCAGAGTGCCCGCCAAGCACCCCCAAAGTGCCCCGCGACCCCCTAAATTGCCCCACAGAACCCCTGGGCCTCTGCATCCCCAGGACACCCCCAAAGTGAACCTGAAACACCCACAAAGCTTCCCACGGTGCCCCAGAGCCGCCTCTGTTCCCCAGAGCGCTCCGTGTCCCCCCCTAAAAGCGGCCCGCGGGGGCCCGGCCCCCCCAACACCCCAAGCGCCGGCAGCTCCCCTGAAGCGCCCCCAAAACACACCCACCCCCTTCCCCGAATAGCCCCCCGGGGCTCCCGCCCCTCGGCCGCCCCACGGGTCGCCCCCAGCGCCGCCGCAGCCCGGCCCCCCCGGGCGCCCCCGGCCCCGGCCCCGCACTCACCGCGGCCCCGCTGCCGCCCTCCCGCGCCGCGCCGCGCCCCACCGCCCCGCCCCGCGCCGGGCCACGCCCCCTCGGGCAAAGCCACGCCCCCGCCCCGGCCCCACCTCCGCGTCAGGCCACGCCCCCTCCTGAGGCCACGCCTCCGAGCGGGAAGTGGATGGAGATAAGGGGCGCGGAGAGGTGGGGGGAGTGGGACAGCTGTGTGCGGGGGACCTCCCCCACCTCGGGGCTTTCCATCCCCCAAAAACAGCCCCAGACACGCGGGGGGGAGGCCGACCCCGAGGATATGGCCCCCTCAATTATCTGGGGAGCCCAGCACCCCGACAAGGGGGGCTGGGGGGAGCTCTGCCCCATTTGAAATGCAGTAGCAGTGAGTGAGATGCAGTAGCAATTGCCGCTCTCCAACAGCTCCAAAACGGGGGAAAAGGGAGAAAAAACAAATCTACATCAACCCACCCGCAGCTCGGGGAGCCATGGGTGCCCACCTGTCCCCCAGGGTCTGGGGCCACCCAGGGTGTCCCCCCCAGGCTCCATCACCCCCTCTCAGCCCCAAGGAAGGACGGGTGGGAAATGGGGGGTCCTGGGCACCTCAGTTCCACACCATAGCCCTGTGAGAGCATCCGCCCTGGGGCTAGACTGGGGTGAAATGGGGGTCAAGGAGCTGTGGAGGGCCCTCAGGCTGAGGTGGGACACCCACAGCCCCCACCCGTGCCACCATGCACACCCTGACCCAGCTGTGCTGGGGCCCTGGCTCCCCCCCCACCCCTCCACCTTACCTCTGCTTCCCTGGGATCCTCCTCCATCACCCCCGGCCTGCCCTGAGGGGGGCTCACACCTGCACCAACAGCACCCAAAGGTGCTCTCAGGGAGAGCTGGTGCACCCCGGAAACCCGGGGCTGGGTGTGTACTGCCAGCCCCAGCCCCTCATTATGGCTCAGGTTAAAACTATGCCCGGTGCGGAGGCCGGTAATAACCCGTGTGCCAGGGCGGGATGCTGTGCACAGCGGGGACAGCCTCCGCGCCACATCCCTCCAGTCCTCTGGGGGCTACCCCCTCCCCAACCAGGGTCCCCCGGTCACAGGGACAGCAGCACAGAACAACACTCATGTTTATGTTTTATTAAAACTAGGAAGGGAAAAAAACCCAAAGGGGTGAGACCAAGATCCAGCCGTGAACTTGTCCTACCACGGCAAGGACTGGCCAGGTCACAGTAATTGCCGCCCAGAGGGCACAGGGGTGGCCACCCCCTCCCCAGTCAGCAGAGCAAAGCAGGGTTGCTCCCCTCAAGGTTTTACTGCTGGTGATGCCCCCCGGAAAAAGAGGCCGGAGGAGACGCTGAGCAAAGGGGGCTGGGTCAGGCGTTAGCCAAGCAGGCAGAGCTGGGGAGTGCCATGTCACACCCACACACCAGCGCTGCCTTCAACCCGCCACGCGCAATGATGCCACGGGGGTCCAGCTCCCACCCTCCCACCACGTCCCACACGGACCGCACAGCTCTGGGGCAGGAGCCATCCACAGTCTCCCACACTTCTCTCCACACTTGCTGGCTCCATCCAAGCCAGGATTGAGCCCAGAGACCCCCACCTGTGACATGGGCGTTCCCACCACATGTCTCTGCAGTCGCTACTGCCAGTGACAGCTCAGGATTCAGGCTCCATTTTAGCCACTGTTTAACGACCTGCCGCAGGTCCAGTGATCCCCAAGTCCTGGGGCTGTAGGTCACCACCCCCCGTCACCCAGCCCACACTGACTCCGCTCCCCCCGCTGTGCTCTCAGCACTCAGTGCCAGTATGGAGCAGCCAACATTTGCCAAAGCACCCTCCCCTGGCTGCTCTTCTCTGGCACAAGCCCACTCCTTCTCTCACAGTAGCCCCACATCTCAGAGACACCATGCTGGCGGCCAAGAGGCTTGTTTGTGCAGGAGGAGAAAGGGCCACAGCAGCACATGGCTGCTGCTGCTCCCGGGGAAGAGGGGCTGGCGTACCCCAGACCCCTGCTCCCAGCACCAGTCCCTGTTCCTCCTGACGGGCCAAGGAAGAGACCTAGGCTCACGGCTTCTTGGAGGTTCCTGAGCCTCCTTCTGGAGCTTTCTTGGCAGCTGCCGAGCCTCCTTCTGGAGCTTTCTTGGCAGCTGCCGAGCCTCCTTCTGGAGCTTTCTTGGCAGCTGCCGAGCCTCCTTCTGGAGCTTTCTTGGCAGCTGCCGAGCCTCCTTCTGGAACTTTCTTGGCAGCTGCCGAGCCTCCTTCTGGAACTTTCTTGGCTAAAAGCGCCTTCTCCTCCTTCATCTTCTTCAGCCTGACCTTGCTTTTGCCAGAGGACGAGAAAGTGAGCGAGGCCTTGCTGAACTCCAGGGGGAAGACACCCACGTCCCCATCAAAGCGGTTCTTGGACACCTGAAGGTAGCGCTTCCCTGGCCCTGTCATCAGCTTACGGTCCTGCAGGATGAGGACGTTGTCAGCCTCCTGGCTGGCCTGGGGGAAGAAAAACATCTTCAGGAAGATACTGGTGATGCAGCCAGAGTCACGGGGTTTGGAGGTGCTCATGGGTTGCCTGCCTGGCTATTGGAGCCCTGTAACAGGGCATCCCACGCCACAACTCCAGCACCTCCCTGACACCAGCATCTTGATTTGTCCTGGGACATCACAGAGACCTGCTGGGCCCGCTGCAGCCACAGCACACCCTGGGGAAACAGGGGAGCACAAGAGGGCTGTGCTTACCTGCAGAGCACCTCCTGCCACCAGTGCAGGGTCACTCAGCATCATGTCAGAGTGGAGCACTCAGAGAGCCCATCCCCACACCCTCCCCAGATCCTTCTTTAATTATCTCATACCACATCCTGCTCACAGTCAATGAGCATTAATTAACTGCACATAAAGCCCCAACAAAGCTTTAGCTGGCAACAGTTTTGCTCCCTGTCTGCATCTCCCTACCAGGGCCTAGCCAAATTGGGACTCCACACACCTTCAGCAGGTGCCAGGAGTCCTGGGGACATTCTGACCCTCACAGCACCTTTCAGGTCCCCAGTGATGTCTCAGAGTGCTGGTGGGAGCCAGGGACAGCTGCTCAACGTACCCCAGTCCCTTTCTGTGAACACGTTGTGCCTGAGGGACAGGAAGGGCCACCCCAGCCTAGCTCACCTTGGCGGAGCCAAAGATGGAGGCCGTCTGCAGCTCCTTCTCATCATCCTCCTTGCGGGGATGGATGACCAGTGTGATGTGGCAGGTGTTGTCCGTGGCAAACTTGCGGAAGGCACCAACAATGTAGTCCTGGACAGCGAGCCTGCCACGGCAGCAAGAACAGGGTCAGGGGCTGGCACTGCTCCAACAAGGTGCTGCCAGGTTCAGCCCCACAGCAGGAAGCACCCAGGGGTCTGGACTTGCTCTCAATGAGGCAGCCACCCACGCGGGCGAAGGGACAGGGCATGACCAGGATCACAGGCTTGCCCTTTCCCACCTCTTCCCTCTCCAGGGCAGTGATCACCCTTTAACAAAACAGGGCTGCCAGACAGGACTAAAGGGGACACCCTGTGTGAGAACCCAGCCCCTGCCAGGGCCAGCTCCAGCAACAAGGGTGGCGGAGGAAGGAGGGGGCAGCTTGGAGAAGGGCTACCTGTCCACAGAGAGGTGCTCGTGTCCCATCATGAACTGGAGATTGTCAACGACCACATGGGTGATGTCATACATATAGACAGCGTGTTGCATGGTGTCAATCACCGTCCTGGGTGGGGGGAGACCAGGATCAGCTCCCCAGATCAGTGAGGGAAGGGATGAGGATGCTGAGCCAGGCACAGGGAGAGGCAGAGCTGCGAGGCATCAGGCTGGCTCCCACTGGGCCCTGGGCACATCCCACCTCTGCATCTCCTCTGTCGCAGGACAGGGGTAGCCCCATCTCTGCAGGTGAAGGCGGCTGGATCAGGAGGACCCTGCTGCTGCCCACACAAGCCCCTGCCCACTGTCCTGCAATCCCCCCACCCACACGGACCCTCGGGGCACGTGGGGTCACAACCTGTCAGGTGTAGAATCTGGTTTCAGAGCAGCCACCTAGCACAGGGACAGGTCCCTTCCTTTCACACCCGCCCCAAAGGGAGGCTCTGACAGTCCCCACAACAGCAGGAATTAAGCTGGTTGAGCCACACAGTCCCTCCATGACAACCCCAAGGCTTGAACAGCCCCAACATAACCCCTGCCAGCCCCAAATCTGTGACCTCCTGCTGGGGAAGAGCCCAAACTCCCCAAGGCCCTGCAGCACATGCCATGGGGGGTAAATGCCACTGGGGATGAAGGCATGGGACCATACTTGATGTTCTGCTGGCCATGGAAGGTCATGAAGTAGAGTGGAAGGTCCTCAAAGCGATCAGCCCACTCGTCATAGAGTTCCAGCTGGTCCTCCAGGCGCTGAGCGGCAAACTGCGTCAGCATGATCTTGGCCAGGCGGACGTTGTTGATCTCAAAGCTGCCCCAGAGCGTGCACACCCCCTGCATGCACAGGTCCAGCGCATACTCACTGATAAAGGTTGTCTTCCCACTGCCTGTCGGGCCTGGTGCAAGGGCAACAATGGGATGAATTAGCTGGGGGAGAAGATCTGACCCATCCTGAATGTGCTGCAGGGTTGTTTAAAGGTGGAAGCACTGGGGAGTGGGATAAGAGCAACCCAGCCGCAGTGCTCACCATAAACAAGCAGCATCTCTTGCCAGGCTGCACGTCTGAGCACACATGCATCACCTCCAGCAGCCAGCAAGTCCCTATGGGGTGTAGAGAAAGTCTGGACAGCTGGTAGAGGGACACAGGGAGGGCTCAGACAGGAGGTCGCGGGTGGGAGCAGGAGTAAGGGACACCACAGGGCTTCCTGTGCCCAGGCAGGGGGCCTATCATCACACCAGCATGCCCAGCCCCACCACACCTAGGAACACAGCCCAGACTCTTGTGTACCCCCAAGAAAGGCTCAGCCAAAGTTATGAGCAGAAAGGGACCTGGAAGTCTTGTGAGACATCACCCTCAGGAGGGTGAAGCCACCAAAGAGCCTGCTGCTCCCCCCATCCACCAGCTGTTTGCCCATCACCTGTGAAGATGGTGAGCTCCCCTCTGCGGTGCCCTTTGAGGAGCTTGTTGAGCTCAGGGAAGCGTGCCCACTTGATACCGGCCACCTGCTCAGTGTTGACCAGCTCCCCGAACACCTCCTCACGCAGCTGCCGGAAGGAGACGATGGATTTGTGGCTGGCAGGCAGGGCAGCACGCAGGATCTTGGTGAGGTTCAGGCCCTGGTTCAGAGCCTCCAAGGGCCGGGGCTGCAGGTCTCCAGGGCGCACCAGGGAGCAGCGCTTGAGGCTCAGCTTTCGGGCAAAGAGCTTGGCAGCTTCCCACGAGCGCAGATCCTCGCCCAGCCACAGTGTGATGCGCTTGAACTGCTCCAGGTATGGGAGAAGGGCAGGGGGCAGGCAGGTGGACCCCCGCGGCAAGGCCAGGCTGGCCACCCCTGTAGCCTGGTGAAGGGCCAGGGCATCCAGCTCCCACCCAGTTAAGACCAGCTCTGTGTCTCGGCGGCCAATCAGGGGCAGCCCAAAGAGATTGCGATAGGAATCAAAACGGGGAAAAGTCTCCTCCACATAAGCTATCGCATCTCCCTTCTTCTCTGCCCTTACAAGCTTCAGGCCCTTCAGGGTAGCATCACGCGGGCTGAACCAGGGGAAGACAAGGGACTTGGCAGTCCTCAGATAACGCACCCCAAAACGTTTCAGGGTGGCATCCGTCACCAGGGAGATACCGAACATGGCCTTGGTCTCGTTGGTCTCATCCTCATCCAGCAGCTCCCAGAGTGGCAGCGCCCGGTCCCAGATGCAGCGGGCATCCTCGCGAGCCTGTCGCGTGTCCTCCTCTGAGCTGGAGGGGGGAACGCCTCGGTGCTGCAGCTCCACGTTGGCCTGGAAGTCCTGCCAGGTGCCTTCGGCCAGGGTGGCAGTGCACAGGAAGCTGCCCGTGGTCTTGTCAATGAAAAGCGTATAAGGGGGGTTGGTGGCCGCTGGCAGCTGGTCCTCCCGGTCGTCGGTGAAGAGACTGGGGGTGTGCAGGCAGCTGTACCCGTCGTGGAAAGGGATGCCCTGGGCCCGTAGATACTGCCGGATCTCGGTGATGGAGACGGAGGGCACGGGTTCCTCGGGGGAGGGCAGCACGTCCTTCTTGTAGCGCCTCTGGGTAAGGCGACCCGGCACCCCAGGGCTCAGGGAGGCTCCCTTGCTCCTCGCCCCCCCGCACAGCAGCGGCAGGAGGCGGCCGGCGGCTCTGCCGGGCCGGAGGGCCACCACCGCCATCCTGCCCGCGCCTGCCGCCGCCTGGGCCGCCCCAGCACCCGCCCGCGTCGCTGCCCACCCGCATCGGCGGCTGCTCCGCGGCCCCCCCCGGCCCCGCGGCCGGCGCCGCTCAGGCCGCCCCCCTCACGTGGAGCCCCACGGACGCCGCCATTGCCTCACCCCGCCACCGCGCTCAGAGCGTCACTTCCGGAAGGACCGGAAGCGGATTCCCGCCCCCTGCGCGTTTCCGGTTCCGGGTGAGGGCGACGCCATGACGGGCCGGGGGTCGCCCAGCCGGTTCTTGGCGGCCGTCCTGCACAACGGCGTGGGCCGCTACGTGCGGCAGCTCCAGCGCCTGCAGCTCCTCTTCAGCCCCACCGCGGCCGACGCTCGCGGCGCCAGGTACCGTCGGAGGCACCCTGCCCGTGGCGGGGGGGAGAGGCCTGGTGACCCCTGAGCGGGTGGGGGAGGGGCTCGCGAGAAGCTGTGGTGACCTTTGACCTGGTTGTGTAGGGGAGGGGGAAGGCGCTGCTGACCTCTGACCCGCAGAGGTGGGAGTAGGGGAGGGGCTGTGATCCTCATGTGTGTTGGGGAGGGACTGGGAGGCGACACTGCTGACCCCTGACCTCCGGCCCCGCGGCGCGGGGACAGCTGGGTGGTGGCCTCTGACCTGCGGGTGGCACATCCCACGACCTCTGCACTGTGACCCCTCCCGTAGGCAGGGCACCAGGGTGGGGGGTGACCCCACCTGCGACCGTTGCCCTGGGGTGGGGGCTACGGTGAGCTCCACCCTCCGACCCCACTGGGGCTGAGGGCCCACACCCCCCCCGCAGGCAGTTCGTGGAGGAGGCGGCGCTAGACTTCGCCCGGCAGCACCCCGATGTCGTCCTCTACATCAACCCCCGCTCCTGCCCGGCCCCGCTGCTGCTGGCTGAGTACTGTGAGTGTGGGGGGGTCTGGGGGGGCAGGATGGGGGCGGGGCCCTCTTTGCCCAGCCCCGGCTCTGCATTACCTCTGCCCAGCCGCAGGCAGGGGCTGTGGGGGACCCCGGCCTAACCACCGCCCCGTTCTGCCGCAGTGAACGGGACGGTGCGGGAGGAGCTCGTCACCAACAAGACAAGCGAGGAGATCGTGCAGCTGGCCACCAAGCTGGCTGGCCAGTCTGGCCTGGACATCATCCGCATCCGCAAGCCCTTCCACACCAACAACCCCAGCGTCCAGGGCCAGTGGCACCCCCTCACCAACAAACCCTCCACCCTCACCATCCAAGGCCCGCGCCTGCAGCCCCAATAAAGCCTCTGCCCTTCCTCCCATGCCTCTGCATCCACCTCTCCTCCTGCCCGCAGAGAGATGCCGCCACACCACATCCAGACAGAGCCGCGTTTATTGCCAGGGGCATGTGGGGCTGTGCACAAGGAGTGCCAGACACAGAGGGCAATGCTCCTCCTTGGGGGTGGGGTGTGTGCTTGGGGGTGGCTCACCCCCTTTTTGCATCAAAAACAAGGGAGCCACAGGATGGGAGAGCCCAGGTGTCTAGCTCTTGCCTCTTCCCCCTAAGTCTTGCTCTTCTGGGGCAGGGGGACCTGGGCTTCAGCCCATTAGGGTCCCCAGGGGCTGCCACCCCCCTCCTGCCCCCCCTGCAGGGCTAAGCTCCAGCAATGTCCTGATCCTGGAGGTCCCAGCAAGGAACACAGAGGGGAAGATGTACACCCCAGCACGTCTGTCCCTCCCTGGCTTCTCCAGTGTCACTGCTCTGTCCCCGGAGCATGAGATGCTTTTCTCACCTCAGTCCCTCAAGTTCCCCCAGGAGGCGGCCAGAGCAGAGGTAGTTGGGGGGATTTAGGGACAGTGGCTGCCCCTGGAAAGTGCCATGAAGAGCTGGAGGCCCCAGAAGGAGGCAGGCCCTTGTCCAGGGCTCCGCTGTTCGAGGATGTTTCCACTCGCACATGTTGTCCAATGGGGGGCAGGGCTGTGCCTGAAGCCCAGTTCTCCAACAGCACCACGCAGGAGGGCAGAAATACATGGTGTCTGGGGCTGCAGGAGCATTGTGGACGTCGAGGGGATGGGGGTGTTGTGCTGGTCCCTTGCCACACTACAGGGCATGGCAGTGGCTGCCAGTCCTGCTGCCAGTCCTGCTGCCAGTGCATCTTGCTGCCTGTTGCTGCATCCTGCTCTTCCCCTGCAGCGCCCTGGGGAGAGGGGGTACAGAGCTCTGTCAGGGTCGGAGGCCCCGGGGATGCCACCTCCCCAGGGCACCCAGCCCTGCATTTCACCTGGGGACACGTGCTGCTGCTCCAGGGCATTTGGGGACATGAGCTCCTTGCCTTGGCTCCTTCTCTCACCGAATTGTCCTCTCCCGGAGAGGAAACCCTGGGGAGGGGGCACACATGGGAGAGCAGGCAGGGGCTGGTAGCCACTGAGGCCACCCCCCCAGCACAAGACGTATCCATGGCCCCTCTCCTGCCTGCGAGTGGGCAGCTGAGGGGAAAACCACCCCCAGCCCTGTGCCGGGAAGGGACCTCACACCCTGTAAGAGGCACAGTCATGGCCTGGCAGCCCCCAGCCCCCCTCCCCACTCCTCACCCACCTCTCAGCAGCTGTCCAGCTCCTGTGTGCCAAGGGATGCCCAGCGGGGCAGGCCAAGTCCACGCATCCACAACAGCATCTCTCTCACGCCTGGATGGACAGACAGACAGAAACCCCCTCCCCCCAGCGTCCACCTTCAGCCAGGCGCCAGCTCCTGCCTCCAGCTCGTGGCCACCGTCAGTGGGTTTTTATACATAAATAGAGCTCCCAAATTTAAATAGATTCTTTTTCTTTTTTTTTTCTGTACAGCAAGTCTCAAAAGTGAATGAAAAGCCGAAGGAATGGCCAAGTCCGGGCCCGGCCCGGCTCTGCCATCCAGGAGGTAGTTTTGCCTGAGTCTTGTAACACTGCTGGCAGGGGGTGGGAGAAGGGGCCTGAGGGGAGAAGGGTCCTGCTGGCAGGACCCCCTCCCCTGGCCCCTACACGGAGCTCTCATCCAGCTTCTCCACCAGCTGCGTGTGTTTCCGCTTCTCCAGGATCTTGCTGAGCTCCTCGGTGAAGGACGCGCTGTAGAGCGGCGAGGCCAGCGGCTCCTCCTGCTGCTGCAGCAGCATGTAGCTGTTGCCGTTCATCTTGCGGAGGACGTTGGGCAGAGCCCCCACGCCGTTGGTGAGCTCGGCCGGCAGCGGTGGTGGTGCCGGCAGCGGGGGCACGGCAGCCGGCAGCTCCTTGACCGGGGAGGTGGCAGCCGTGGGTGCCTCGCCGGGGATGATCCGCAGGCAGCCATCAGGGTAGGCGAGCTCTTCCTCCTCCTCCTCCTCCTCCTCCCGGCGGCCCTTGCGCAGGCAGTTGGCCGAGACGGTCTGTAGCTCCACGCTGGCCGGCCGTGGCTCCCCCAGCACATACTTGCCCTTGCGCCTCTCCAGGCAGGACACATAGAGGAGGATGGTGCTAAGCACGGCGCACAGCACCACCAAGGCAACGATGGCAGAGACATAAGCCACCTTCATGTCGCCGGCTGCCTGGCTGGCAGCGTGGGGCCGGGCGGCATCCGTGGGGCTGCGGGGCAGCTCAGGCACCACGGTGAGGCTGTAGGCAGCCAGCAGTGTCCGGAGACCCCGCTCCTCCCCGTAGCAGCGGTACTCGCCGCTGTGCCGGGGCAGCGTGTCCGTCACCAGCAGCCCGTCCACCCCGACACGCAGCCGGTCCTGCCCTGCGCCCGGCGCCTCGCTGCCATTCAGCAGCCACACGGCTCGTGCCAGGTTGGAGCGCTGGTCGCAGGGCAGCAGCACGTCATCCCCTTGAAGCACTGTCCGGTTCTTCCATGGCAGGGAGCCTGTGGGGACATGCACCGCCTTGCACCTGTCCCAGCCACCCTAAGGGACACCGGCGTCCCACGGGGTGCCGAGATGGGGTGCAGACTCACCCCGCCCGGAGCTGCTCCGGCATCCCTCGTTGCCGCTCTGAATGTCCTGCACCAGCCCTGTGCTGCAAGACACAGGGGGCTTCAGCCACGCAGCCCCAGCTGAACCCACCCTTATGGGGTCACAGCCACCGGCAGACCTGCTGCCAGATGCCAGACCCTTGGGGGTGGCACTGGGGTGACCGTGCCAGGGGGTGATGTGTGGCAGCACGGGATGGAGCAGGTGGAAGGCTCGCGGGCTCCCTGCCTGTCCCTACCTGTCCGCGGCAGCAGTGGCACGGCAGGCCCTGCCGTCCCAGGCGCAGTAGGGGTCCCGGGCGAGGATGCAGTCGTAGCAGGAAGCGTACCTGGCACAGGAGGCCAGGGGCACCTGCAGGATCCCGCTGGCTGCCCCCACGTACAGGCTCCTCTGGGGGAAAAGGGCTGGCTCGGCACTGCCCTGGCATGGTGTGGCTGGGCTGTGGGGTGCCCCACGGTGCCCAGAAATTCCCCACCCTCCCCCCAGCCCCACAGCACAGCTCTCTCTTGGTGGGGGTGCACGGCAAAGAGCCCCCAGCTCCAGTCAGTGCCAATGGCTGCAGCTGGCACCGGGCAAGGAGGTGGAGGTCAGGCTGGTCTCTTTCCCCAGGCTGCCCTGCTGGGCTCTGGCACGTATCCTGAGCTGGGGTGACCCAGGAGTCGTGTCCCCCCCAAAACAGCCCAATGGCAGCTTCTCAGCACAAACATGCCCTGTGCGTGGTGTCCCCCGACTTCTTCCACCCCTCACCTGGGCATGGGAGATCACCAGGCTCTCCACAGGCTGTGGGTCCCTGAACACTTGCACCTCCTCCACGATGTGGAGGCCAGAGCCCACCACCACGGCCTTGTGGATCCAGCCATCACCTGGAGCGTAGAACAGGGGCTCAGAAAGGAGTGTGGGGTGTCCCCCCTGCCCAGCAGAGACCTGGCAAACTCATCCCATGCTCACCCGTCCCCATGAAAAGCACATCATAGGAGCGGCCGTCGAGGGCCTGCACCCTGTCCACGGCCAGCCGGCTGTACGCCACACTCTTCTTCACCAGCAGCGGCTCCCCGCCAGCCGGCTTCACCTCCTCGAACATGAGCGGGTGCAGCTTGACAAAGTCCAGGACGCTGTTGGGCAGGTCCTGTGAGGAGTTGTAGCCCTTCCTGCGGGAGCGGTCCGTGATGCACTGCCCAGGGGAGATGGAGGTCAGGGGGGGATGTGGCCACCCCACGCCCCCCCTGCTCTGCACCCCCAGGCACTCACGGAGCCGGGCCGGGGCTCAGGCACTGCACCGTCGTAGCGGGACCACTTGCGAGCCGAGTCCTGGTACTCCATGTAGGGGCCCTCAAAGGCATGCTGCACCGCCGAGATGCTGTAGCGGCACACGGCTGAGGCTTCCATGGTCCTCCTGGGGGCAGAGCCTCACCTGAGCCCAGGCAAACACATGGGTGCTCCCCACTGACGCACCCACAGGAGCTCAGAGCCCGCCCGCGCATCCCCTCGAGCATCTCCAGTCCCCCCTGTGCCGCAGACTTTTAGCCCCAGTCGCTTTGGCTGCTAGCCCACTCACCACTGCGCCGAGAGTGTGAAGGCAGCGTAGAAGACGGTGCTGGCCCAGCCGCCCCCATCCAGGCTGCAGACGCTACGCAGCACCTCGTAGTAGGGGATGTAGCAGACGAGGCGTGCCTTCATGAATGATGTCCACTTGCGCTGCAGGATCTTTTTCCCCCCCACGTCACTCTGGGAGGGTGCAGAGAATATTTCTGCACAGTCTGGTGGGTCCCCCTCTGCCCACACCTCAGTTTCCTTCAAGGTGCAGACACAGCCCCTGCACCAGGAGGAGCAGCGCTTGGCTCCCCATGGCTAGAGATGTGCCTACCTTGCAGACACGGGCTACACGGGCCACTCGGGCCACCTGGCTCTTGTCAAAGAAGGATGTGGTCTCCTCACCCGCCCGCTCCGTGAAGAAGTAGTAGATTTTGTCATCATCACCCACAGGGCTGTCCTTGCTCTCCTGGACCAGCACGGAGGCCACAAACTCAGCATCTGGGGGACATGGAGCAAGAGGTGAAGATTGGGGACCCACCACGGGATGGGGGATTCCTCCCTGCCTCAGTTTCCTCTCATGGCAAACCACACAGGACCCCAGGACCACCCCTACCCCTATTCCACGCTCCCTGAGGCGATGCATGGTGCCCCACGGCCCGTGACGCCGGTCCTGTGGGGGACGGGGATGTCTCACCATTCAGCCAGTGCAGTGGGGACTCCTCTGTCTTCAGCGGCCACTGGTGCAGGTTCCTCCGGATGTCGGGGAGGCTCCGAAACTCGTAGCGTGTGGCCGTGTACAAGCCACCATCTGGGCAAGGCAGGCACCCATCAGCTTGTCCCCGCACCTCAGGGACAACCCAAAGAGCCACCAGCATCCCCGTGCCCCAGGCAGAGAAGGAAGAGGAGGAGGAGGAAGACCCAAGTCCTGGCTTGCTAAGGCCCCTGCATGCAGAGCCCACCCAGGGACACCCCGTGGGGGCACTGGGGATGGGGTCAAGGTCGGTGGCATCCTGCCTGTCCCTGCCAGCCCTAGGAAAGGTGCCACTTACCTACAATGAGGCCGGTGTAGCCACGGGCAGGGTCGTATGGGCACTTCTCCTTGCCTTCCTCAAAATGAGATGGCAACATGAACCTGTCAGCATCCTTGAGATAGGACCGGGGACCGGGTTAGACAGGAGGGGACAGACCAGCCTTGTCTGCCAGTTCCAGGCTCTGCAGAGGCTGCTACCCCAGGCAAAGCAATGCCCACAGCTGATCCCTTGTCCAGGCAATACAACCCCCACCTGGCACCCTCCAGCTGGTCAGAAACCACATGGACAGCCAGAGCCCCCAGCCAAGAGTGGGGAGAGGGCTCAGGGGGGAATGGGAGCCCCAGCATCCCACTTTGGCATCACGTGGGCACCGGGCAGGAGCCAGCCAGTGCAGGTGATACTCCTGGGCTGTGCCTGGCCAGCAGACACTGCCCAGCCAGGCTGGGTCCCCCCAGGTGATGTCCCCATCATGGCAGGAGTTATTTTCTTTGGGGTTTACAGTTCAAAGCGTGTCAAATAATGATGAGGCCCTTCCAGCTTGGCAGCTCCTCCGCCTCTCTCCCAGAGTGTGCAATGGCCAAACCGGACCAGCGGCATGGCCGTGGGAATGGGCACGGCCCCTCCAGGGCTCCCCAGCCACGCTGGGGACACAGCCCCAGGCCCCTTTGCCTCCCCAGTTCAGGGAGTGAGGTGGGCAAAGGGCAGCCAAGTCACTGAGGAGCCACCACACAGGGGTGAAAGTCCTGCTGCTGGGAACGTGGCTGCCCCCATCCGCTCTGCCGTGAGTCACAGCCACACAGGGACCCCCCAGCCTGGCGCCGGAAATCCCTGGGGTGGGGACGCTGAGTCAGCCCCACCACTGTCACCCTCCCTGCCACCATCACTCTCCACATGCACGCTTGCCACCGGCCACAAACCAGTCTGCAGACCCTGCTTTGGGAAGGGACCCTGCCACAGCAGGGACTGGGACCAGCTCCAGGGCTGGCACGTCCCACCCCACTGGCCCCACTGAGCCCACGTGTCCCTCCCGTGGCACAATCCCTCCCCCAGCCGCCTTGCTATGGGGTCAGAGTCCAACCCTAGCACCGGGGTGGAGACTTTGGTCACCTGCGTCATAGTGGCTGCGTCCCCACACCAACCCACCCCAGCCTGGGGGTCACTCGCCTTCCCCCCGAGCCAGGGAGGGACTGTGATGGGGGCAGAAAGAGACGGGGGCTGGAGGGGAGATGGTGGGAGAGTACAAGGGCTGCATCACCCCAAGGTGGCACGGTGGCAGGGGACAGGTGACAGCCATGAGGCCGAGCGGTACTCACGATGGCAGCACAGAGCGGGTGGAAGGCGTAGGTCCCACAGGCGTAGAGGTGGGTGCTGTTCAGCCTCTGCAGAAACCGCACGTGGTTGAAGCACTCGGTCTGTGGAGGGGGAGGACAGGCATCACCACCTGGGGAAAGCAGCGGTGCCCCCCCCCCAAAAACACCCAGCACCCACCCACCTTGTTGTTTTTGCCCTTCTGCAGGCAGTCCATCTGCTTCTCCGGGGAGGCTTCCCAGTGGATCTGCAAGGGGAAGAGGGACTGCCACTGTGTGACCCCCCCATCATTGCGTGGTCCCCCCGTCACTGCAGGCTCCAGCCTCTGCCAGAACCATCAGAGATGCTAAAATCCTTTTTAAATTTATTTAGAGAGGGGATGGTTGCTCAGAGCACAAGACAACATCCTGTCCGCATCCCCCCAACCCAGGGCAAGAGTGGTCCCACACCCCAACCTGTGGGCAGAAACCCCAGAGCACCCAAAGGAGCCTGGAGGATTTTGGGGTGTCCTTCCCAGGGGGAGTAAAGGGGTACGCTTCCCCCCTGCCCCTCATCTTGCCAGGGTGTCCCTGAAGCAGGCAGCTCTGAGCCTAGGGACATCTCCCACCACTGTCCGCATGCTGCCTGGCTGGGGAGAAGGACCAGGTGTCCACAGGGGACCTGGGGACAGACCTGGGGACAGAACCTCCAGGCAAGGCCTAGTATGGCGAGTGGGAGGATGAGCAGGGATAAGGTGGCCACAATTCGGGCAGGGACTGGGCAGCGTGAGACAGGAGGGGACAAGCAGCCGGTGGCAGGCAGAGGCCAGGCTCACCGTGCGGTGGGAGCCGTCAGCCACATCACTGGAGTTGAGGGCGAAGATGGCTCCCCTGGCGCCCACGTAGAGGATGCCCTGGTCGTCCTCCAGCAGCAAGGTGCTGTAGTTGAGGGTGTGTCCACTGAAGCGCTGGATGCCTGACAGCTCTGCAAAGAGAACAGGGGGCTGAGGGAAGACCCCAGGGCAGGCAAGGCACAAGACAACAGGAAGACAGAGGATGGAGCTGGGAGCAGGTGAGAAGGCATCCACCGAGGTTATTGGGCAGATGGAGCCAGGTGAAGCGGTTACAGAAGGAGGAAAGGAAGAGGGGAGCTTTGGTAGGAGGCAAAAGGCACTAATTGGGCTCAGGCTCACAGGGAAAATTTCTCCCCACTAATTAAAACGGCAGCTCAGGGGTGGGAGCTGTGATGTCCATGCCCAGCACAGATCTGCCACGCTGTTTGGGGAACCGCTAGAGGAAGCAAAAACATGCCGGCAGTGACCCTGGCTCTGAACCAAACCCAGTCAGCCCAAAAGGAAGGATGCAAAAAATCTGAACCAAAACTGCCGTGCAAGGGGAGGGCTCCCACAATGAGGCTGGGCACTCCCTGTCCAATGAGCTAGAGAAACCATTTGATTTGGGGTGCTGAGAGGTGGGAGGTGGGACTCAGCCCTGGCCAGAGGGACCCCAAGCCAGGCTTGGACACTCCTGCCGCAGGAGGAGAAAGTCCCATGGGGTTTGGGACCACAGAGGCAGCTGGGGAGGGAATGACCCCCCTGAAAGGAGTCATTACCTGGGGAGAAAAGGGTACTCCAACTTTAAATGAAACCCTCTCCTGCCATCGACCACTGAGCTGGGCTTTACTAACAAGGTCAATGAAGTTGTGTGGATGCCCAAGGCACGATGACCATGTGGGGCTGGCTGACACCACAAAGGCTGAAGGACAAGAACCTGGTGGCAATTACAGAAAATCATGGAAGAAAGCTTCCTGCTGACTATCTGGGCCATTAGAGCCCAGCCCAGGGATGATGCCTGGCTCAGGATACCCTCCAAGGGCTGCTGGGCAGGGCTGGGGGCTGGCCAGGGCTAAGTCCCTGGACACCCTTGTCTCCCCCCTGGCTTTTGGGGGCCTTTGCCCTGCTCCATCCCTTGGGGCACATTGACTCCAGGCACCCAATGCCAGACAGACACGTGGGCTCTTAATTTTTGGAGCCCAAGGAACCTGTAGCCGCTGTAGCCACTCTGCCATGCTGAGCACCCCACTCTGGGGAGCTGGCAAAGGCTGGACACAGTTACGATGCACCAAACCCAGTGCCAGCAAGATCCCAAACCTCACCATGACCACCATGACCCGCACCCCTTACCATCAAAGGTGACCGTTGTCCTGGGGGTGGCATCCAGGTCAGTGGCAGACCGCTGTGACGGGTAGCCCATTGCCGCCACCATGAAGAGAGCCATCAGGAGATGGGCTATGCCTCTGCTCATTTTCCCGTTCCCCTGGCAGGGGCAGCTGTCCAGCCTGCTGCCACCAGGCTGGCACAGCCGATCCTTGGGACGGGCTCCCCAGCTCCCCGAGACAGGGCCAGCTGCCAAACCCTCCTGAAACACAAAGCACCGGGTCAGATGCTCCTGCTGTCGCCCGCACCTCACCAGCAAGTGGACTTGAGAAGGAGCCAGCTGTGCACATGCACAGACGCTTGACCGGGTATGGCCTCAGCCCCGGGACAGCTTTAAGGTAAAGCAAATCCTTGTTTTCTGAATGAGAAACAGGCATGGCACAAGGTGCCAAACCTGCAGCCAGCACAGGGCAGGGAGGAGAATTTGAGCGGCGCGACCCTCCACAGCATTCCCCTGGCTCAGCATCTGCTCCATCGCAACAGCAGCTTGCAGTTGCTTGCTGGGAGCTTGGTTCAGTTGCTTGGAGGCTCATTTTCCTCCAAGTCTGGGCTCCTCCCTCCTTTGCCCCCAGCCATCTCCTCCTGCAGCTCCCCCTGACCGAAGGATATGCTGTGGCAGAGACAGCTGATTCCCCATTGCATTTTCACACCCGAAAAGCAGGCACATTTATTCCCAAAAAAGAGAGCAACTCGTGGGGCAAGCCCCTCTGCAGGTTTCTCGGCACACTGGGGTACCCCAAGCCCCACTCCTCAGAGCTGCTGCAGCAGGACAGGCAGTGGGGGGGCTCCCAGGGAGCACAGGGGCTCTGCTCCTTCCTGAAAGTGCAGCTGGCCATCTCCTGCTGCACAAGATGCTTGTCCCCAAAGTTTTGCTCCTCCTGAAATGATGAGACTCCCGAGGACAGAGGTGCAAGGAAGGATGCTGCAGGCATGCAGCGACGCAGGGCAAAGGAAAACCCAAGAGCTGCCTGGCATCTGCATCAGGTCTTTTCAAGAGAGAACAGTTTTCCCCTCACAGTATTTTTCCATGAGATTTTAGTTTCTCTTTCATCCCAAGCTGTCTTGAAGCTCAGTGTCTACCTTGGCTCTCGCTTTCATGCATCCAACCCCTCCCAAATAAACCCCCTGCCTCTCCCAGCTGCTTCAAGGAAAGCCACTGGTTCATTTTGCAGATACTAAGGAGGAAGGAGACAATCAGGTATCTCTGAGCAGGAGACCTCCCCATAAAGTGACCAGCACCTATAAGCTTGCTTAGGGTTGGAGGTTTTTTATATATATAAACCAAATACCTATCCTGTAGAGAAGCTGTTCAAACACGCTTGCTGCAGACAGTTTCCCTCAAGCAAATACCTTGCCGGGTCTCAGGCAGAGGGGAGATAAAACCAAAGTGAAACAGAAGTGAAAAGGGCTTTGGGGCCGAAAAGAAGAAGTGAGGGGCTGGATGTGGGATCCAGCCATAGTCCCGGAACCTGCATTAAACCAGTTTCCTTTGGAGGGTGGGTTCAGACCCAGACCTCACACCTGCGCTGGCTGCTGCCCTGGAGCATCCCAGGAATTGGGCAGCAGGGACATGTCCCACCCGCTCCCTCCTGCCTTGCTGCCACCCATGCACTGGCCCAGCACAGAGCACCCGTACAGCACCCAGTCCTGGGAGCGGGCAGCATGCTGCCTGCGGGGCTGAGCTCCCCAGGGAGCAGAGGATGGCAACAGCAGTTTCCAGGACAAGCCCTGTCCAGACCAAGGGTCTGCCCATGAGCAATGGGCCTGGCAGGGGGATGCAAGGCGGGTGAGTAGTGGTGGAGGTCAATGGGAAACAAGTCACTTTGTAGGCACCATGTCTGGCACAAACCAAACGCTCCAAGTTTTTGGGGCAAAGCAAGTGGTAGGGTCACATCCAGAGCACCAAAATACCCGAAACTGCTCCAGCCAGCCCCACGCTGACACCTCTCCATCCTGTCAGCAGGACCTGGGCCAACCCAGCAGCTGTGGGGACCCTTCCCCAGGCCACTGTGCCAGTACACGAGCCTGGAATCATGCACAAGTCACAAGAACTGTCGTGCACCTGGGCTGGAAGAGCAGAGGGGAGGAGAAACCTTCTTACAACAAGGCAAACAACAATCTCTAATAAATGAGTAACAGCCCTGCGAACTGCTGCATGCTGCCAGGCATCCTCACCTTATCTACCCTGAACAAACAAGCCCTGAACTTTGCCTGCTGTCCAGCTCTGGGTGCGATGGGGATTGGAGGCAGGAGCATGGCCAGGAAGGTAGGCAGGGATGGTACTTATTGCAGGGCAAGCATCGCGCTGAGAGCCAGACCCAGCTAACATTTAACCAGTGTGAGCACTGAGCCAGCATGGGGGAAAAAATAAAAACAATAAATGAAGCTGTGAGGCTGTGCAGCGTTCCTAGCTGGGCAGGGGCAGGGAGGGAGCAGCCTCCCCTGCTGCTGGGGCTGGGCTCCTCCACTTTTTGCAGGGGAGCAGCTACACCCATTTCCAAAGGCTCCTTTGCCCAAGATCAGATGTAACTTTGTCCTAAAGGACATTTAATCAGTTAGCTGTAAGAGCCAGTTAATATTTGACTCAAAGGGAAGGGCTGCTCCGAGCTTCTCTGTTTTCTTTTAATTATGTTTTATTCTTCATTTCTAGGGTGGGGGAGAAAGAGCAAGAAGGAACTGAAACCATCTTTGGCCCCCCCCTCAGATTGTCACCTCGGGCTGCAGCTGCACCAAACATCCCCAAACCCATCATCTCCCCCTTGGCAGGGTGGAAGTTCAAAGCTCTGGGCAAAGGCAAGGGCCAGGAGCCAGGGTGGGAGGCAGAGGTCTTGTCTGTAGGACTCACCAGTTGAACTGGGGGTGGCTGGATTGCTCAAGCCCAGCACTTCCATGGGAAATGGGGAAAAGCCACGAGGGGAAACACTGCAGAGAGTTTTCTCTGGGGGAGGGACACAAAAGGAGAAGAGGCCGAAAAGCAGCAGCAGTTCAAGAAAATCTGGGGTTTAAGTGAAAAACTGCCCAGAAAAGCCAATCCCATCCCCAGGTGTGCGCTCCCAAGCCCCTCGGCACCTCACCTACTTCCTAGTGCAGGGGGAACCAACATAGGACCCGAAATCCCGTCCCAGCTCCTGCCCCGGCTGGTAATGCTGAAGAAGGGTGGTGGAGGCAGGATCCAGCTGCAGTGCTTATAGCCACCCCGAGAGCAGGGCAAAACCAGGAACCAGCCGCTCTAATTGCAACGTGCAACGTCCACGGGGGCCAAAGCCCACACTCATACCGCTGGCTATCAGTGCTCCAGTGGGATGCAGCCACAGCTCCCAGCACGGAGCTGAGTGAGCCCAGCCCAGGCACCGGCTTCCACCATCAGGACGGGTTTGCTGGTCCCCAGGGAACACCAGGAAAGCAGCAGGGCGGCGGAGGCTTGCAGGAGTGCAGGAGTGCGCAGGGGAGTGAGCTGAGTGAGCCCTGGTCAGGTCTGACTGGGTTTACTGGGTCACAACGGAAGCTGTGCAAGCATGACTGTGCCAGCCTCAGCCTCCCACCGGCAGCCAGCCGGCACAGCACACCCAAACGAACTGGCCCAGTCGGCACCTCCTTAAAATCCCCACGGCCAGCATCTCTGGAGGCGCAAAAAGCTTTTGATGAGTGAATTTCCTGGTGGCAGGTCTTGCCAACCTGGATCCAGTCAAAGAAACCAGACAAAGCTGCCGCACCCCTCGATGGCCGCCGCACCGGGAGCTGCTGCTGGCCGCTGGTGGCCCCTTCCTGCTGCCCCGTGGTCCTCAAAGCCACAAGGCAGCAAAACCAGGGACCAAGAGCCAGCCGCAAGCTGCAGTGCAAGGAATCTGCACTGTCAGAGGGGCTGGCAAATATGAAGGGACCTCAGCTGGGGTCTTATGGGACCCCCATGGTTGTTTCCTCAGCAGCACAGCTGAAAATGATGATGGCTTTTTAATTTAAAAGGAGCTGAGAGAAAGAATGGAAACACCATGTGGGAGCAGTCCTTCTCCGGCTCACTCCCAGCATGCATCCTGGATGGCAGGACAGAGATTTGCAGAGCAGGACTGGACACTTCCCCATCCTGCTCTTCTGTGGACAGCTTGTGGTTGCTCCACCAAGCTCTAGTAAAGCCCAAGCAGGCTCCTGGAACAGCTGCCAGACCTTCCTCCCCTCCTTGTGGGCTGCCCCTCTTGGTGCTGTGCATTCCTACGAGCAAGGGCTGCTGCCTGCCCCGTGGAGGACAGGATTTCCAGCGGGTCTCCTCCAGGTTACAGCGTTGCAAAACAGCCTTAAAACTCCCAGCAGGGATTGCACCAGGAGACACCATTCACACTTCTTTAACAGTGACCCAGCTCAGGCGCTCCAAACCCTGTGCAGCCAATTCAGCTTTACTCATCAGGGCCAAGCCTAGCACGTCATCCCCCCCAGTCCCTTCAGCTCCTCTGCCACTTGCTCCCCCAGCCGCATCCCCACTGGCCCAGCACCGTTTTACCCCTCCAGGGACCCGCACAAGTTGCCCTCAGGTTCAGCTGAAACAATCCGACCCGTTCCTGGCATGGGGTGCAGTGGGGAAAGGCGCCAGCCCCAGGGGACGAGGCGGGGAGAGCTCCCAGCTCCCAGGCGTGGGAACAAGCCAAGGAATTATGGGAAAAGAGCCATCCAGCGAGAGCCCAGCCTGGCCTCTGCCTGGCTGCGAAAGCGGTGCATTTTGGGCCCCCCTTCCCTGAAGCCAGCAGACCTTGGGTGGGAAATCCTGCGAGATGTGGGAAGAGGAGCTGGGATGGAGGTTGCCAGGCAACTTTAATTCAGCCCTTGACGAACTTCCAGTACTTTGCTTCTGCTGTGGAGCCCAACCAGAAATGGTAAAATATCAGGTTCACCTCGAGTCCCTGGTGTGTATCTGTGCGTCCATCCACCCATCACAGTGGCTCTGTCACGGCCTCGTACCCAGGGTGCCCTGCAAGGCAACGGGTCCCCCCAGCAGCATCCCTGAAGGCCAGCCCGGGATGATCTGCCCTTCCCGGCAGAGATTTGCAGGGGCAGGATTTGACCCGTGGGACTGTGCTGGCGCTGCCGCACAGATATTTCTCAACCAGCTGGGATTTTTGTCAACAACAGCAAGAAAAAAATGCTAACATGCTGAAAGCTCTCCGGGAAAAGGGGATCTGTGCCGGGTTTGGGGCCTGGGGATGGGGAGGGAAGGAGCACAGTGACCTCCTGGGAGCCCCTCGACAAGTTTATTTTAGTTACTTTCTTTAAACAAAACCATGCTTGACCCTGAGGTGCTTCAGCGGACATGCATGTGAGTTTGGCAATTTTAGGAAGCAGATAGAGCCCTCCTTTACCCAAATTAGGGATTTGGACACAGAGGAGGGGAGAGAGAGCAGCAACATCGGCTCCTCTCAAGGAGCATACCACCCTGCTCCCGCCGCAAAGCTCCCACACATGGCACAGCCGCCGTGGAGCCAGGGGGGTGGGTGGTGGGCACCGGAAGGCCATGGGAACAGGTTCTGAACTTCCCCGGCATGGCACGGCCCCCATCCACTGCTGGCAGAGCCCGGCACATTCAGCAGAGGAGAGCACACAGCTCTTATCCCACCAACGTCACAGTGGGGAGGAGGCTCATGAAGGAGCAAAGTGATGGATGGGAGAGCCAGCGGGACGGGTTGGGGATGTGGGCCGGTTTAAGGGGCACCAGTGCCTATGGGAGCCAGACGTCTAAACACCCCTGAAAAGACAAGCTGATCCATCAGCAAAAAAACTACCAAGAGCCTGATTTCTGACAGATTCGCCCCACTGGCCCCCAGCACCGTACCTTTACCTCCACCCTCCTGCAGCATCCCTCTGGGGGATGCCGCCCACCCAGCAAGAGGCAGGGCCCAGTCACGGTGTCCCGCTGCAGGGATCAGGGTGTTTTAGTTTCTCCCAAGCTCCCCACTTTCACTGATCTTACAAGAACTCGTTCATCTCCTCCGTCAGGTCAGGTCTGAAGTGGAGCAGGAGGTTCAAAGGGGTTGCCAGGCAGCGATGGAGCTCACTGCCAAAACCCCATGAGAGCTCTCCTGCCATTCCCATCCAAACCGACCCAAAAGACCCAACTGAGAAAATAAGGAAGGCTGCTCCAGCCTGTGCCATGGGCAGGCATCACCTGCCTGGAGCCACCTGCCAGGCACCAGGAGAGGTCTGCTCCAACAGTTCCCAGCATGCTGCAAGCAGACAGGAAAAGCACAGTGCCTGGGACATCGGGACAGAGCACTCCTCCGCTCCCTATCCGTATGGAAAATCCACCAATGCCAGCTGTTAGTTGAAACAGTTCCTTGCCTGGTTCCATCACCCCAAAAGCCTTGCTCAGAGCTGGCCCAGGAGGGAAGGGTGCAAGGAGGGGAGGCTGAATAGGAAACCCTTGCAGCTTGGTGGTGGGACGGGGAGCACTAAGAGATACCCTGGCCAGCCTGGATCTGGCACCCCCAGGCAAAGCAGCAAAACTCCCCTCACAGAAGCAATTTCCCATGTGCCAGCGGCTGTTTGGCTCTTGCATGCTGGTGGTGAGGACACAGTCCCCGCAGCTTTTCCCTCTCATCCATCACGTCTCCCCCTGCAGAAACCCCACAGCAGCATCCATGGGCTGAACTCACAGCCTGGAAGCACCCGAGAGCCCAGCTAGGAGCCACAAAGGAACCGGGAAGTGAAACTGGAAGATGCTGAGCCGCGATGACCTGATCTTTCACCCTGATGCCAGCCCGCCCCCACATCCAGGCCACGGAGGAAGCAGAGTGTGGCTGCCAAGCCTTGAGATGTGGGGTGCAGACCCCCAGGGCTCCCACCTCCTCTCTGGCTGGGAAGAGGCATGCTCAGCACTACCAACATCACCCCCAAACCTTAAAGTTTTCCATCCTTTCCCGCAGCAGCTGCAGCAGGGCAGGCTTCACCACCTGCCAGCAGCCCCTCGGCAGACCAGATGGACAGACGGACGGCTGGACAGAAAACACCCATGTCACAGCAAAGTTTCCCAGCAAGGGGGCGTTCGCATCCAAGTGGCTCAGCACTGGATGCAATCTGCAATTCAGCCTTCAAAGGCTTTGTGGCTGAAGTACATTGTCTCCATGGCAGAAGCAGGAAAATAATTGTAGAATTAAATTCACAGGAACAATTAGAAAGAAAACAAGAAAAAAAAATCCCAATCCTAAATGCAAAGGGACATTTCAGAACCAGCAGATTTTGGGGCTTTTTGACATATCTGAATCCGTTTGCTCGTCCCTGTGGCTGCACTGTGTTTCATTTCACTGGGCTCATACAATGCAACACAAGGAATTAACTCCTGTGTTTGTTTAGAGCCGGTTTGTCTTCCAGTTTTTTTCCAAAGCCAGGTTTGAGTTTCAAAGATGTTTCTTGGCAAAGCCCAGGGTTCCCACCGTCAGTGCAGTGTGGGGCTTCCCCAAGGGGAAACCAAGGCTCACAAATCATGCACGACCTGGGGTCCCCTTGGAAGCGGCGGCAAGAACTAGAGTGCAACCTGGCTCATCTGGCATGAACACAGGGCTTTCTGCTGCAAGTCTGTCCCTCTCACTTTTATTTATTCCAAAGATAAACTGTTTTCTTTTCAAAAGTCTAGCAAAAACAGATGATGGGAACTGTTTTATGGCTTCCAGCTTTAACAACCTCTTCTTGTTTCCCTCCAACAAAGCTTCAAATTTAGGGTCAAACCCAATTTGATATTCAACTTCACATTCAGAACCGCACAGTGCAAGGCAGTAGCACCTGGCCTTTCCCACAGTTGTTTGCATACTGCCAGCTTTGCAGCCCCAAAATCAGCTCCACATCTTATTTGCATGGGCTGGGCTTTGCAGCAGGCAAACAAGAGCCTTCCATCAGGTAAGGGGAGATGAGGTTGTACCTGGGGGGAGCTTTTAAGCAAAAAGAAAAGCACATGCTGGAGCACACCCTGAATTACTAAGCTGCATCCCAGCCCTCACACTGGTGGGTAACACAGTGCCAAAACCCTCAGCTTCCTTCGTCTCTGAACAGCAGAGCTCAGGCCCCAGGAGGATGGAGGGGGTGGGTTTGGTGACGACTATGCTACAGCAAAGCCCTTGTGCTTGTAAATCACCAAAAGCTGTGGCACAGCCAGGCAGGGAGGGACGCCAGCAGCGGTATTTCCTACCCAAGCACCAGTGGGGCAGGGAGCTCTCACCTTTGAACAGGAATAGGCGCCTGCCCAGCACCCGCAGCCAGCCACTGCTGGGGTGGGGGGTGGAGGGGCTTTCACAGCAGGGGAACATAAAAACCCCTCCCTGAGAGATGGCAGGTCCCCCGGGACTGACTCCCCCTCACCAAACCACGCATTACATGAACCACTTCCTAACAAGTCCCGTCAAGATGCCAAGCAGAGCCGGCGGGCAAGTGCAGGGAGGGAAATTCCCCACATGCGGCCAGGCGAGGCTGGCACCATGTCTCCACCGCACCCACGGCTGTCCTCCTGCACGGGGTGCCTGCAGAGGCCCCCTCGCCAGCCCTGCCGAGTGCACCTGGATGCATTTTCCCGGCGCACGACCTGCCAGATTTGCAGAATAAACCTCCCAGCTCCAGCAAGCCCGCTACATTCTGGTGGGGAAAGTGGTGAAAGGTTCAAATGGATGTTGAAAGAAAGGGGGGGGGGGGGGGGGGTGGAGAACAAGCCTACAGCACAAAAGCCCTCATCTGCAGGAACCAAAAGGGTTGTTGGGGTTTGGGTTTTTTTTCCCCTCCGGTTGCAACACAAAAACAAAATCAAGATAGGGATCTCGGTGTGCTGGGGGGGGCAGCTCCCTGCCCCTTGTCCCTCTGGGCAGAGCCAGTCTCACCAAGCTGAGATGAAGCAGAGACACATCCTGCGGGACACGGCGCATGCGGCCATCCTACCTGGATTCAGGGTTCAGGTGGGGGGTCCCAGCCTGCGCCCACCATGGAGGAAGGCAAAGCAGCCAGAGCTTACAATGGCAGGTCAACTAGCACAAAAAATACCATCGTTGTTATTAATAATTTCCCTGCCTCTGGGGGAATCTTGCACTCCTCATCCATTTTGGGCAGTCTCTTTGTCTTTGGAGACTGTTTTTATTGGCACCTGAAGAGCCCTTCCGTGGTTCCCCTTCCCACTTCATCCTCTCGGTTTTAAAGGCCAGGCACAAGCCACTGGCCCACCTGGCTACTAATGGGGAGGGCAAAGAGAGCCCCAAACCCCAGGCCTGCCAGGCTGGTCCCTTCTACCCTTGCAACAGCAGGAAGATGCAGAGAAGCCCCCAGCACAAGCCAGTCCTATCCACCCAGGGGCATCTGCAGCCCCCACAACTATGCATCCCAAGGAGACGAATCCCAAGGAGACAGGGCTCAGACTAGCCCTGTCCTGCAGCCCCCCACGTCCTGAAGGGAAGCAGGGGGAGGCAGCGATTGCACTGCACCACCTGCATCAGTTTAGCATCTCATCCCTGCTGGCTGAAACACCAGCTGCCCCCAGGTAACACTCGGGCTCCCCAAATACTGCCAGCAGTCCCCATCTCCGCAAACCCCTGCTCCCCCCGGATCTGTCAGGGAAGAGAGGGGCTATATCTGGCCCTCTCCCCAGGAGCTCTGTCCTGTCTGGCTGCAATTCCTGCCATCATCTTCCCTCGCACCCTCAGCATGTCCCCATGTCACTCCTACCCAGGTCCCCCAGCCCCACCTCACCCCATACCCCAAACCTGTCCACAAAGCAAGCTACCTGCACTGCCACCAGATCCTGCATATCCCCACCCCCCCAGTTTGTCACCCCAAAACCCTGCAGCAGGGTGCCCCTGAACTCCTCTCCATCCTGCTCCCAAGGCTCTGCCCTTCTGTTTTCCCCAGGGCATCATTCCCTGGACTTCGACCCCAGCAGCTCAGACCCTGCTTCTCCTCTGGATCCTGCCTGTGCTTTCAGCACCCGCACCCAGCGCCCCAGATCCTGCCTGTGGACTCAGCACCCAGACTCAGCACCCCAAACCTTGCCTGCCGACCCAGACCCAGACCCTGCACTCCAGGCCCTACCAAAGGACTCAACATCCAGATCCTGCCTGTAGACTCAGCACCCAGACCCAGCACCCCAAACCTTGCCTGCAGACCCAGACCCGGACCCCACACTCCAGGCCCTACCAAGGGATTCAACACCCAGATCCAGCACCCCACATCCCGCCTGTGTGGACACAGCACCCAGACCCCCAGACCCAGCGCCCCCAATCCTACCTGCGGACTCGGACTGAGATACCCAGCACCCCAAACCCACCACCCCCGACCCTGCCCGACAGACTCAGCACCCAACGCCTGCCTGTGCACGCAGCACCCACACCCAGCAACCAGACCCAGCTGCCCGGAGCCCGCCTGTGGACGCGGCACCCAGCCCCGGCCCTACCTGCGGGGGACCCGGACCCCGGCCGGCGGCTCTCCCCCCTCGCGTACTCCCCGGCACTTGCCTGCTGCGGTACGGCAGGTGCGGGCGGCTCGGCGCGGCAGGACTCGGCGCGGCAGGACGCGGAGCAGCCCCGGCGCGGCAGGACGCGGCGCGGCGCGGCCCGGCCGTACCGAGCCGTACGGTACCGTGCCGAGCCGAGCCGTACCGTGCCGCCCGCAGCGCCCCCTGCCGGCCGCGTCGGTGCGCGGAGGCCGCCGGTGCCCAGCCCCGGCCCGGTGCCTCGGCGGAGGAAGAAGAGGAGGAGGGGGGCAGGAGCGGCAGGGAGGGGAGCCGAGGGCTGGGCTACCCCCTGCTTGCACAGGCAGCGCTGGGCCTCCCCAGCAAATGCCGGGAGGCCGGTGGCAGCGTTACCCCCTCAGCAGAGCTACGGCAGGGAGAGATGTTGCCGTGCAAACTCCCCCCCCCGGCCCAGGGACAGTCAGCATGGGACGCATGGGGAGGGCTCGGGGCGGGGGGGTTCGCTTAGCAGGGGCTGTTTGGGTTATACAACCGCAAAACGGCCTCTGGCAGAGGAGCCTGCGTTCAAGCCCTTCGCAAGGCCAGGGAGGCAGAGGGCTGGAAACATTGGCTTGTAACTATAAAAAAGCATTACCGAATGCAGATAAGCATCATCCCGCTCTGCCAACACGGCACATGCAGTGTCATCACACCACAGCCACCCAGACGGTGCCACGGTGCCCGACGAGGCTCCTCACATCCCGCATCACACACCTGACCAAGGTGCCATGCCCCATTTTTTCCCTCCTGTTAGCACATGCCTCCCCATTTAGTCTGCGTTTACCCATGGTGGAAACTTGTTTGGAAACACAGGCAGGTAATGGCTTCTCTAGGGCCGTGTGTGGAGCCTTTTTGTCCTGGGTGGCTTCTGCAGCTCCTCCCCCGGGCAGGAGCTGCCAGGTTCGGGCCTGTGTTTGCTTTCCTTTCGCAAGCTTTCAGCGCCTGGCCAACACTCCCTCCTCACCCGTCACGGTGGCAGGCCTCCCGAAAGCGAAACCCCGAGAGCTGTATGTAATCAGCAGGTTGGATCTAGGGCAACTGGAAATCAGCTGGAGCGGGAGGTGGGGAGATGCTGTACCCGCGCACAGCAGATTACAGCTCCCAAAGCTGGCAGGGTGGCTGGGTGCTGCCAGCCCGTGGTTACAAGGCCATGTGGGGCCCAGTCCCACCACGAGCTCCCTCAACGCTGGCTCATCCCCTCCACATCGACTCCCCACAAGGGTCCAGGAGTCTACAGTAAGAGGCAAAGGGCCATCTTGACCCCCCACCTTGCAGGCCTGGAGCCAGACCCATGGCAGAGCTTACTGTTGAGCAGGTTGTGGTGAAGTTGCTGAGCATTGTCTGGGGTCAAGGATCAGCCCTGGTTGAGGTGTCACCACTACCTGGACCTTTTAAGGGTCAGTAACGGTGTCAGGGGCAGGGTGCTCCTGTAGGGACCCCAGCTAACACACCACTCTCGAGGCCTCTGACTTGAGGCCTCTGACAAGGCCTCTCAAGGCCAGGATCCAGCCTCCTAAAAATGCTGTGAGTGGAAAGGAGAGTAGTGGAGGTTTGAATCTCCCAGTTCTCACACACTGACGGGTCTCAGCTGAGGAGGGACCCATCTGGGTGCTTCTGTAGACAGGGTGGCTCCCATCACCCTCGTACACACTCACCAAGCAGCCACCATCCCCTCACCTGGCACAAGATGCCAGGACCCATTCCTTGTCCCCACTCCCAAGGACTGCAGGAGAGCTGAGAGAGACATCACCCACCTTCTCAAGCGCTCTCTGTCCTCCCTCCCTCACCTCCTGTATGCTCCAGTAGCTAATTACTGTCTCCTTCTGTCCTTGGGCAAAACCCCGGCATCCCCTCCACACCTCACAGTGCCTCACCTCACTGCCCACCCTGTGGAAGTGGGATGCCCACGCACTGGCAGCCGGGCTCACCCACAGCCACGCCTGGCCAGTCCTGGAGTGCTGTGCAGGCAGCAGGAGCGCAGGCTGAAGCAGCAGGCACTGCCCATGAGGCAGGGATGCTTTTGGCCAGCCTGTCTTACCCAGGGATCGGGGGTTTGCATGCTGCAAGGTGGCCGGTCCCCCACATCCTCTCCAAACCCCATCCCCTACCTTAGCAGAGGCGCAGCTGGAGGTTGCGGGGCTGGTTATGGGGAGAACTGGTCCATGAGCGCAGGGGAAGAGAGTACCAGGGCTGAGACAGGGCTGCCCAAGGCTCCCTCCCTCTCCAGGGCACTGTGCACGTCTTGTCCCACAGCAATACTCCCAGCCGGCGCGGGCAGCACAGGCAGACACCCTCCCACGTGGCTGCAAGCCGAACCCAGTACAAACTGGAGCTGTGTTAGCTTCTGGCCTTGCAGTGGGGTAATTAGTGCGTGAGCAAAGAGCGAGCAGAGCCCGGCGCGTTCACCACTGCATATTTACAGGCCCGAGCTTGCAAGGCTTTAATTAATTAACACGACTCATCGGCAGCTGGAAACAGATCTATTTTCAAAGGCTTCGCCTGCTCTGCTGCCCCCGTGAGATTAACTGAAGGAATTTAGGGCACCGCAAGGTTGAAGGCCAGGGCCTAGCTCTTATTTGCACGGCTTTCCCAAGAGCCCAAGTGCGATGGAGGCAGCAGCAGGCAGGAGCCAAACCAGACCCGACCCTTTCCTACACCTGCGTCCCTCTGCCCTGCAAAGGAGTGATGCTGAGGCAGATCTTGATTGTGCTCTAACCTCAGCTCAGAGCCAGCAATGCGCTGGAAGGGGAATTTCCCGCTGGAGCAGTCCTGCTGCCCCCGTTCCAGCCCAGGGGACAACTTGGAGCAGGGGGCCCTTCAGGTCATGCCACAGCACCTTAGAAAACCACCCTTCCCACAACCATGCAAGGAGATTTTATCCCTAAAGCTCTCTACCCGTTAATCCAAACAGCCTTTAGGAAAAGGAGATGCTTTAGTGCCCTGATCACCAGCCCAGTGTCTGGTTACTGTTTAATTTCTTCTTATTATCACTTTAACACCATGTCCCACAGAGAGAGGACTGAGCAGAACAGGCTTGTCCCATGTCACAACCCTGTCCACGCCAGGAGCATCTGCCCATCACAGCCACACCACTCTGGCACATGGCAAAGCCGGGTGGATGCCCAGGCTCAGCTGGCATGGTTGGGTTCACCCATCTCTGACAGATAACCCTACCCACAGCAGTGGGTAGAAACTCCCACAGCCAGCTCCTTTCACCTCTTCAATGTCCAAGGAGTCAGGGAGAAGCTGTGGCAGCTCTCATGTTTCACTTGGCACTGCACCCCTGTCCCAGCCGGCATCCCAGATGACGCGAGGAATTATAACAGGGCCACAGCACCGTGAAATATTGATAGGATTAGCGTGGATCAGCTCTCCCAGCACACATGCTGCACTCGCCCCGAGCCCAGGAGCTGCTGACCTGCATGCACTCAGGTTGCAGCTCAGCACCCGGGGCGGCAGTGCTGCCAGGTGCTCCCTGCCGGATCCACAGCCAGAGACATTTCTCCAGCCACTGCCAGCCTGCAGACTTCCTACAGTGACATGGGGGACCCCATCACAGCAAAAAAGACACATTAAGCTGCTTAATGCACGATACCGCTGTGCCTCAAGCTCTGCTGGCGATGAGGCGTTGTCTGGTTTGGTTGTAGCTCAGCTTCCACTGCCACCCTGGGCCCTAGTGGACCACCACCCTGCCTGTCACCCTGAAACATGCCAGCCCCTAGGCTCCATCCCCTTCAGTCCCCTTTCCCCCTCTCAAGTTCATCCTGCATGGCCAGGACCACAGGGGATGCCCCATGCCCAGAGGTGTCCTGGGTGACTGGCAGGAGACCCCTGCCCCCAGTGCTGGGAATCAGATTTGGCCAGGAAGAGGGTTTCATTGTGGATCACAGCAGCACAAATACAAACAATTTAGCAGAACTGAATAACAGTCAGCATGAAATTGGAAATACGCTGGCATGGGTGCATGCCACAGGAGCAGCATGTCACAAAGCCCCCAGCTTTGGGGTTGCAGTGTCTATCAAACCCATGGGGCTGACCAGGATCTGCAGACTTTGGTAGGAAACTCCTTCCCAGGGCAGATCTGGCTCCTCCCTGGTGGTGCCTGCAGCCTGCCTTTTCCCTTGCCCCAAGCAAGAAAAGCAGGATAAAACCCCAGCATCTGGGATTTGGTTTGCCAAATCTACAGTCCTAGGGGCAGCAGGCAGCTGGACCGTTTCAAGCTGCTCTCCAGACTGGTTTGAAAGCCAGCTGGGAGTTACAAAATCACAACACTCCGGCAGCTGGGGATTTATGAAACCCACAAAAGAGTTGTGAAACTCATGTTAAAGCTGTGCCAGCCCACACTGTGCTGAGAGGCACGTTATAATGCCAAAACTACCAGCGGAAAATTGGGTACCTTTCCCTTTCGACATGAGAAAGCAACAATGACCAAACTAGCTTTTTCTCCAGGCCCCTCCATCCCTCAACTACTCTGCAAGATCAACATCACTGCTTTGCCTCCTTCCGTGGAAGAAAAGCCCAGCGGGGAGCACACCAGCCCCACACCACAGTGTCGGTCTCACTGCTCTAGCATCTGCCATCTCAGTGGTCTCCTCTGCTCGCCCCAGGGCCAGCCTGCCCAGGCTCCTGGCCAGCAGTGCTGCGTGAAGCAGAAGAGCAGAAAAGACCCACGGGCAATGCCTGGAGCCTGGCAGCAGCACTCTTGCCAGCCACTGAGTGAACACTCACCAGACTTGGCTTTGTTTCCTGAGAGCATCATGGACTCGTCAAGCCAAGCGTGATGCTCTGCAGATTAGCCCCAGGAAAAAAAAATATTCCAGCAGGCACAGAGCATGAAAGGCTCAGGAGCCTCTTCCCTTCAAGTCATTGAGCAAACTTTCCAAACCACTGTTTCTTCAGGCTGAGAGCCAATAAGGAAAATTACAATTGCAGAAGAATTTGTCTGAGAAAGTTATAGCGAGTTGGAAAAAGACAGGGGCAGACCAGAAGGCAGCGGAACAGCCAGCCGTGCTGCAGCCGCTCCAGCCCAGGGCTCTGTTTTGGGAAGGGACCGGACTTTTCCCTCCAGCTCAGTACAGCAGCAGCGTTGCTGCCCCGACTTCCCACAAGATCAGATGCTGGATTTCTCCCCTGTAAGTATTCAGCAGTGGAAATTGGGATGTTGTGCCCAAGGCCATTTGTTGATGAAGGCTGCCAGCTGCCGGCAGCCCCAGCCACAGAGCCCAGCGTGGTGCCAGGGAGGATTTTCTCAGGGGAGAAGCAGCTGAGTCACAGCAGCCTCCGATCTGTTCCCACAAGCCCGGCTGCGAGAGACGCGCGGGAGTTCACGGACAGGCGTTTACATGGGGAGCCAGCAGGGCTTGGTTTGCTCATCTGCAAACCTCTCTGAGCCTGTGGAAAGCATCTCCCTGGCTTGGGATCTATCAGCAGCACACCTGTGGGGAAGGGCTGGCAAGACTGCAGGAGGGCAGGCTCCTGACCTGACTTTCAACTGGGCAGGGCTGTTTTGGGATGCTCCTGCAGCACAGGGGCCAAATGCCAGCAGCCACCGGGAATCCCATGGGAGAGGCAAGAGTGGCATTTCGGGGCTTGACGTGGGGTCTCGTCCCAGCTCTGGGGCAGGAGCAGGGCCAAAGTGGCTGCAGGCGGGGAAGAGGCAGAGCTGCAGTTCCAGCCCCAGAAGAAGGGTTAGCTCAGCTGAACTCCAGCAACCCATCTGCCCATCATCCCAGCTGCTCCCAGTAAAAGCGGGCAGGCTCCAGCTTGGTCAGGGAGCACAGGAGGGTCAGTCTCTGTTTCTGGAGCTGGGGCACAGGCCCCTGTGTTTTCACCTGCATGGCAGGTCGGGTCCCTGCCACACGCTGCCAAGAGCAGTAACATGTGTCTGCGGGGTTGCACAGGCACTGGGGCAATATGGGTGGCTTTTAAGAGCTGGTCTTTTGGGTGAGCTAACCCGCAGCCTGCAGAGCTGAAGCCAGGAGGGTGTAATGGCTCCTGGCATCCACCCTTTGGGCCAAGCCGCCAGCCAGGATCCACACCCCCATGGCTTCGTCTTTTAGCCATCTGACCCCTGTGCCCAAGCAACCTTTCCCCCAGCCCTGCTTGCTCCAGCCCAAAGCTCAGCTAAACCACAGCCTGCCTCTCCATCCCAGGCACCAAACCCCAATGCTGCCATCGCCGCCACTGAAGAAAAAACAAGCCAAGCAGCGCAGTAAATAACCCCCTGCACACAAGCAGAGCGCTGGCAAGCAGAGCCAGGCGCATCTATCACACTCACAGTTTTTCTTCAGCTCTGACACTTTGATAGGGACGAGGGGGTGGGGGAAGGAGAGGAGCTTCCAAAATTTATGAGCTTGAGTTTAAAAATACATCTCCTAGAAGCACTGCAAAACCCAGAGATGGCGACGGCGAGTGGCTTAAAAGCTGCCTTCAGGAACGAACACAAAAGCGGTGCCTGCCTCAGAAAGAGGGATTTGGGAAACCTGTGTGGCTGATGTCACAAACTGTGTCCCTACTGGGATCGTTTTGCAAGTCACAGCTCCCCATGCCATGCATTACAAGTGAAATGAAAGGTAAGGGTAACAAATGACGGGTTAAAATCCCTCCAGCCCTATGGTAATCTCAGCCTCAGCACAGGTAGGATTTGGACTGTCACCTTCAATCTCCCAGTTTCTCCTCTACATCCCTGACCTTCTGCTGCTCCACACACAGTCAGCTTCCCAGCCCCATTTGGAAACAGATCCCCTTATGCAAAGAAAAGAGCTTGTAGTTGTAAATTTAGCTGAAAACATGTCCACCATAGGGAATCACATATCAAATAATAAAGCCAAACGAATGTCATGAAAAACAACCACAGCATCAGAGTCCTTGGTCTTTATAGATGGACTGTCCCCCAGCAGGGTGCCACAGAATGAACAGCTGAAAAACGTTACCCAGTCATTAAAAACATCTAAAAGTAATTTAGCCTGAGTGACAATGATGCTCAAAGCAAGTTATTTGTCTGCTGAGATAAAATGAGCTATTTCAAGCTTGCCTTTTGTTGTCATTTTCTTTTAAAGTCAGAGAAGACTGAAAAAACGCTGAGCCAACAGCCTTGCCAGCAGAGCCCAGGCACTGCAGCAGTGGCACGGGAAGCATCACCGTGAGCTGCCCTGATCCCCCCTGCCATCATGCTCCCAACTCCCCGGTCGTAAGGGAGTGGGAAGATGGTTGGAATGGATGGGGAAGAGAGTCCCCGGGGCCACCATTGCATCTCTGCTGAGTTACAGTGCCATTTAGGGTGATGGTTTTGCCATGGAAACATCTCCCTCCTAACAATAGATCTATCAGCACATGTCCCAAAAGCAGCCTGGCGTTCACTGGTAATTTTTGCTTCCCTGTGAGGGAGGCCAGAGACTTACCCTTCCCGTGCTTCTCTTTTTTTTTTTTTTAAAAAAAAACCCTCCAAACTTCTGAGTTAACCCATCAAAAGCATGGCCTGAGTCTAAGGCTCCTCTAAAATCTCCTCATAAGCAGATTTTTGGTGAGCTCTTTAGGTACACAGAGCATTTCAAATGCCCAGTATTAAATATTTTGGGTGAAACATAACTCTTCTAAGTGTAGCCAGCTTTGCTCTGAAGCTCCAAGTAAGTGAAATTTCTCTGCAGCATTCAGGAACTGATCTCCTTCTTGCTGGTTCCTTCTCCCCGTACTGTTCAACTGAGTTAATGTATTCCAAAACTTGATTATTTTTTTTTTAATTCACCCCACATAATCAGATTTTGGGAAGCTGTGGTGAGATGCTTACAAGCAGTTTTTGTCCTCAGGTGTTTTCCAAGCAGGCTGCATCCATCACGTTCTAGTGCTTTAGCACATCTCCGTACAAATGGTACATTCAAGAGTCAGCTGAATTCCTTTGATTCATGTTCCTGCATATCCATATAGCTAATTTACCTTTATTAAAAAAAAAAAAAAAGAAAAAAAAGAAGGAGCTATTAAGAAGGACAGTGTCAAGGCCAGCAGAGCGAGTGCCGAAGGGCTGGGTTAATGAGCTGCGCGGTCGCTGCTGTCCGAGTGCCCAGGCTGGCTGGAGCCAGGAGCTGCTGTCCCAGCAGGGCTGACTCAGTCCTTCATCAGGCAGAAACAGGTTGCAGCCTCCTGCACCCTTCTTTTGGGTACTTCCCTACACGCCAGGGTCTGTGGTTAACCCTGCTTGCTCCAGCCTCCTCCAACGGTGTTTTCCCAGGGGGGTTCGTGTGTGCGTTGGGCTTGGGCCAACCCCCCCTACCCAGCCCCAGCTGTATCCCTGCGCTTCAGGGAGAAGGTGAAACAGGAATATGGATAAATCAATCTGCCCTCGCATCTAACATGAAGGCTACCCACTTGCCTCCCGCAGCCGGACAAGCATGCTGCCTCCCCCTCTGCCTGCGCCAGCAATGTCACCGAGCCGCTCCCTCGCAAGGACACTTCCAAGGCGAGGGAGCAGGGATTTGCAAGACACCCGTCATGATCGTTTATTCTTGTCATTTCTGACCCTCAGGGTAAGAAGAACATCAGAGCACTGCAGGCACGAAACAACAAGCTTTGTAGGTCATATCAGCGTGTAAAGTACCATTAGGAACCACAGCACGAAGCATGAATAATACTCCCTTTATTCCACGTATACCTCGATGCCCTTTAAATAAATGCAAATGGTTATTTGTGGACAGGTTTGTATGAGATGCCTGCTCAGGGACACAGGGCTAAAATGGAGCTGGAGCAGTAAGTTTGCTCTCTCCCCTGTATACAAGTCAGAGCAACCACAGTGTTGATAGTCTTAGGGATAGTCCAAGGGATCCTAGGCAAACAACGACCAGGGAAATCACTGTAAATCTTTCTTGCACAGATTTATGTTCTATCCACTACACGAGAGCTGCAAAACACACGTCCTTGCATGCCAGCCTCCTCTCTGCGAAGGACAGCAGGGCAGGAGAAACTTTGGACTCAAAGCCTGGAAAGAGACCTTCAAGAACCGATCACATAATTTCTGAAAAGTCAGGAACAGTCAACCTCGACTGCTTTCCTTAAATCCTTTCAGCAAATAATGACCTCGATTGCCAAAAATTATCTGATAATGCAAAGGCAGTGAGAGATGTGCAGTGAGTCATCTCCCAGGCACACTGAACTCCCTTTTGTCTTTGCAGTGACAGAAGACACGCTCCCAGCTGGAGTGGGGCGAGGTTGCCCCCAAGAGGCAAATCTGACACAGCAACTAGAAAGGGGAAACACTCAATTCTGTTCTGAGGGTACCACACAGGATTATTTTTTTTAAATCTCATATGCTCTTATTTTCACTTCTCCCTAGCTGGAAAGATCTCCAGATGGGGTGGGAGGGGAGAGAAACAAGGTCATCTTTGGTGTGTGGTTGGTTGGGTGTCACATTTTGTTCTGCTGGAGCTCCTGAACCACACAACTTGTTTTCCTAGTCTCACTTGCAGTGTCATTAGAAAGATCAAAAAAAGTCACTGGTGTCTCTTCAGCCACAGGAGACATTTGATCTCATACACCCCACTAGGCTTCTTTAGAGTGAGGGCTGGTGGCACCTTCAACTGCAGCTTCTGTTGCAGGAGCAGGAGACACGCAACTGTGGACAACAGTTTGGAAACTGAGATGAAATGACACAAAATCCCTCAGCCATTCACATAAAGCATACAGGCAGCCCACCACACTGGACCAAAATCCTAGTATCTTGCAGGGGGTACAGAAGCAGGATGGATACACTGGAGTATCTCCCCAGCACATGCTTCACCCTCCAGAGATCAGCAGCCTGAAGCTTCCTCAGCCAGGGATGGCCACTTTGACTTCATAGACCCTGATGGATTTTTCTGCCACAAAACCTTTGAAGCTCCAAGCTTTTAGCATCCACAATATCTTAAGGCAAGCAGATCCCCAGCTCCTGTCTGCTTTTGTTTGCTTTGAGCTTTCCTGCTAATAAAAGAACTACAGAGTCTGAAACCAAATTACAGAACACCATTGAATAACTTCTCTCTATTTAACATTTTTTTAGGCCATTTGATTGCTGAGGTCTCTATTTTATTTTCCAACATTACAGCTATTTCCGAGATGGAGAGACGCAGCTGACTTAAGGCCACTGCAATTTATTCCTGTTCTCTACAGACACATGCAGATTCCCTCCCAAAGGGCTAAACCTGTGATATAACCTAGAATTTAACCATTCCTAGAGCTGCTTTTCAAGAGGACACAGTTTAAATATCTCAGTTGATATGTACCCAGGGTACTCACTGCTCTTGCGCCGAGTTCCTCGTGGGTCCCCCTGCCCCACTCAGCTGGAGAATGTCCCCAAATCCCCAGCACTGAACCCCTGCCGCAGCACCCAGCTTACTGTCAGCTCCAAACTGGAAGCGTCATCTCCAAAATGACTGTCGCACTGGCTCCTGCCAGACACTTAATTACGAGGAAGGCTGACACAGTTTCTCAGCAAACGGTATTCACGTACTGTGGGGAAAAACAGAATGAGGGCGAGAGGAAAAATGGGCTAATAAGACAAAATCAACTGGAGGAGAAAATCAACTAGAGGGAAAAACACATTGGGCTGTGCAAACCTTACCATAACAATGCTGGATCCCAAAATACTGAGAAAATTAGGTTAGTACACAGGGGAATCAGGCAGCGCTCCACAAACATGGAGGAGAGTTGATATGCAGTGCAGCATCTCGGCATCCTCACCTGCCAGGCCTCTCCCTGCAGCTTGGGTTAGGGCAAAGGGGACAGGTTCAGTTTCCAGCACACATGTGAATGTGTCCTAGAGCCTAAATGATGCTGTCTGAAGAGCCCATGGCCACCCTGCAGGATTTACACTGCATTTATAAAAGCTTGCAGTATGAATAAAGCACAAAACTTAATGCCTAGCCATCCTTTCCCCACTGCTGAGCCTGACAGCTTTAAGCTATTACTTTTATTCCAACCACAGCCTGGTGGTCAGCCAGGAGAAGAAAGGGACCCTCTGCTCCTGCCTGCACTCTGAGCGCCAGGACTTTCATCTCCAAGCAGGCTTTGAGAGAAGAGAGCCCAAGACCAAGAGGCAAAGCCATGGAGCCTGCAAGCTGAGCCCCAGCTCACAGCACTCGCTGCTCAGGTGAAGGACATGCCTGGTAGCACAAAAGCTGCAAAAATCTATTTACCCTTTCTGGTTTTCTCTGCAGAGGTGAAGAAGCATGGCTCATCCAGCTTCAGGCAGCTGCAGCAGTGAGTGCAAACCCAAAGGGAAGCACTGGGAGAAGGGTGTGAAAACGGCCCCGTATCCTGTTGCTTGGAGCCCTCCCCTACACAACATATGGGCCAAAATTGCCTTGAAGAGCTTTAGGTCTCCCCCCAGTCTGATGGTAAAGATGCCCTGATGACAATGAAGGGAACAATTCCACTTGCCACCCCCTCCCCATGACCTCCCTATAGGGAACTGGAAGGAGATGGAACAGCAGCAGCAGCTCACCACACAGACAAGGGAGTCATTCAAAAAGTACAACAGATCTGAAAAGTCACCTGAAAATACATCTTAACCAGCTGCCTGCAAGTATGGGGAACAGCTCCAGCATCCACACCAAAATATCAAGACGGAAAGATGTAAATGTTTTTTCTTCTCTCACCACCCAGCCCTACTTTTGATACTAGATAAAACACTCCTTCAAATTCCTTACTGCAGAGGCAAAGCAGCGCTGGCTGAGAAAAACGGCAGTCAGGCAAAACTAAAAGCACCTCTGCAAGGAGAAGCCCTTCAAGGAATTTACTTTCTCTAGGAACCTCCCCATCAGCAGTCCACACTGTGCCCCAGCGCTGCAAGCCCTTTTCAACACTAAATAAGGGCTCCCACCGGTAAAGCTGGCAAAACATCCACAAGGCAAAACATCGAGGTATTTCACAGCCCAGGGAGAAGATGGGAAAACAGCAATTTGAACATCATTGATAGTGTTCTGATAACAAGCCACAAGGAATGAGCTAAATTCATTCATGATTGTCTGACCTCTCTGGGCAGCTCCTTCGGAGCTCCATAGGAGGATCCCACAGCAGCTGCCTAGGCTCCTACAAGCTCATCAAGCCTCTTCTCTGCCCCACACCAGCCAGTCCCAAGAGCCTTTTATCTTCTTCAGGTTGCTGAAACAAGCATGATGAGTGCCAACAGCTGCCCCTTTGGCACAGCAGGGTGTTTCCCACTGAGGAACCTTGGGCAAGAAAAATTTCTCAAGAGTTTGTAAGCCCAAGGAATGAGCCTCCAGAAGAATTAGGAGGGTCGTCTCCAACAGCACCCTTTCTGATTTGCCCCCTCTGTGTGGCTTGTTATTCCACCAAACACTAGAAGCCAGCAGAAGAAAAAGAAAAAAAACAAAACAAACCCAGGCCAGGGACACTATGCTATACATACAGTTCTCCTGGGAAAGAAAAACATACAAGACCAGTGTTAATACTGTGGTTTGAAGTGTTCCTGCTACTGACAGGGTCAGCAAAAGAATCCTTTTTGTGATTCAACTACCTTGCTTCAGTCTCCAAGAGAAAGCGTAGTCTCTCTCACAGCCTATGTGCCTGGAGTCCACCCTTGGACTAGGCCACATGTGAGACACAGAGCTGGCTGCTAGGCAGCACTAAGCTTTCATGGAGACGCACCTGGCACATCTGTGCTCTGAAAATTACCACTGAGGTATCCATCCCTCATTATTAAAAAAAAAGTCTTTTTCCACACTGAAATGCTAGCTCTAAAATCCTATCACATAGCAATCTCACCAGCTGCTCTGCCAATAACAGCACACTTCGTGTGTTTGTGCCAGCCATCTGCTTTTCCCAAAGATATTCTCAACTCAACTACGAGCTTTGGGGCCTTCAGAGAGTTCCTGCAGCCACTGCATCAATGGAGCGTACATGTCCTACTGACCTTCAGCCAGACCTACCTGTGAGTCATTAATCACTTCTGAAATCCCCATCCATTACCAAGTTCCACAACAGGAATAGTGAGACTAGAAGATGCAGAAATAGTTTTGCTGGCAGGTCTCTTCAACTTAAAGCCAGAAGCGCTTTTTTAAGCCATACAGAGGCTTGTCAGAAAATTAAAAACAACCCCAAACCAACAACAAAACAGGCAAAGAGCCACAAATATATATTTTATAGTCAACCTTTAATGTTTTGTCTGTGACTACTGCAATAAAGTGCACCTAATTTCACATGAAATGAGATAACATGGCTCTTAATACAACCATCATAATATCAAAAGATAAATGTCAGTGCAAAATGCTTATCTGAAGACGACCAAAGCAGTTAAGACATTTACTGTGCAAACAGCCTTTTCCAACACATGTAACTTCTGGCTGGCAGCCAGTAAATGAGTCAGCGAAACACAACGGCAGCAGGTTTGCTATTTCAATTCCAGGAGTCCTGAAGCAGTGCTCCGCTCAGCAGTCCTTGTAAAGACTGCAGCAATGCTTTGGGATCATCTCTGTAAGGATACTAATGAGCTCAAATTCAACCTACGCCTAGGCTTAAGCGACTGGGGAATTACTACTCAGCTATAAAACAGATGGAAGAAAGTCCAGACAAAGCAGGAGGAGGAGAGAGAGGGAAAATACAGGAATGTATACACAGAATTAGGCATGAAAACACAGGACTGGCTGAGCTAAGAATGATTTGAAGACTTTTTCCATTTATAGTAAGCTAATCAGCTGTGAACCCAAGAATGACAATGTGTACCATAAGACCAAAATAGGATCCACAGCTATTTTTTTGTGAAACAGAGCTGAGGCATGCCCATTTTGTCCAGGGACATTTAATTAGAAAAGCATGTCTGGTTTTATTTTTTCATTGTTCTGTTAAAGAAAAGTAAATATCAAAGTGGCTATTTCATCTGGAAAAAAAACCTCAGCAGTTTCAGTGTGCTTTGAACTGCAGTACAAAAGCTGTTCATCTAAACCCCTCTCCTTCTCCAAAATATACAGGACAGCAACTTCAACTTTACATGGTAAGAAAATATATACACATCACATACAGTTAACATTCTGCATTTTTAAAAAAACTTTATATAACATTAGTGAGAAAAAAATATAAACATTAATAAAATTACATACAATATATTCAATAGAGTAGCCAACTGCTACCAGAGGGAAGGCTGATACACTATCAAAGACAAGCAGAGCAAAGGATGGCGTTGCCATACATATATAACACCATGTAATTTTTTTCTTTTTAGCCTAAAGCAGTTTTATTTCCAAACGAAGATACCCTTTGAGGTAGATTCTTCCAATTCTTAAATAACATGTTGAGATTAAAAAAAGGGATTTTCTTCCCCCTCTCCCCAAACAATGCCACGAGCATAACTTTTGTTTGAAGAAAGATAAGCTGATTATCCTGTGAAGAGCACAGAGACACTACAGTCTTAGGCTAGTTCTCTAACACTTGAAATGAAAGACAAAACATTTAATACGAATTTGCAAATAAAATACCTTCCCTGTAAGATGCATTCATTCTATAGCAGTTCCTTTATATGTAATATACATGCTTAAATTTGAAGGTGGGGTGGGGTTTTTTTGAAACTCATTTTACTTTCTCATCTTGGAAAGTTGTAGGCAATTTATCACACAAGACAGGTAATCTAAAAAATTAAAAGGAAACAGTGTTATAAAATGCACACGTTGATATTATTAAAAATTTCACTTGTTACAGGAATCCCAGTTGGTGTTTCTACCCAATACCTTAACTTTCTCTTCATATATACACACATCCTACAGACAAACCACAGTGTAAGATTTAAGTGATGGCATCTGCACAGCACAAAAGGAGATCACATCTTCCTTTGATTATTTACAAACAGCTCCTGGAGCTTTGTGTACATATTGTCTGCGCAGCAAGACTTCACAGAAAGGAATTCAGACCTCATATGGCTTTCACAGGTTTTACGTAGGTGGGCCAAATGCTCATCTCCTCAAATCTCCACTGAGCTGAGATTTTAGGGTTAGCCCTTTCTCCATTTGGAGGGAGTGCTGAAGGCAGATAACACAGGTGTTTGTTTCTTAAATAGCAGTACAACAACACTACTGGTGCAATAAGATTTCATTTATAACTTGGTCTTACAGAAACACTTCCCATGCAGTCACATTCACTGCATAAATAAATTAATGCCTGAAAACGAGGAAGTTAAAATGAACGCATCATTGTAATAACAAATTCCATTTTGTTATTTGATAAAACACAACCACAGAGCAAAGAAGAATCCACTTTTAGGGACACTGGATGGTCATACCAATTCTGCTTTGCAAATTTAACGTGTGCAGGCAATTCTGTTATTCAGTCCAGTTTTGAACCACTTCCTCACCTGCTCACAACAGGGCAGGTCTAACACTGAACTCACATTCTGTGTCACAGGGCAGCTCTTTCCCAGCCATCCTAAAACAATACTTGCAGGTGTGTGCTGGCAAGAAAACTCACACAGACGGTTTTCAAATATGTCTTACGATTAACAACGGAAATGAGAAAACTTCCCTCAGCTTTCAATACGATAAAATATTGCTAGCCAATTCAGACAGAGCTATCTAAATAGCTGGGCTTTTTTATTTTATCCACTTCAATTTTTCAGAAATAACGTATTTGTAGTAAAAGCAATATTAATTAGATCACTGTGTTTATTTTATTTGCCTGAATCAAGCTCAAGTTCTAACTCAGGTTCCTGAGAACTCAGATTCTTCTTCTGTTCCAACCAAGGTGAAGCTCCAGTCATTCTACGTCTTCCTTGGTATCAGAGTTTTTCTGTTAACTTTCCCTGAACTAGGCAAGACTTCAAGAATCTGGCTCCCAGAAGTCATGTAGTTTTCCCTAAAGAGTAAAACCAAAATAGTAAACAAGTCAGAAAACCACTGATAGAAGAGGAGAGTAGGCAAGTGTCTAACTTGAGATCACCACCGTGTTGCAAGTCCCTAGAATTTTATTCTGAAACACTCGCCAGTTTCCCCGTATATGAATCAACCCCAAACATCTCTGAAAAAAAAAACCTCTGACAGAGCTGCATCATTATCAGCTTTCATCTATTGCTGAGTAGTTTCTCCAGCCATGTGTTACTGTCTTAATTCCCTTCATCCTCTGTAACAACAACAAAAAAAAAAAAAGCACAAAACCAAACCAAAACAAAAAACCAAACACCACAACACACACACTACAAACAACTTCTTTTTTGCACATTGCTGGGAGCAATTAATAGTCTTTACAGACAAATGCTTGATTACAGAATTTTGAAATGAAATAAATACTAAGCATTTAAGTTTTATGTGATACACTACATTACCGGAAAGCTGAGCTTTTCTAAAACAGGTAGCTTTATATTCCAAGACAGGACTCAAACAGTTGGTCTGATCACATTACAAAAAAACCCTTACAACCCTAGACTGAGAGAAACAGCTCTGAACTCTGGATAGCAGTAGAAATTACCCACTTATTCCACCAAGGCCAGCTAGCTATCATGAAGGCAAATATGAATGAGACACATTATTTACTACGGCATTTCGAGAACATGAAAGGCTTTTCCTAATCACTGCATGAAATATGACATATTCAAAGGAGGAGGAGTTATCAAGAGCCATTAAACATATGTGGATAGAGCCTTGGACTCAAGTAGTCTCAAAGTCACACACTGCCAGACCACAGCAGGAAGTGCATCACTACATTCCTGTTCCAACGTCCTTTTTGAAGCATCTGCTAATAACTATAATCAGAGACAGGCTCTTGTAACTTGACCCAGTACTAGCATTTTAGTGTATTATACAAGCCATTTACAAAAGCATTACTTTCAAGGATAAAGGTGAAATCTTGGTTTTATTGAAGCCAGCAAAGTAAGAATTTTAACTAAAATCTAATACATCTAAGTATATTCCACAGCCATGCCATTTATGAAGAAAAAAAATCTCTTTGAAAGAATACGCTATTTTCAAATGCTAAAAAAGGAGTTAAATTCACCCTGAAATATGAAGAGAAAAGGTTTCATTACAGTACCTGAGTAAGCCGAGTGGTTTGTATCATATCTTGCCATTTGCCATATATTCTAGCAACTAAATCTTTCACCTGCAAATTCAAATTGATCAGTTTAGACATTTATGTTAAAAAAAGACAAAATTATAGCCCCTGTCTCTCCCCCTGCTCCAAATTCATAAAACCCCAGATAAACCTTGGGTGTTGGGTTAACAAGGAGAACAATTTTACAGTTGACACTAAGTATCACCACCACATCAACTCCAAACAGATCCCTGTAATTTGGGACTCTGAATTCCTGTACTCCACACAAACATATTGCAGGCACATGACTCCCCATGTTAAGTGTCCGGAATCAGCATGCAAGCCTCTGGCCTCCTAACACCACCCCCCCCTCATCCTTCAGGTCAGTTCGGTTTGTTAAACAAGTCTGTACCCTAGAAGAGGTGGCTGCAACTGCAATCACAAAAGCCAACTATGCAGCACTGTCTGCTTCTGAAATTAATTCCTTACACAATAAAACTGTGCTTTTTCATAACCAATCACAAGCAGGTGTTTAAGCCAAGCCCTGCAGAATTGAGATTTGCTTCATGTGCTGTGTTAAAACCCAGCACAGTGATATCCTCTGGAAGTTACTGTATCATTACACAAATAGATGGGGAGAGTAAGATTTTTCCCTTCTCAGTGCAAGGGCTACAGAAACAGAAGTGAAAGCAACCTGAGATACAAGAATCCAAGGCAAGACTTGTGAAAAGGATCCATGCTCTATTAATCTGGCTGAATAAAAAAGAAAAAAAATCTTCTTGAGAGGTAAGGATGCACACAACTGCGATTGTGTGATTTAAAGTGAAGAAGCCAAGGCTTTTCAAAGATGAGGTCGGTCACTTTACCACTGATCTGATTTGGCTTGCTACGACAGTGTGCAAAGCATGAAAGTCACAAAATTACAACTATCATTAGTAAGCCCCACACCACAAAGCAAATGAAAGGCAATTATCCAAACTTGATGCTACATCACATACACTGTTGTCTTAAGTCCACAAAATTTTTAACTAACTTATTAATCTGAAAATAAAACAGACGTACACAGGATAGGCCAGTTTTTCAGGTATCTATATTCTGCCCTGCATGTAACCTCTGTTCTTAAAAGCAGTCAACTATCAGTGACTGCCAGGAACAGAAATGGAGCAACTCTTGTCAGTCTAAAAGTTCAGATGCCTGACTAAGACAAGCTCACATTTTACAGTTGTTAAAGAGTCCTGCGTTCAGCAAAAGAGTATTTTCAGTGCATTAAAATGGGCATATATTTGTGTACATGCAAAGACATGATGTAAACAGAGAAACCGGAAAGAAAAACAAACCCATGAGAAACTCTTACAATTTCCAGGGCTGAGATGAGGCAAAAGCACACAGCAAGAACACTAAAACCCAACCCAAAACTAACAAAAACCCCAAGTTACATGTCTTACCTTTGTTCGATAAAACAGCCTTGCATCTTCCCTAATATCACATTTTATGTGCTTATCTAAGGCACCACAAAGCTTCAGCAAGTGTTGCTAAATAAAGACAAAAGCATACAGCTATTTAAATCCTTCATGTCAAAACTTAAAGCTTTGTTCAAATATTATTTCAATTTTAAAATTACATGCTTCAGTTTGAATTTTTCTCAGAAATATCCAGTAAAGAAGGGGGAAAAAGAAGAAAACAAGATCACAACATCCTCTATCAGTTGCTGATATGCACCTGGTAAGCCAGGTCTAAGAGCTTTAAAAAAATACCTTCTAAGTATAGCAGAGCTATACCTCACAAATTTTAAAGTTCCTATTAGCTAATTTGTAAATCCCTTCTGTCCCCAAAGTAGCAAGTGCAGTGACATTCAGATCTTTTTATCAGCAGAAAAAATAAGTTACAATAGCTAAAAATAACCTTGTAAGTAATGATGACTCAGGTAATTTTGTTTTGTAAGAATTGGCTGAGCCTGTAAAACACTGCCAAGGTTTATTCACTTATCTTTTATTTCTCTCTAAATTTCTGATTACGCTAATAAAGCGGTTTCGCAACTTCATAGTCTGTTGATAATGACTCCCACGATCTTTCTCATTCTGAAAATTTCTTCATAAAACTCCTGTTAATCCCTCCCTGAACAGCTGCAAAGAAGCTCTGCTCTGCAGAACAGGTGAGATGCTGAAATTCTACTCAGAAACGTTTGCTGGTGTCTCAAGACCATAACAATTTACCCCATCTAACTGGAAGAGGACCAGAAATGAAACAGTTACATTGATTTTATAAAAAGTCTAGCCTGCACAATATTCAGCCACACCCCTCTCGCCACTTGATGAATGACAGGTCAGTGAATAATAGACTCTTCCTTCATTAAGAAATACGGAAAAATAATTTAAAAAAAAAAAAAATCAAGTTCTCCTCAAATCTTCAGGAAGGCAGCTGTAAAGAAAAAAAATCTCAAAAGATCATCACAATGTAATTATTTTCTTTACCAAATAAGGTTTTGTTTCAGATTACAGTCTATGATTATCTTTTTGTACTGAGTAGGAAACAGAAACACTTAATGTAAGGAAACATTACTGCTTTACCTGTCACAAACAGTTCACATGACAGATTTCTTAAAAGGCAGATTTCTGCCCCCGTTTCCATGGGGCAGAAGGTGTACACAAACACCTTGCAGGAAACAACTCATGGCAAATGATCACAGAAATCTGAACAGGATTACTGAAAGGCTAAGCAGAAAGTATTTACCTAACAAACATTCACATCACATGGTACAAAGGAACTATCGCTACAGAGAACAGAAGAGATACAGTCCTAGCTTTCACTTGCTGCAGCAGGCTGCACTCCAGCACAGAAAACTGTGATGCGTTTGAACATATTTCACTTGATATTTTCAAAGTGGTTTTCTTCTAGACTGAAAAATTCAACCTTACTTCAAAAGTTCATATATCATTACACTTCTTAGAATTTCTGTGTTGAGTTAAATCTCCCATTACTTTCTGAGACAGATAAACATAAATGTCTGCCTTATCTTCTGAGGTAGTTCCATTTGCAGAAATGCAGAAGAGGTTTGTTTCTCTGCAGTAAGTAAAGAGAAAGCTCTTCTGCATTTACTTTGGCCCTAAACAAAAGTTTCCCCTAGTGCTATTATCCACTGATGACCTTCTATCACGTGATACAGCTCTTACCAAAACATACCAAGTCTGCATGATAAATAGTCTTTTAAAATCTAAAGATCTAGCCACTGAAGTTACTTACCCTTTGATTAGAATTTACAACATCAAAGACACTAGCTTCACTGACTAGACGAAGAAGAATGTAGATTAGGTAGTATGCCTGGAGAGAAATCAAAAGAGCTTTAGTAGTTAAAGCACAATCGTCACTCTTCACATCTAGATAAAGCACTGTCTTTGCTTTCTGGAATGATTCCTCCAACAGCCAGATCAATGGACAAGTATATCTACACATTTGCCTAAATAACCAATTTGAAACAGTACATTAACATATCAGAAACATTTAAAAACATTATTACACTGTTTTAAGTTACCTAAGTAACCTACAAAACTTTCTGTAGTTTTAAAATTAAATGAAAATTAAATTCAGCAGTTGGCTTTATTTTCCCATCATCTACATACAGATCAAAATACCTGCTAAGAGATTCCATGGTAGACTCAAATAACCAAATCAATATTCAATTCCTGGATGAATGGATGGAAATATTAAACCTTTCTAATACTTGTTTATGAGAAAAGATTAATAGAAGATCCATAAATCTCTTTCTGAAGCCTGCAGGTGACAGTCTGGCTCAGCATCAAACACTTCCCACCAATTACACCAGCAGGGAGGATGGTCTTCTGATTACAGAAGATAGAGGACTCAAGACATACACGTGACTTGTCAGATTTTCTGAATGGCTGATTTCCCTGTTTATAAAACAGCCTAAGACAGCTTCCTCCTTCACATGCTACCTCTTTCCTTCCTCCATGACTATAACCAAAACTGAACATGAGTAACATTTTAACTATGCAAATAAACAGCAAAGTAGTGAATGTACAGTGCATGTACAGAACTGTCCTCAGTTAACAGAAATTAAAAGAAACATTCTCAAAATTGTAGAAAATGCATAAAAAGACAAATACAAAAAAGCACTATCAGCTATATACCTCCTGTTCTAGCTGTATATGAAGATGGTCTCCATTAGCACTCTGCTGCTCCAGTCCTTCTCTCATCTTCTTTAGTAGATTAGAAGGTTTCATGTACACCAGAAAATGATACAGAAGAGACATCTACAGATACAAACATTAACAAATTGGACTGGTTTACTGGCAACAGAAAATTGGAAATTCAGTGGCACTACAATATTATTTGTCTACTAAGACAAGAATATAAAAGGGATTTTTAATTAAAATTGAAGTTTTCGTGCTCTGGGTAATTTTTGACTATTCACAAACTAAAGTGTTTGTATGTTGCCTCAATGAAAGACAACCCTACAAAAACAAAGAGTGACTCTACATGAACACAGAAGGAAGACTGAAAGAAGTGTAGACTGCTTTCCGATGTTCAAAATGAATGTATTGCACTAATATTAGTGCAATAAACAATACTGCACTTAGAAGCTGCAGAATATGAAGGTTACATGCATGTGCAAATATACTTCTAATACTAATCTAAACTAAAAAATTAGTAATTGGTCATTTTGCAAGGTTCTTGAAAATAGGCCTACAGTATTAAAATATAAAACACAAACAATAATATACATGTTCTCTAAACTTTTAAATTATACACACACAACATATATACAGTACCTGCTTGTCACTGTCATCAGGTATTTCTATATGCTTTTTATTAAGAAGCTTTGAAATGATCACTAGGCTAAGACGTCTTCTTACTTCCCTGAAAAACAATTAAAAAAGTTTATTCTGCAGAGAATTTCTTAAATCCATAGTTTCTACAAAAAATATGAGGCTATGCATAGCTTTCCTAGACATAAACTTGCCTACAACTAATAAATTGGATTTTCTGAGTATAGGTGCTATTAAACTAGTAAAGAGGCTAGTAAAATATAAGTACCCTTATATCATTATAGCTTTTCTTCTGCACAAGTAAACCCTGCTAGATGCCTGCCTCCAAGCCTGAAATTGAGGCCCCAATTCATTCTCCTCACTCAGATACATTATCATTTATTAATTTCAAAGATGCAGAACTCCTGACGGATTGACAATTAAAAGCAGACATGAATCAGCAGAAGAAAATTTAATATCTATGGCATTTATCAGACTTTGCTCTTATACAAATAAATTAGCTGTTAATGACACTACACATTTCTGATGTTACAGTATCTTTACCGTCCACGTATTATCCAGCTAGGCACCAGCTGAACTAGCCACAGGAGATTATGGTGATGACTGGAGAGTTCACTTACTGCCAGGCAGAGCTCAGGCATCTTTAAAAGAACAACAAAAAAAATCTTGATAGTGAAGAACAGATACTGTGGGCATTTGTTTCATTTGCAGAGGAGTACACACCTACTCCCTAGAAACACACACAGCATAAACGTTAAAAGGAACTGATCTAACAAGAGATGATGTGCATAAAGATATTTCTGCACTGCACCTGTAGTTAAGTCTGCTAAATATTATTTTACAATAGCGTAGTTGAGATCAGACTGCTTTTAATCACATTTTATCAGCTTAGTGCAATCACTTCTTAATTCTTTCAGAGAGCCATTTTAAACATACAGCTATTTCAGTAAATATAAAATCGGGTTCATTACAACAGTCCCCTTGGAGAAGAGGGCAGGCAAGCATAATGTCATGCAACAAAACCCTCTCAGTATACCTACCCACCTTCTAAATCTCACACAAATCCAAAGCTCCCAATTTGTTCATATTACATTTTCAAGCTGTATTTTTCTGATATATCAAGATAACAGACGTTTCTTGAAAATTAAGTCGCAGTTTCATAAATCTAGTACAAGAAAATTATTTATGAAGTTATACCTTTGTATCCCAGTCTTTTATACTTATCAGAAGCTTTATGGAAAGGCACTGAAAATCTATCAAAGGAATTTCCTTCAACTGTTTCTCCAAGCTTATTTTAAATAGCAATAAAAGCAGCAGTAGTATTTCTTGATCAGTATATCCACCTTGAATTACTGTTGTACAGAAACCTAGAAACTTTAAAAGAAATAAAAAGCATTAAAATCTGAAATTGGATTAGCGTAAAGTACCATGAGAATTTAAGTTTTCCAGCCCCACGTTAAAATGCACCTCAAATGATATGTTGTTCTTGCAACACTTGTGTACTAACATCTCCCCATCTTCCATTAACTGCACTCTATTTTTTTTTTTTTTTTTAATACTTGTCGGAGGCTCATCTTTCAACAATGGCAATATTCCCTGGACATTACAGAAGATCTTTCTCCACTGCACAGACAATCCTCATATAACTGAATGAAAGACCAACAGACCTTCTAAATACACAAGTAACAATGAAAACATAAATTATTTTTCCCCACCCAAGTATTATCACTTAGGTTACATACAATATGGGATGTGTGTATAAATGAGAACACAAATGAATCAAAAGATGTGTATTCTGTCTCTAGTAGAGATGCTCTGCATGCTTCCTCTTGAACTAAGTGATTTTATAGCAAAAATCTAAAGAAATTATGTTAGGAGGATTAAAACACTTCCACAAGGAACTCTGAAATCAGTTATAAAGTCAGTATTTTCACCATACAACCTTTAACCACAGAGAACTAGCCTGTGAAGTTATGACAAGCACTCATTCAGCCTCTGGTCTCGCAGGACACATTGCATGGTTCCAACAGCTCACTTCCACAGGAGAGTCAGTCACAGCTCCACCTGCCCTCATGAGCTCCCACCTCATTCCCCTGGTGCTGCACAGGCACTGATCGAGTATGTCAGAGCTGCACTAACATGCTGAGGCAGCATAAGACATACCGCCCAACATCAACTTCCCTACCCATTTCCGCTGGAGCACAGAAATTAAGAGTTTTTTCTACATAAGGGACCAAAGACGTTTCATAGAGTGCCACAGCTGGAAAAGGGAGGCAGCAGAACTGTGCAGTTATGAGTGAAGCCAATGGAAGTCAGGAAAAAAAATTTGCAACAAGCCTGCAGTAAGCTCTGCTCAATGTGAAGCTGAAACCCCAGGATAGCTCTGTCTACTCACAAAACATGACCAGGACTAGATTAAGACACCAGAGTTTTTGCTAAAAAACAGAAAAATGCAACTCACCCACTCCACCCACCACAAAAATCCTTCTCACACTAACTGGAGTTTTCTCACCTTAATCACATTAATTAAATTGTTTTCTGGTAGACTGGAGAAGACTGGACTGGTAGAAGTTAGGTCTCCTCTTGGCTGCTGTTTACTCATTGTTTCTTGCATCTGATTTCTAATAAAACAGACACTAATCTGAGCAATAAATCAACAACTTAAAAGCCCACAAAGGTTTACTTGCATCAAAATGAAGAAAAAAACCCAAACCCTGCATGTCTAAAAATGCCTTCAAATCAAAACAATCCTCAGTTGCAGAGGATACATCTATCTCAACTTGTAACCAATTACTTACACTCTGCCTAGCTATTTAGGCAACATTTTTGGTAAACCTCCATTAGGAAGGTGCAGGACAAAGGACAAATGCTCTTGTTTGCTGAACCCTTACCTGGAAGACATTATTTGAAGTTCTAGCTTATTTACTCTTAAGACCTGAGCTGAGAATTTAAAGAGAAGGCTTGATAGAAGGGAGGGGAAATAAAGGAGCACCTTCTCATTCTACATTCTAAGCACAAGGCCTGCTTTCACAGGATCTAAGCCATAAATATCAAAAGGAAAACACTTACAAAATATCACACTCCTTAAAGTTGGGCTGAAGATGTTGCAATGGAAAGAGAGATCTAAACGCAACACCCATATTGACAAAAACAGCTGACACATCAGCTAGTGAGGGAATCCATGGTTTAGATTGTTCATCACTGATGGAAGCTACAAGTAAAAGACATGGAATGGATTAGTTTTAAATTTAGTTCTTAGCATTAGCTCCTGTTAAGGGAAACAACTAATCTCAGTAGTCTGCATCAATTCTACCAGGTCTCATCTCAGAAGAGTTGGTACATTAAGCAATATGCTTATCTGCAGAACAATGAGGGCGAAAAAATATAGCCTAACACAGTACTTTATGCTAGAGAAACATCTTGCCTATGTAACAAGTGAATTAAAGTTCCACCCATTCTCCCTCACTGCTCTTTCATCACACAGCAGAATAAGCAAGGATGCAATATTTACTTTTAAGAGAATACACAAATAACCATTCTGTGTAGATTCAGGTAAGAGGATGTTATCACAGAGGGACTGGAAGTGGAGCTAAGTAAAGATTTAGAAACAGGGAAGGTTTCTAGAATAGAAGTGTTAAACAGATGGAATTCACTTATTTGATAGAAATAAGAAACAAAGCTCATTGCAAAAGGGATGATTTGTATGATAACTCCTATCTCAAAGTCTGCAAACTGAACAGAGGACTCTCTATAGGACACTAAGCTAGCAAGGTAACATCAAACTAGACACAGTGTTTTCCCAACAATGACAGAACCAGAATTCTGAATAGGATCAATTTTATGTCTTAGAGCTAACTTTGTATGAAAAAAAACAAATATAATGGAACAAACACTCAAGACACTGCAGGCTCAGTTCTCAACGTTCAATTTGGTAAAACAACAACAAAAAAGATGCATCCTTAGTTAAGCACTGGAACAGAATGTCTCAGAACAGTTTGAAGACTCCACAGTTGGCAATTTTGAAATGGTGAGACAACTTTCCAGGAGCAACTGTAGCCTAACTGATCCTGCCCCAAGATCGGAGATCTACTGGGATCTCTTCCAGCCTAAATCCTTTGAAAGTTCATTCATCAGCTCTTCATTCAGAATCAAGCTTATTTCGTGCTTTGCTGGCATTAAAGGAAGCTACATTCCCCTCTCATATCGGCTCAGAGTCTGATTTCAAACAAGATTCAAAATACAGGGTACAATTTGCACAGATCTGAGCAAGTACTTCAAAAGAATGGCATTACTTCAATGAGGTTAACTGAAAGACAAATGAATTAGTGACTTCTGATGGATCTGAATAAAATGAAGACATGGAGAACATACAAAGGAACTTGTACTTGAGAAGTATTTGAGAGTACAGGTGAAGAAAGGCAAAACACAAGACACCAGCAGCAGCGTGGGCTGAAGCAGATCCTCACAAGTGTTTTTATGCAGGTGTATGATTCTTTTCACTTTTGCCATTTATCTGGAAAGTGAACTATGCAGTGCTACATACTGGGTATGACTATGTGAAAAACATCTTGTAGTCCTTAAGCTACGAAACGCATGTCTGCATTTTCCAAAGTAAAAGACGAAAAAGAGTAAACTTTTGAGCAGACTGGGCTCCTCTTCAGGTCAATTCTATTTATGAAGTAACAGAAGAGTTTAAAAGGCTCTGTACCAGATGTACTGCTTTCCAAATACATGCCAAGACCACATCCTGTGGTACAGGTTGCACACACTCAGTGAAGACCAACTCCTAGGATTTGTGCATTATGTAAGTAACAGAAGAGCCTAAATTCATGCCAGAATCACAGAACAAAGCCGGTGCCTTTTACTTCCTCCCCAATACCTTTTTATACTTAACAGAGGGGAAATGCCTTCGTTCAGCTGATCAGTTTTACATCCTTCAAATACTCACCATTTTTTAGTGTTATCTCCATCAATCTGTCTAAAATCTGGGTGGAAACACAATAGTCAGGATGGACAGACATCATCTGTGGAGAGAAAAGAAGTTACATGTCAAACACCAAGGTGCATGATGGCATCAGTTTTCTTTTAATTAAAAAACCCCTCAAACAACTCTTTAGCAATATAAGATAAAAAACATAAGAAAAAAAAAACATAACGTCAAAGCCTCTAAAGCAAGATACACCAAAGAGAACACAATATTGTGAATATTGATTATTTCAAGCAGTGCACAGATGCTATGAATACTTGTAATTATTTGCAATATCAGAATGCTGTAACCCCATGCTGAATCTTTTTGTTCGTAAGAAGATACTGAGGGTTAAGAGAATGGAAAGTATCATGTATCCCTTTGGAACCTGTTTGCATCTGTGATCAAACTGAACTCCCTCATCAGGAGCTGGGGCAACAGAGTTAACTACAACCTTTTCCAGTCATGGGCAAGTTGAACATATGCAATACTAAACCAAAACAATGAATTCTTCATTTTTCATAGAACTCTGAACTACAAAAATGTGATTACAAAGTACAGTTCAGGTTTCCTGGAGCACTTCACTAGCTCAGCAAACTTTTTTTCCCCCAAGTGTGAGCTGAATTGGCTCACATTTCACTTCCTCCTTATTAGAGGAACACCAGTGCTCACAGAAGGGGTAGAAGACAATTTTTTACTGGATGAAGGGAAGGATATGGAGGAGCAAAACATTTCCATTTTGACAAAAGCAGAAAGCCAGTCAACAGGCTCAGGCTGCAATTTCACAGACGGTCCAGCTTTTTTGTTTGTTTGTTTCAGGCGCAGTTAGAATATGGTAAATAATAAAAGAATGGAAATTGGAGAGGAGCACTGTTGTGAGTAGCAGAAATGTGAATTCCGGGGGATTTAGACACCAACACAGACATCTAGAAAGCAGACAGTTACCACATTTCCTTTGAGAATGTCTCCAGACTTCTTCCTGAGCCATAATCTACATCGACCTTTTCCAAATGAAAAATATCTGATAATGAAGGTGTATCTGATGACTTAGGTGGTGATATATGTAGAAATGGTACTTTTGCACTTTTACATTCTGCAGTACGTGGGTTTTTTTATTTGGTGGAAGGAAGCAAGATTAACATTTGTTTGTGATTTGGCCCACACTAGTATATCCTAAAATCTCTTCTCTTGTAGCATATACTGTGCCCTTTTCAAATGCAGTAATACATATGAAGATGGACAGGGACATGCAGCTTTGCAGCCACTCAAAGTGTGGAAAAAAGCCATCTCTAGTGTTTTACCCCTAGTGACAATCGCAGTATTTCAAACTGGAGAACAAATCAGAACCCATAAATTTATTTTTTTTTTTAATTTAGAAGTTGTTAACCTAATGCAACAGATTTACAAGTTTGTTCTAATCATTCCTGCTACAACCGGTTTCCAGGAAGAGTATTACACCTGAATAGAATGTAACTGCATGAATAGTATAGTCTTACCTGGAAAAGCCACTTTAGAATTGGTATGGGACACAAGATACAACTGTAAGCAGAACTGAGAAAACCAGTAATAGCTAAAGAAAGCTGCTGTGTTACACCAGAACTGTAAGACAAAGATGGGGGTGGGTAAAGAGGAGAAAAAAATCAATTAGTGGTTGAATCGGCACTTTCACGAAAGTGTAAGAACTTCCCCACTCCTCAGATCATCATCAACAGCAAAGATCTGAACATCCAAAACACATGTTACTCTTATGCTCTCACCTATATGAAATACTACAGTAATTAAACCTTACTTGTTATTTAGAACAACTACCTTTTTCTCTAAAATGCCATACTATATAATTTGGAACATTTGTATTATTAGAGAATAATAGCTTCAAACAAACATTGATTTACACTATTGTACTATAAACCATTATGCCTGTCTACACAGATGGGCTGCTATGCTCAATGAGACCAATGAATGAGATTTTTTTACTGTCCAATGACCTTAACCAACACTTTTTTAAAAAAAAAGAGAAAAAACTTTGTTTGAAAATTTTAAAATAATCTTTTAAATAAAGAGTCTGAAAGCAAACTAAAGCAATTAAAATCAAACAGTCTAATCTCACTGGGTGAACTTGTGAGGTGCAAAAAGTAGCTGTTGGAAGAACAGAAACTATGTAATTTTTATTACTGAATTATTTTAGCTTTAATCTTCTTTAGAAAGTCAGGTATGTCATAAGCAGCTGAATTAATGATACCCAGTTTCCCACATACCCTTCTCTAGTCTCCTCTGTTCTCAGTATCTACTAAAACAGCTCTGTTGAGAGATCTGTGTCCTAACTTCTTCATATACCCTCAACCTGTCTGACTGAACAAATTGACAGGAAGACACTCATGTGCCAACCGGACAGCCCATACATGCCAACTGTGCCAACTGGCCAGAATGCATAAGCAATTAAATCATAATTGCCTTCTGCAAGGGATTATTTGTTTCTCATTCCTCCAGCCACTGATTCACAAGATACTTTTGAAGCTTATATCCTTGTGATCTTCAAAACATATTAATAGAAAGGCCTGAGGCCAAAGGAGTATATCACAAACATAACTTCAAGAGATGAGGAAAAGGCACCCTCCTCCTCTTCACACTCATAACAGAACATACACAAGTCCTTTAAGACTACACTCATTCTCTCTGTTTCACTGATGCAAGTTTGGAATAACCAGAATTTTTTAGGATTTGCACTTGCGGTATTAGGGAAGAATTTGCCCAGCTATTTGTAGCCTGACAGCCTCACAAATATAGAATACAAATCCCTATGAGTTACAGTTGTTTATACACACACAGACACAGTGCTAGTCAACACATCAGAAATTGTTACTTTCTGCAATCCTTATTAGGTGAAGCACTAAGTGTCAGGCACATTCAGGATGAAAACATGTCAAACTCTTTCAGCAGACATAATGCAACATTAGTAGGTCACAAATCAGTTCACCACAAAGGTTCTCTTTCTGTTAACATTTGTTAAGACAATTCATTTCTGCATTTATCTTCCACAAACTGGTCAGATTATCAATGATAACCCAACACAGTAGAAACATGGAAGAGGGCAGAACACCTATTTTTTTTTCCTTATGTCTCTTTTAAGACGTTTTTCATTAATTCCAGAGGAGGAAGGAAGGAAGCCTCGAGTAACAATTCACTGTTCTGTAAAGCTAACCTGGAAAGGAAAATTCCAGGAAAAGGGAGTCAGTCTTGCCTACTTAGTCAGACAGAGCTCATTTGCATGCAAAGATACTATTTTATCTTAAAAACTGCTAACACTGAAGAAAGTCATACAACTAAACACGACACAGTGAAGAAGGTATTATTACCTAAGAAGGAGCTTTTCTGTACGATTTTGAGGGATGAAGTGAAAATTCCTCAAGTCAAGGTTATGTTGATTGAAGATTTTCCCAGAGGTTGATAAATCAAATATATCTTCTCCAGGATGGTAGTCAGGTATGGCATGAGCTACTACTGAAAATCTCTTTATAAACTCCCTGTAAAAAATCAAAATTGCTTTTATGAATTTAAACACTGAGAGGCTATTTGCTGGTTGACTTATTTTCAGATGATAAACACAACAGCCTTATATGAAAGATGAATTGTTAAAATACAGTAATGTCCAAGAAAATCCACCCAGCCCTAAAAGACAATAAAAATTGTTCACATTAAACATATTAACATCAACTGACAGAAAGAGAGAGATTAGAAAAAAAGGCTAGAAAAGTGAAGAACTAAATTTAATTGGTTTTGGAGTTGGAAGGACCTGTGTTCTTCTGAGAGATCTTCATCTCCACTGGCATTATCCTCATCATCTCCATCTGTAGAATTAGTTTTTCCTCCTTGTATGTCTTCCTGTAACCACTTTTCTAGTTCATCTACCCTGAAATAACAGCAGCAACAGAATGTATCATCACTGTTTAGTATTTACAACAAAAGACAACAAAATTTAAGCTCTGAATGTGAACCCAGGAGTCAGTAGCTAATTACACACGACAAAAGCTTACAAGACATTGCATCTGTGTAAAAAAAAAAAAAAAAAAAAAAAAAAAAAAAAGCAGCATCTTGCTATTCCAAGATACAAAGTAGAGGTTTCCCAAAACTTAAAGAATTTCCAACAGCATAATCAATCACTAGTTTGTCAGAGATAAATACACTCAACCAACTTTGGATAGAATTTTCTGTAATTGCACAAAACTTTCAATCCTTTTCTGGTTTTTGTTTTTAAATCATACTATTAATAATATTGTTTATTAATAGTATTAGTTATAGGAGTATTCACTACTCCATAGTCAGCCCAAATCAAAAAAGTTAATCACACATATATACCCATCCCCAACACTTGCCATTAGTACATATACCCCATTATCCTTGCTACCCAAAAGGTCTCTTGCAGGAACACTCATTAGTTCTGTTCACTGAACTGTGTAACTACTCAGATACCAATAGTCTACACAGCTTTGGAAACCAAAACTGAGCTACAAATGCCTTTGAAGAAACTAATAGTCAAGTCTACATAAATACTTCTATATAATGCCTGACCAGCAGCTGCTAGCTGGCTCAGTCACCAGTAAATTTAGTCTGGCTCTTGAGGGGCAGACAGATGTATCACAAATCACTCATTATTGCTTGGAAGGAGCCTGTCATTTAGCTTTTACAGTTAAGCCACACTTGTAACTCCCGTCAGATGTATGGTGGTGGCATCAGCAGGCAAAGCTTAGCTTGCTGCTACCCAAACTCCATCAGTTTCGGTGAGATGAGGTACATCTAAGCTTCTACAACTCCATCCCAAATTTTTCAAATCAGCTTTAAGAAACGAACCTTTTAGATTCTTCTTTCTCCTTCAAGAGATGTTCTAAGCTGTTCACATACGACACCTGGCTAACAACAGGAGTCTTAGAAAGCTGTAAATAAACCAGTAACAAATTAAAAAAATACCACAAGCTATCAATTCATTTAGTATTAGACAATAAACATAATCCAACTAGAAACCTCTTTCAATTTTAATATTTTACCTGAAGATAAAAACTCAGAGGAGACCCTGAAAAACAAGGCAATTAACAGTTTAGGTTTCTCAGTCACCTGACAACTTTATATAATGGTCAAATCTCTCAGTGATTAATTTAGAAATAACTGTGCTTCACATCTGAACTGCAAAGCAAGTCTCCGCTTCTCTCCCTGGGGCTGACCTCCAGCTAACCTTCACGAAGAGAGCTTGCATCAGAAGCATTTTACCTCACAACTTTTATTATCATCGACTGAGACCCTGGGAATCCCCATTCTTGTGCATGAGACAAGAAACCCCAAACATGATTCAGTACCTCTTTGTTAGTTTCAGGACTCCCTAGAGGCAAAGCACCAGTATTTGCTAAATCACCTCCAAAATCATCAGACAAAACAAAGCTTCCAATTAAAACCCTAACACAAACCTAAGAAGCTAATAAATAAAATTAAAACCCAAAACCCACAGGGAAGGTCTTTAACCACTAGCAAAATTAGTTTGCTTTTCAGTAGCCAGTGTTTTATTCTGCTAGTAGCAGACAACAGACTTGAAATTTTATTTATGACTATGATCCAGTTCTTTGGACAAGCAGTGCCCTTCTGACTCCACTTTCTTAAACTGCAAGCGTCTTAATAGTGACAAAGCTTCTCCCTATGAGCTCCTTCATTTTAGAACAACTCAATTCAGAGCATACATTGGGGATTTTCTATTACCCAAAGTAAAGCCAAAGGTAACAGAAGCTAGTTTAAGACATTAGTGTCCACCTGCTAACAAAAAAAGCCAGTTAATTCAGCATTAATTTTTTGGTATTCAGAGTTATCTTTCAAATGTAACATGCAGCATGGGAAATCTTGTGGAAAAGCTAAAGATCTCTCACCTTATGTTGTATCTGGTTAATATGCCTAAAATGAGTTTATTCCAATGAGCCTATATACCCCTTCTTACAAGACAGGGGAAGAATGCTAGTATATGCAAAAAACATGGTCATGGAAATTTTGGGACAGTTCTTAACTGTTTTGTCTTAGTTAGCCATTAATTATGCAGAAACAGTATAAGCCAAATGTTGTGGTCACATACATGTTCCACATACATATGATCTAGGCTGCATCTCTTTATCAGCCTTAACCATTAAATACATAAACATGTTGGTTAAGATTGTGGAATACTTATGTAACCACAGAAGTCTGATCTATAACATGCTTGCATAATGAATCATAAGGACAGATAAAATAATTATGTCTGTTCAATATCTGCCTATGGAGGTAGTAACTCAGTCAACAAATAAACTGTTCCAGAGATTTAAAATGACAAGAGAAGAGGACAAGAGTATTTATACAGGTATTCTGCTGTTTTGTTTTCTACTGTAGAAAATAGAGATAAACTGACCCCAGCCAGCAGCTAAGCACCACACAACTTGTTCACTTCCATGCCCAGTGGAGCAAGGGAGTGAGTAAGAAGAGCAAAAGCAAGAAAACTCACTCATGGAGATAAAAGCAGGTTAATAAGTGAAGGAAGAGGAGATAAGGGGGAAAAGAAAAAGTGATGCAAGGGCAATCAATCACTCAGCACCACCCACAAGCAGAAGGATGCCCAGCTAGACTCCAAGTAATGGCTACACGACAGACCAACTCCCCCTGCTTGGTTTTGATTGCCGAGCATGACACTACATGGCATGGAATATATCCCTTTGGTCATCTGGGGTCAGTTGTCCAGGCTCTCACCCTGTTCCCCCCCCACCCTCCACTCCAGCCTACTCACTGTGGGGGCAGAGTGGGAAGCAGAGAAAGCCTTGATGCTATGCTAAGGACTGCTCTGCAACAGGAAAAAGACTGGTCTCTTAACACTGTTTTCATCCAAAACACACAGCACCACACACCTGTTATGAAGAAAATTAACTCCAACCTAGCCAGACTCAAAACAAAAATCTTTTTATTTAAATACAGCCATCTCCAGCCTGTATCAATTTTGTCAGGAATGTTAACTAAGTCCTACTGCAGGACCTTCCTATTTAAAACATTCTTTTACAATAAAACTTCAAAATCACTACTTATTTGACAAGCTGCTCTTGAACAAATAGGCTAACTTTTAAAAACACGGATCAATTTTTAGCACAGTAATGTCCTCTAAACTGGGATTCAAACACTTCATCTATCCCTTGTGAGCAGAAGTCGTCATTCAGTTTTTGAAATACTTTCTAAAATACTTAAAATTTCCATGAAATTCAACTTCAAAGAACACATCACACAGATCAGGAACTTGTACACAGACTTATAACAACCACAGTCTGACAAGTATTGTATGACTGGAGTCTAGCACACATCTCAACATGTAGATCAATTTCCTCTAGTTAACTTCAACTCATAAAAGTATTATTAGGAAAATGAAAACATTAGACCCCCACATATCTTCCAGATGTAACTTCCTGCCTTTTTCTTTAGAGTCAAAAAGCAAAATCAGAACTACTAAAAACAACTGAAAGGCAAAAGCTAATGCAATCTGTCCGCACAAACCACCTTTCAGCATTCCCAGTCCAAGCACAGTAACAAGCACACCTTTTCTCTGCCTACACTGCACTGTACAGCATAGGACCCTTAAGCTGAGTAACTAGTTTTGCAGGCAAGTAACTCTTCGAGTTTTCATGCATTATGAATAAAAGAAAAAATCATATTAAAAAAACAACATAACAGAGCTGATGCAACATTTTTGGGGTTTAGCCACTTACATGAAGCTTCAGTAATGGAGTTGCAGTGTCCTGAGAAAAACTGTCAAGACAGCGTTCTTCCAGGGTTCCTGTCTGTGGCTTGGGACCTGAAGAGAGAATTTCTTGCAGTGGCACGAATACTACTTCTTCATCATCATCATCATCTAGACTGCGTTCCAAACTCTCATCTTCACCATCAAAGCTGCTTTTTGATTTTGCATTCAGCTTGGACTTGTCTGTACAGGCGCTTTCAGCCTTTAACTCTTCTGACAGTTTTGAAGAAATACGGCCTCTGTTCATGCACGCTTCTTTAAAAGACGATGAACAGGAAACGCTTTTACCAGGCTCTTCTGAGAGTGCAAGTTTCCCAGAACCTTCCACTGAACAAGAATCAGAAGCATTTTCCAAAGTTTTGTCTTTTGTTTTTGAAAAACTGTTGCTGCATTGAATACTGTAAGATTTATTGCGTGCACGTCTTTCTAGTCTTTTCCCACCTTGCTCTTTCTTCCCATCCAATACCTGAGACAAGCCAGCATTCTGGAGATTAGATTTCACACCCTTTGTTTGTGGTAAGTGGTAGAAAGAAGGCAACACAGTACTTTTTTCCTGAGAAAAAGGAAGGGACTTTTCCAAGAAAAAACGTGAATTAGCCACCTGCAATTGATTCTCTTTGGTATCCACAACAGAAATGTGGTTGTTTTTACCAGGACCTACAGAGGACCAATTATTTTTCTCATTTTCATTGCTTGAGTTGAGGTATTCCTCTGAAAGAGCAGAGTCATGTCTAGGTAGAGCAGCAGTCTCCCTTAGTTGCAACACATCACCAGAAGCAGACTTTAAAAGGATATTTTTTACAAAGTCAGACCTCCTATTTTTGCATTTTGCAGATGATCTACTAAAAGCAGAGTCATTCAAATTTGATACTTCAGATTGCTCTGAACTCTTTGCATCCACACTCATGGCAGTGTGCTTTCTCTTCCCAGGAAAGTCTATTTGTTTGGATCGCCCAGAAGACATCTTAGATATAAGGCAGTGCGAAGGAACAGGCTGGCTCTTCCGCATACCAGCAGTCATCTCAGATGACGTTCTCAGTGCATTTGGAGAAGACCCCCCATGTTTTGAAACCTGCTTTGGTTGAGATGGGTCATCTATGAAGTGTTTAAGAAAAAAGTAAACCACTGTTGTTGTGTTTAAAAAATAAAGTAGTTTTAAAAATAATCAAAACTGTAACAGCTTACCCTTAAAAAACCCCTAACTTCTGTTTTTAAGTCAACTATGACTGAAACTTTTTATCAGAAACTACAATATTTCCATTCTGCTTGAACACAGTGGACCACAATTAAGATTCAGCCGATACTGTACTGTTATTATTGTAACTAACTTGGAAATTAAATCCTGTTATTTTAAAGCAGCTCAGTAGCCACCACAGAACTTTTCCTCTAAACTAGAATCAGTCTTTGGAAACACACAATAGCCCAGTTGAGGTATGGGACTGGAAGTAAGTTTCTGTCATTACATATTATGGTTATAAATAATGAACAGTATAAAAAGTATTTTGGAAATACTGCAATAATTTTAACAGTGATCATAAAAAAGCATTCGGAGTATGAAGAAATCTGTTTTCAGGCTACAGTTCTACGGTACCAGAGCCCACCTTCTTCACTATGCTTTTCTCCTTCCTGCCTTAAGCTGGAACCAGCACATGGACACTTCATGGCAAGCTACTTCATGGAGCAAATGTGGCTGAGAACTTCCCAACTCAATTTTCAGCCAGATCAGCTCCTTGCACCACTGGTCAAGCCCCAGTGCTAGCACAGGTGGAAAGTGAAGCATATCAGCAGAGTCTGATAGGTTTACACAGCCACGGATCTGTAACATGGGAATACTCTCCTTGTTTTGGGTTCCTTCCCTCCTTTTGTTTTTGGTTGTTTTTTTTTTTAATCATCCTACTGACCTGGCTCAAGCTTCTATTGACGCGAGCTTTTTATATTCAGTTCTACCTACTGTAGAACAAAATTATGTGGTTAAAAGGGAGAAAAAGCAACAAGAATACCAGCTAAGCTTCAGTATAAAATGCAAGAGAAACACTAAAAATAATCAGTGATTAAGGGCTTAAAACAAAGAAACATCACGACTTCAAGTTAAGTTATAAACAATCTGTTTATCACTAACATCCCAAGTAACTTGTAAATCTCATCAAGCTTGCCATATCTTAGAAATAATCTTGACTATACAGCAGTATTTTTTTTTGAGAGAAAACAGAAAAACATAACTCCAGGGGAAAAAAGCCATTAAAAAAAAGACACTGTGATGAACCTGACTGTTCAATTAATTCCATATTATCAGCACTGATTCTACCTGAGGCAGTCTCCCTTGAACCAGAATGTGGCATTTTTCTTAAAGAACATCCATTTCCCTAAAAATAAAGATGGAGAAAATAAAGTTAATTGTATACTTTTTAAAACCAGGATGTTGATGTCTTGAGCCAAGTGCTGAATCCAGCACAGACTCAGTTCCACACAACCCCAAAAATATGGTAATAAACTTCATTACAAGACAAAAAACAGCTGCGGAAGATCTCAAAAGGACTCTCCACAATCTGAATTTTATCTTTTTTTTTCAGATTGGCCTCCAGTTCTAAATCTCTCCACTTTTAGAGCCATTAGCACTTGTTTCCCTGGGCTATATGGCTTTCCTGAAAAAAGTCATTAGGAATTTCAGTATCAAAATGACAGAAAGCACAGACATGCAAATAAGGGGTGGGGGGGTGTGCTAAGAAGAAAAGGAAACACAAGCTAAACAAACTTTTTCGTACCATTCACAGCACATTACGGAAGCACAATTCATGATCTTCCTTGCAAGTAACCAGCAACCTTTTAACGGGTTTTTTTGGTTGGTAAAAAACTGAACATAATTCAAACTGTAATGAAATACTACATACTTAATAGGACCCCTCCCACCTCTATCTAAATACTGTGGCTTGACTGCATAAATCTGAACTGCTATTAACGGCAACTTCTAACTAGCAGAAATTTGCCAGGCTGTTCCCTACACTTCATTGTAAGAAAACACAAGGTTATAAGATATATAAGATAAAAACTTTTTTTTCTACAAAATACAATTTAAAGTCATAATTTCCATTGCATTTCCATGCTTGCATCTAACCCTCAGAGAATAACACCTCTTCTGCTTTTAAACCAGGATTTCTCATTTACAGTAACATAGTTAAGAACTGGCTTACCCAAGCATGACCTAAAATTTACAGAGGAATAGCAAAAGAGCATAAACTCTTGTTACATCTGAAAAAGGCAGCACCAAGAATCTCATCCTACATTGAAAAAGAAAATTTTAAAAAAAAAAAAAAAAAAAATCACACGCAAAATGAGTCACTGATTTCCACCTTTAACAACCCTTCTGAACACACCTGATGTGATACACGTGTTCCTGAGAATGGTTTTGCAGGATGTGTCTGGGATTGTTTCATTTTACGTTTCTTCTGCCTCCTTTCTCTGCGGAGAGCTTCCAGTGACAACCTAAATTTAGACTCAGCTGAATTATGGGACAATTTCAAGGGAAGACCTGGCTTTTGGCACAGAGATGTGTTGTTCGCAGTGCCATTATTTCTAGCGCAGGCTTTTCGAGTATCAGCTTCCGATAATGAAACCCATTTGTCAGAGTCTAAACTAGCGTCTTCTAGATCCATAGAGTCAGTTTTCTGTTCCCAACTATTTCCACAAGACAATGGTGCTCTTGTTACACCCAGACACTTCTCATTTCTTCCCTGTTCTGACTTGCCAGTTTTATCCTTTTTGGTCAAGAAACTGCTGTGAGACCCTGCAGTAATAAAGAGTTTTTCAATCACAACTTTTGGGTATAGTGACCCCAGTGCCTTACATGGTCTGCCATTCTCCAGAAGGTTTACACTGTCCTTTCTCTCCTTAATTCTTCTCTGAAAGGCATCTACCAGAAGACTTGTGCTGGGTGTTTGGTCTGGCATCTTTTTTCTTCTGACCTTCTCTGGAGAAGATATTTTCCTTTCAAAACGTTCAGCACATAAAACTGACAATCCGTTTCCTGCATCTTTTGTGTTTCCTCTGTCTGGTGAGCACAACACAGTCCTATCTTTATAGCTACGGTCTAAGAGAGAAAAGACAAATTATCACAATCACAATACTGGGGCAAAAAAAGTCTTATTGGACTGTATTATTTGCTATTTTATCTCTCTCTCACATGCAATCCAAAATGAATTTACTTAATCATTTAGTTTTGGTAGTGTCATGCAATTTATTTCATCTCAAAGAATTCCATGATCTATGTCACCACAGCTTCAGTTGTTACAAACAATCTAGCTTAAGCATGAGACAATAACTTGACATAATAATTACATGACTATTTAAAGAAATTAATTTTAATAGGAAGTTAACATTTTCAGTTACATTATTACAAAAAAATTAAATGTGTGCATTTTTGCATATTTGGTGAGCTATACTCATTATACTGCTGCTCCAATTTGGAATGAGATCCAACTATACTTCTGCACACTTATATAATTTAAACTCATATAAATATATTCCGTTTAAAAAAGACATAATTACCTTGGTTTGAAACGGTTTTGAAGAAATCTAAAATGGTCCGGTTTCTGAAAAGAAAACATAACTTTACCATTTTAAAAAGAACAATACCTGAAGGCCCATACAATGAATATTGATAAAATTAAAATGCTGTTAATTTATTTTTACATATTTTTTTAATGCCAGAAACTCTTATTTCTGATAGCTCTTTCTGACACATCAGAGTTAGCCTTCATTCTGCTTGGCTAACGAAGGCAACCTGCCAGTTTTCTCGATCAAACCATTTCATTTATCACTCTAGTAAGACTTAGCCACCCTTCCATCTTAAACTAAGCTTTCTTAAATGGGACTGACCTCACCTGTATACAGAATTCTAGATGAGACCTCCCCAGTACTTTATGTGATAGCGTTAACAACCTCCCCATCTCCACTGTCAATACCCTGAGCTGGTAACTCCTACTGTAAGTTTTTTTAAGGTATTATAGTGGTAAACAGCTGGCCTTATCAATACTGTCAGTGATCAAACCCCCTTCAAAGCATTATTAGTTGCAATCAAACCACAAAGGTCTCTCTGCCAAGTTGTGAAGTTCAACTAATTCTGTAACTTTCTTCTTGGCTGTCCAAAACCCTTTATGCACCACTGTTGCTTTTTTCAAACATCTGGTGCCAGGCTGGGATGCAAATTGTCTGCAGTATGACCAGACTTCCCAGCAAAAACTTGTACCAGGCGCTGCTCCTTAACAAAATACAGGTGTCAGTGGTGAAAGGGCTCAAACAAATGAATTTCTGAGAATCATTGATTAAGACTAAACTGTGATGCCTGTGCTTAGCTTGTTTGTTTCTTAAGGACTCCTTAACTTTTTCCTTAGACCTCTTTTTCTGCTTAGATCTCCCTATGTAAATCACAGATAGCAGACTCAAAGCCTTCAAAGGACACCTGGGCAACTACTAGAATGGGCAAACTAAGATAAGGGGGACTCGAACAAAGGGACACAGAGATCCTATTATAGTATAGGGAGGATGATCTTGCTGATTTAGGAAGACATCTGGACTTAACCTCAGAGTGCATGTTATGGAAAGAAGATCAACTAGCAAACACCATGAAGACGACTAGTTCTTCCCTAGACCACCAAAGATGCTCACTTTACTTCTACTAAGCAAGCTTGGAGTGTGTAAATGAATCCTGGGAATCATTATCATAAGACACTCTTTCCAGGAAATCTAATGAATATGTACGATTTGTGTGTTATGTAAACTGACATCCCTTGCTAATTCTTGGGAGCCCTTATGGTGAAGAATCCCCAGGGCAGCCTCAGCGCTGCTAAAATATCTGTTAAACAGTTATATTGGACGTTGAGTGAATTTCTTTATTTCTGTGGCCTCCTTCCCAGCACACACTATGGGCATCTTCTGGCTTCCAATAGAAACAGCAGTCTACAACCATCTTATTTTTACACATACATAACAAGATAATTAAATCACAGGTATTTTCTCTGGCAACAATAAGCAGGGCATGAGAGCACCAAGGCATTTCTCCATGAGAGAATGTTACTTATAAAAATGGGCAGATTGAGTAACGTACAATTTGAACATTAAAATACATCAAGAATGATGAACTTGCTATTTTCACCTTCTCCCACGTAGCAAGTAAGTTCACTAACAACTTCAAGGATATACCTATGGCTGTTCTGGAAGCGCCTCTTCAAATTCCAACAAGATATTGGTATGAGAAAGCAGAATAATACAGATTTGTTTAAGACCTTCTTTCATCTTTTGTAATCTTTCTGTGTCTTCCAAAACAAAGCTACAACATTACTGCCTATGTAACAGTGGTTACAAAGGCAAAAGTTATTCCAGATTTTAAGCTAACATATTCAAACATCCATACATTATTCTGCTCTCATAGACTCAATAACCATTTCTGAAGTTCAGGCCAGAAGAACCCACTGCTCACTTGTTCAAACTAAACTTGAATTTAATTTTTAATCTTTACGTAAGATTGTTACTTTCACTTTTGCATTTTCTAACGTGGCTTCTGCATTTTTAGCACCTACACAAATAAAAAAAGCTGTTTATAATGCATTGATGCTTCTTTCAAACATTACTGCTTGCCAGCAATCTGGTTATAATACTGTAACTCAGTGAAAAGCTACCTGTAATCAGAATATGTGAGTGCATAAAACTGTCTTTTTGGCTTCTCAAAGAGAGAAGAAAATCTACTTGTCAAAGCCCGTCCCAGTTTAATTTGATGTAGGCCAAAAGACACCCATTCTTCCTACACGCTGAAGCAACAGGGTCCCAAATTTCAGTTCAGCAGAAGAATCAAAAGGCTAAATTTCAGGTTTATTCACTGTTATTGCTGTTGCTGACTGACTTGGCTTTCTGCCCTAGACCACCTCTCACTCTGACCTCACCTTCTCACCAGAGGCTCTCTCCACCTTGTGTTCCTCAAGACACTCCTGATGCTTGCTTGTGACTGCTCTCTCAGCCACAAAATCCGCCCCTGCCCACAGCTTTCTGCACCACGTATGTTTCCAAAACTCTTCTATTTTCCTAATAGTAAACTCTACTCCTTCCTTCCAGGTTCAAGTCCAATCCGCAGTATCAACCACTGCTGGCAGCCCAAATCTCATTTTCTGTTACCTCTCAGATTCCTCTTTGCACTTGAAGACAAACCAAAACTGAAGCCTTCCGCTATCTTCTTCCTTCTTTCCACATTCACTGATTTCAAACGACTGCTTATCTCCCTCCCACATCCACTATCTCATTGTTGTATCTTTTTGCTGTCTTTTATTCTAAATGCAAGAGCTTTGTAGCAAAATTCACTTGCTCCATAATTATACAAAGCCTCGTATAATATAACTGAGAAAACAGAGGCACTGCGGCTGAAAAAAGGAAGTTTTTTCCCTCCTCCCTGGGATAAAAGTTTAACTTGAATTATTTGTCTTAGACTATTTGTTTTAAGGTGCTTATCCATCGACATTTTCTACTTTGCATATGTAATTCTGCTTTTTGGAAGCGCAAGGGATAGGAACTGTCCAACTAAAACAAGTAATAATTTCAAGTGCTGTATCTCAGACCAGGAAGTGTACTAGAACTTGAAACAAAAGGGTGGGAAAAAAAAAAGCAAGCATGTGATACAGTACAAGGAGGAACAGGAGAAAGTACAGGACTTTCCAACCTGCTTTTCATATATATGAAAATACAAAAAGAACCTGTAATCCACGTGAACAGAACCATAACTGTTCAGGAACTATTCACAGGAGAATCTCCACTATCGTTTTAATAAGGTGTCAAAAAATCAGCTCTGAAAGAATAAAGAACTGATGAAACAATAATAACTGGTTTTCACTCTTTTTTACCTGATGTGAAAGTCACAGTTGTTTAATGAACCGTTAACAAACACATAGTTCTGGTTAACACTTTTCATCAAAATACTAAAATTGAGCAAAACGAATTTATCCCCACTAAAAATTATTTCACCATTTTTTGTGAAATCTCACCTTAACTGAGACACCAGAGAGACCACTAAAAAACCCAGATAAGACACATGATCTCATTTGACAAAGAAAAAGGCTACATAGCCAGGAAATGCACCAGACCTTCCTGGTCTTTCAGGGCACAACCTGCATGAAAGAGGGAGGGAGGAAATTCTTTCACTTGTTTAAAAAGACAAAGCCCTGAATATTCTTTAAAAGTGTTTACAGCTGTATCAGTAGTTATCTCCAACTGGATTAAAAACTGTACTTTAAAAAAAAAATCTGTGCTGGAAACACGAGCAATAGCTCAGAGAAAGCAAACCCACACAACATAGGAATAAAATATAACAGGTCACCACATCTTTGACAAAAGGGAGCCTCTTGGAAAGCACTGCAGAAATAAGAAAAAAAAAAACAAACTAACAACCCAGAACAGAAAGTCACACACAAAACCTCATAATGGCCTTTTAGATGACCACAGCAAAATCAAAACGCAGAGTATTTTCAGTTTCTTGTGCAAGAAGCAACACGGAATAAAAACTGAACTTTTACCTTTGCCTTTTCCTTCAAATGTCCAGGCTATCAAAAAATGGGATCAGCAGAAATGAACAAAGTAAGGTGCTGCTAATCGCATAAGAAACTTATGATTTGCCTCATACTGCAAGAAACAAAACTTATTTAACACAGCAGCCTCTGAAAAATCTCATCAGGTCTTTGACAGAATTTGGATTTCTAGTTGGTAGACAGGTTTGTCATGTCTAAAAACCATCACTGACAGCCACTGCCTTCATCGGAGACCTTGTCCTACAGCAGTGTTAGTACAGTTCTCAGCTGGAACAGGCTAGAAAGCTGAATCCATGAGAACTGAAGTTCTCTGTTTAGAGCCGAACTGCTGAACCCTACCTAGCTCTACAGGTAGGCTACAAACACCGGGACACGGGATGAGAAGACACATGGATACACGTGGGAGGAGTCGCGTATTTTGAACGCTGTGCTGAAGGTGCTAGTCAGGACTTACCCAGACATTTTCTTCAGTTTCTTTGTACACTGGCAGGCTGCCTATATTCCAAACCCCTTTCACCTTGGCGCCAACAGACTACCATCACCACAGGAGAAGGCGGGCCAGCGCCTCAGGGCCGGAACTCCTGGTGGTGCGAGTACTGGTAAGGAGGGCACCGGGCGCCCCTCCCCGACAGTCTCACAGCCCTCCCCCGCCAAGCCTGGCCGGGACCCAAGTGTGGGAGCTGGGAGCAGCCCGGCGAGGCTCCCGCAGCCGCCACCCACCCCCAGAGCGGCCCCCGCTCGCGGACATGGCGCCGTCCCCTCCGCCCGCCAGGGGCGCCCCCTACCGGCGGCGCGGTGCACGCCGGGAGCGGCGAGGCGCCCCTCGCTGGGCGGGCACGTGCCCCGCGGCGGCCGCCTCCCGCGCCCCCGCCCGCCCCTCAGCCGCTCCCCGCCGGTACCTGAAGTCTCGGGTCGTCTCTTTAGCCGCGGCCGCAAAATGGCGTCGGGACCTGGTGACGGGCGGGCCCCGCGACGGCACGCCCACACCGAGCGGCCGGGTCATGGCGCGGGTTGCCCGGCTGACCCCGCGCGGCGGAGGGGAACGGAGAGACCGGGCGCTCTCGCCACCATAGCAAAGGCCGCCGGCCGGAGCGACCCCCACCGCCGCGGGCCGCGGGAGGGAGGCGACGGGGAGTTTTGGGCTTTATTTTGGCTCGGCCGCTGATTGGCTGAACGGCTGAATGGCGCCTCCCATTGTTTCTTTTCCGGCAGGGGCGGGACGGGGAGAGGGGACGCGGTTCTGATTGGCTGCGAAGAGCGAGGGAGGTGGGAGCGTCATTCCGCTCCCAGGAGAGGTCGTTTGGCGCCTTGACCTCATGCCACTCACCCCCCCTCCCGCGCTCTGATTGGTGCGTGCGGGGCGGGCCCCATCCCGGCTCTAGAGCCAGGCCCCGCCCTCACACGGGAGCGTGTGATTTGCTCCGGCCCTTCCCCCGTGCCGGGCCTGCGGCGGCGGCCGCGCTCCACTCAGCGGGGGCAGCCAGCGAGCTGCAGGCCCCGGGGGCAGCCAGCGAGCTGCAGGCCCCGGGGGCAGCCAGCGAGCTGCAGGCCCCGGGGGCAGCCAGCGAGCTGCAGGCCCCGGGGGCAGCCAGCGAGCTGCAGGCCCCGGGGGCAGCCAGCGAGCTGCAGGCCCCGGGGGCAGCCAGCGAGCTGCAGGCCCCGGGGGCAGCCAGCGAGCTGCATCTGTGAGAAAATCTAGACTGCACATTCATCTCCATAGCTGCTCGGCAAAGTTGCAGCTGTTGGGAGGCTAAAAGGTTGGAAAGGGAGTATTTTGTCTGAAATCGGCACCAAAGCAGCATACAGACCTGCGCCTTCCCTATCACAGCCTGCTGTGCAAGCTTCACCTTACTTTACACGCACAACCCTACCCCCGCTAAAAATGCATCCTTTGTCCGATTGCCCTAGTGCTGCACTACCACGTTACAAACACTTTGGCCCAGGGTCAAAAACCTGGACTAGACCACCTGAAGAAACAGATTTTCAAGCTTAGAGACCCCTAGTACTGCCACCTGTAGTGTTCTGCGCAAATTTATGTAACTAGTCTATAAAAATTAGCAGTATCAAAACATCTCCACAGTAGTAGCTCTAACAGTTAAAAGCAGGCACTGCACAGACACAAGCTGATCCCTGCCATTGGTATGCATAAATAGGTAATGTGAACAGAGCTTCCTGCATCACAGCAGTGCCCTGAATAACAGTTAATGGTAAAATCTCTTTTGGCTTTATTTTAGCACTTTGCCTGAGTGGACATGACCAAGGCTACTCTTTTCCTAATGTATTCCTTAGATTCAGAAACACCTGGAGACAATTCACTCAAGTGTGACCCATCTAATATCTCTTTCCTAGGTAGCTTAGGGAAAGTCTTCAAAGCAGAAATAACAGTAGTGCAAAGCTGAAAGAACAAGTCAAAATAGGAAACTGGTTTTGAGCGTCTGCAGTATCTGTCTGCCATGTGCTGTGCACTCCAACTCATTCCCTTTCATCCTGCTCCATCCCTCAGTCTTTCAAAAGCTTTCATCCATGTAACTTACGATGTCTTAAACCAGCCTCAAAAGAGTAAAACATTGGCTGCCATTACATGTACCTTCCTCCTTTCTTGCTTTAGCCATCCTACATGTATTCTGTCTTCAGCTGCAACCTCTCTGCCCCAGGCACCACCTCTAATATGTTTCTAAGAAATCTACCAGGAGGGGATCCCATTGTTTGACAACACACTCCAAGAACCACCATACACAACAGTAAAACCAGTCTGTGTTTATGCTTAGTGTAACTTCCTGGAGCAACAAATGAAGAACAGCTGGGCTTGCTGACATATAGACTTTCCTGAAAAGACAATAGTGTATATTTAAATTAGTCTAACAAAGTGTTAAAGAAAGTTTCATGGCCAGCATTAGCCAGGAATTCCAGAAATATTTTTATGTCACATAGAAGGAGGAAATAGAAGTAATATTTTATTTACCTTTTAGTTTAATTCTTTAACCCTGCAAAATTGCAATAGACCCAGAGGCATTTTTACAGTTACATGTAAATGAAATGTAAATAGTTACAAAACACAACAGAAGAGTCCGATACAGAATGCATTGGTAAGTTCACAGGAAATGCAGACACTAAGTAGCTTCAACAGAAAGTCCAATTCCAGCATCAGTGATGGCAAGATGATGCTTCTCCTAAGTTTCTCAAAAGGAGCAGACAGCAAGGACACAAAAAAACCCAGTAATGACTTAAGTAATAACATGACTTACAATAACCTGCTTACGGCAAGTATCTGAAATACAGAATCTGCAAAAGGTAGGATACTATGGCACTGAGGACAGTGGGGGAAGTAAGAAAAAGGTGCAACAGCTGTAACAGTATCAGCTTGTTCGTTGGTTTGGGTGTTGTTTGGTGGGTTTTTTCCACCCAAACAGGAGAGTTGTACACACATGCTGTTTAAATTAAAACATGCCCTACAGCAGGGCCTTAATTTCAAATAAATAGCCAACAGCAGCCATTAGGCACACAAGTATAGCTATCAGTAAGTAATCATAATACTCAAACTACTTTTTAAACCTATGCTGATTAGAATAACTCTTATCACTACAGGTATTAATTGTTCCCAAGAAAGGGGGACTCTTACTTTCCCCTCACAATTTGGGAGCACTCATTACTTACAATTCCCTTCCTCCAAATTAAGCAAAAGTTAGAAGACACTTACCTCATGCCTTGATTTGAAGAAGTTGGAAATTTTTTTGCCTCCCACCCTATCCCATGCTAATTGATTTTCATTTCTATTAATCCTTTCCATCAGGCAGTCTGAACACCTACAAATAACCAGAAACTGGAAAAGTACAGATCTAGGAAACCTGATAAGGTTTTACAAGTAGATCTGGAAGTATACTGGAGGTATTATGAGAGTCATTCACTGCGATTTATTACATCTGTTCCTTAATCGCCTTGCAGAATGACTCATACTTTTATTTTCAAGCAAAAGCAGGAAATATCCCAGAGTGCAGAGTTTTTAAGCAGTATCCACAGGGAAATGGGTTGCCCACAGCACAGCTACATACTGATGAAGAACAGCGATTTGACCACAGCCCATTAACAGCTGAAATTTATCAGTCACAACCATGTGATCTTTATATTATAATATTTTAATGTAGATACTCTAAATAGAGTTAAAAGCCCCAAATCTGACAAAAGTCAAAGAAACAAAGGAGGCAAAATCTACTCTATGAAGAAATTGCCTTTAGGCTTTTGAAAGCATAGCTGGACTTCAGGACTGCCCAATTTTCATTTAAATACATCAGTACATTCAGCCTTTCTTCTAGAAAACCACTCATCACCACAGATTTACTGTACTTTAACACTAGGAACTAAGTATTTATTAACTCTTCAAAAGGCAGCTGAAATCATACTGTAAAAAAAACACATCAGTTTCCTGAACAGTTTTTGTTTGCTTTCAGTTTCAGAAGCCACAGAGTTAATACCTCAGATTTGTTTGTAGAAGAGGAAGAAGGTTGTTCCTTCCCCCTATAGGTCCCTTACCCAAGGGGTTCTGTGGAGACACCTGCTCCTCTGGCAGAAGAGGCCTTTTTAAACACACACTCCAGCTTCCATCTCTCCTGACAACTGCAACCACCACCTCTTCTGCATTGTTGCAAAGGAGCAACAAGAGTGGCCATGCATGGCTGATGCCCAGAGAGCCAGCAGGGCACTAGTGGAGAAGTATGTTTAGGTATATGGGCCATCAGACATTCACAGCCATAGGGCCACCCTCAGCAGTCCGAAGAGGCTGTAACCTGTGTCCAACCATTAACTCAAACTCCTTCTCACAAATTATTTGAAGAAGAATACAGTTTTCCAGGGGCTTATTTTCAGCCCTGATCTAAATTAAGGAGCAAGTGCTGCTGGTTGCAAAGTCACATAGCATATGACATGCAGGCACACAGATGGCCATCTTAAGCCATGAACCTGCATCCACATTATACCATGACTGTTTCAAAACTCCATATGAAATACTTACCTTAACCACATCGTTTGACATTCTAGGGACCTCCTATCTCATTAATGTGTCTGTTCGTTTCCACCTTGTTTTAATATGCCTGACCTCGCCAAAGGCACAGCAAAGTTGTAAGTCATTCAAAATCATTGACTTGTGCTACCTCAACAGAATCAGAGTGAAGGAAGACAGTTTTCCGAAGTGGCAGAGGGCCGTAAAACTCTCCTATAACATTAAGTACAAGAACAAAAGCAAACACAGTTAGGCTGAAAAGGAAGATTTCTCTAAGGAACCACAGGGAGTGACAGCTGTAACAGTATCAGGTATTGTCATAAAGCTTCTCCCATTGGAGTTTAAGTGTTGTAAATTGCCTTTTCCCTGATATAGGATCAAGTCTGTGGAGAAACAGATCAACCAATATTTCTTAGCATACCTTTTATTAAGATGTTATAGTAGACCTATTAATAGCAGATACCGATCCAGACAGTAAATTAAATTATTCTTTCATGATTCACACATGCAATCACTCATTGTTACCCACTAGGGAAGGGGACGCTGACAACAGAGGTCTTCGCAGATACAGAGGCTCATAGTGATGTGTCAGTGGCTTCGGGGTCAATACTCAGAAAGCCCATCAGCTTCTGCAGATGCATATGTAATCCTGTAATCTTTGTTGGCATATAGCCACCACCCCCTTCTTGGATGTGTCCAGAGTTATATGACCCATTGTTGATGGTGTGTGTGCTGGTGGCCTTGTGTAGATTCATCTATGTCATGGGCTTATCAGTTTCTGTGGATTCAGCAAGACCTCTTGGCTCTGGAGCTTACCCATTCCTGGGACATTTTTGCACACTGCCACTCAGAATGTGTTTTCTTCTCTTCAGCTTCCTGTTTTCTGGTAATTACTTCTCCATCCGTATGCATCTAGATATACCTCTAGAGTCTGTTTAAACTCACAGGGGGGTTTTGAGACATAAGTGTGCTAGGTACACTGTAGGCTGTTCCTCCCAGACACAGTGCAAGCAGCTTTCTCCCACCAACCACCACAAACATGGCTGGTCACAACTTGCAGCACAGATTCCCAAGTCTGTCTGCAAACCTGGATCTTCCAGAAGCTGCTCACCCACAAAGCTCAGCACGCCACCACTGCGGTCATGCATTTCCTTTAAGTAGCAGGAATCACTACATTGTGTGTTAGCAACATAATGATGCACTTTGCAGGGAGCTCAACTCTCCGGCACCCCAAACCCAAAGATGCTCATCCATCAATCTCCTTTATAGACATTTTAATAATTTCTTATACATTGCATGATACTTTTCCTGCTTGTGATTATCTTGTACCATGCATTGTTTCCATCAATTGTTTTCATTACACATGCATTAATCATGCTTTCAAGCTATATCTAATGCTTAGCTACAAGCAGTTCATGCTGTATATCCCAGAGCTTTATTGAGACAGTATCATATACTACTACTACAGGTGTTCTCTGACATGCTTGTTTGACAAGCTGCAGATACTTGCATGTTAGTCTGTTACCTAGGTGCTTTCTAGTCATGCTTTCAAGTTTCCCCTTAATTCAGCTAAACAGCTATAATAATGAGGTTTCCTATGCTTCACCACATTGCTTTGGTTTACCCATACAATAGCAGAGGGAGGCAGGCACAGGAAGCAAAGATCAGCTCTGTCTTGGCACTGATTTATATATCATTTTATGTGGCACATATGAAGAAAGATAGGAAGTAATAGGAAAAACAGTGACAGATTTGAATGCGTCTATGGCAAGAAATGGATAGAGATAGGGAATATTTTTAAAATTTTAATTGGTTTTCCTGAGAGAACACAGATACTGAAAAAAGTTGTGGAGCTGGAAGGAATAAAACCCAGACTCACATGGAAGGGTTCTGATATAGGCAGCCATTACTCTTTGACTGCAAATATAAAGGGAACTGCTGAGCCCCACAGAGTTTTGCGTTTTTTAAAGTAGAAAACCACTCATTCATAAAACAGAATAAGAATGTTTTTTCTAGACTTAGGCTGGGTTCCTCTGACCATGAAGGTATACCTGAGCATATAGCTAGAAGCATAGCTGCAGCTCACACGAACATGTCCAAGCTAAGCCCATGTAAACTCATCAAGTTGATGTACTACTTTTCCAGGCACCTCCAGAACCAGTTTCCTGGCTGCGCCTGCCTCAGCTACTCTTTGTTCCCTTCACCACCAATTCGCTGTGTGGTTTCAGCACAGCCACAAATGACAGTACAGTTCAGATACAGACATTCCCTGGCATTCCCAGTTTCCTTTTCTTCCATCTTTCTGGAGAACCTCTTCCCTTCCCACTAATTCCCAGATGCTATCAGATCAGATGCTCAGCAAAAGCCCTACTGAGCATTCCAGGAACCAATTTATACCTCCTTTACTACGCATACAGTAATATTCTGACATGCAGCTCATGGAGCAAAAGACTGCACTTTGATTATGTGAACATCTGGAAAGTATATTTATGGTACCAGTTTCAACTGCAATAATAGTTTCATCAGTGGGGAGTTTTTGTATCTCAGGATTGTAGAGATTTGCTCTTCTGTCACACTAGTTTACCCAGGGAATTGGCATCTCTAGCCAGGAACACAACTAGCACACTAGTTCCCTTTTTCTGACTGGACAAAAAGCCAGCAGCATTGCACTGACGCATCAAGGGGACACATTGTGTAGAAAGTATCATCTCTCATGGTTTTGTATACCATAATAATTCTACTACATTAATATACATTTACTAATCACTACATAGTTTGGTCACGCATTTAACACACGCTAATCATTCTCCTGACACGTGTACCCCCAATCATTTTCATGAAAAACTTCAAATCAATCTAGGTCAGCTAAGTTCCACTTATTCTACTTCTCCTATACTCTACCTTTTAATTATTCAAGCCTTCCAAAGTTGTGAGGACCAGTACTCTCAATACGTAAATGTCATAGGTAAGAACCATATTACCACAAATTCCTTTGTCATGACCACTATAAATAGCCTGGGTTTACAGCTTAAGCAAATTAAAACCAGAAGTGGTCTTCACCTGTGGCTTCTTCAGCTGACACCTGTCATGTTAACATTCACCAAAGCCAATTCCTGTCCTTGCTGATCCCTTTCTATGGGGACTGTCTCTTGGAAAAGAGCAGTGCTATATTCTTGGTAAACATCCTGTTAATCGCTGATTGTTTCTGCAAAGATTAATCACTCGACAAAAAGGTCAAAGACAGAAAAAAATAACAAAGAGGGGCAATCCACTGCTAGCAGTCAATGAAAGGGTTTTCCTTCAGCAGATCATCAATTCTCTGGCTTTTTCCTCCACAACATGAACACGTTGCTTTCAGCATAACACACAACAGAAATGTTATTAGTTGGTAAATTCAGTTAGCTAATCAAGTTGCCAGACCTCTCTCCTCTTCTTCCTCTTACATGTTATGCTGTGACCAAACTCTTAAAAAAATATCTCTTTTGCAAAGGTTGGGAAAATCCCTCCATCAGCCTCAAATACTATCTTTTTTTTTCAATCGGAAATCTAATGAAGTTGGGGGCTGCTCAACCTTCAAAATAATTAACTGGGAAGTGCCTGCTGGGACAGGAGAATAAGAGCCACAGCCTCCATCAGAAGTAAGCAGAGACAGGACATTTAATGTGTAGCCAAAATGAACAAATGCTGTTAGATTTCAAAACCAAGCCATGCAATGAGTCAGTAAAACCCCTTAAACTGCCCTAATACTATTTTTATCTAAGTTCCCCATCTGAGTGAACAAATGGAAGGCCAATATATCAAAAGCAGCAAGTACTAGCAAATCTTTCTTTAAAGGACTTTTTCTGTAGTAACCAGCTAAGTCTGCAGGACCAGCCATTTCACCTAGAAGGTGGGGACCACAATTATTACTTCAGTGATGAAAAAGCCTAGTGAATGGCATCATCATGGTTTGATCAGAGGAACAGGCTTTGAAAAAGCAGGAAAGCGTTACATGTTAATAGAAAAAGAGGTTAGGCCAGCAAGTTATCCAGCCAGGCTGTTGAGATCTGTACTGGTAATAAAGGAGTGTTGGGTTTTTTATTTCTGTTGCTGATTTTTCAAGTATGCATGGGATATCAGCTGGCTTTTAAAGAACAGATATAATTATTTTAGTAGAATGATTACTTAGGGACACTTAACAAACTGGCAAATCCAACATCTGCTCAGCATTTACAGCTTGCATTTGTGTTAATCTGGGGTCTCTCAGTTTTACAACCAATACCAGGGTGGAAGCAAGCTTTGTGGATAGGCTGTGAAGGGACCACTTCCTCCTACACCAGTTCTAAGAGTCATCTCTCACCTACAAAATGGTACAGATCACAATACATCATGTCTATCTACCTGTTCCAGGGAGGCTGGCATTTATGTAGAAATGGAGAGATTCGTAGCAGCAATGCTAATGTTGATATGAAGGAAAGCACCAGCAACAACTATTAATTGAGCAAATGCTAGAAGAGTGGCTTGTATTGGCAACCAAGAACTTGATCAACAGCAATCGGACTGCAACACTGACAGATTAAATGTTTACATCATGAAGCCTGTGCAGAAGGCCACAGCAGAAACAACTCATCAGAGATCTGTGATCCAATAACAGGAGGATGGTGACAAGGTTGTCCCACCTTGTATGTGCCACTGCTTTCTGCTGTCCTAACAGAAAGGCAAACTAGCCATAAGGATACTCCAAATAAGACAGAGACAATGGGCAGCCACCTTGTGTAAGACTTACGGAGGAAGCAGCAAGATTCTTAGGGGAAAAAATTCACTGCAATAACCTTCTGACTTCTTAAGGGGGTAAAAGACCTCCCAAAAATTGGTTCAAACCAGCTCAAAAACTGTATCTAGCATGATCAAGAGGAATCAAAAAAATGGAGCAAGAATTTGACAGTCAGCATCTCATCCTTTGTGTTACACAAGTGATCCTTGTGAGCTTTGACACATGTCCTGGAGCCCATGAGTATATAGGTGTGAAAATGTGAGAGAAGTTTTCTTTAAACTATATTTCCCCTTTCACACAGATTCACATTGTTACTTTTTTTTTTTTTTTTTTTTTTACACAAGCATAGGGCGGCAAGCACAGAATACATCTCATCTTCCTAGAGTCTTAAATGGTTTTCTCCCAGTCCAGTGCTTTAGCAAGCTCCCCCATGCCTATATCAGATAGCTGAGATGAGTCACAATCTGCTTCTTGGATCAAAAGCCAAAGCACTGCTAGAAAAGGCCAAACCTGAGCAGCATACAGGGTTGGCTGGAACAATTTCCACCTAAGAAAGGTCAGGTATTGCCAAAGCACACCACTAATTGCTCTCCTCTGAATTCCCTCGAGTGATTCACAGCTTTCCTGAAGGACAAGGTGCAAACCTCCATGCAGTACTCCCATGGCAGCCCTGTGTAGAGCAGTATAAACCTGCAAGATGAACTCCTGCTCATATAGGAGAGGGGATTTCCCACCACCACCATATCCAGTTGTCATTTGCTATAACCTGCAGATCATTTCTGGCAGAGCCATTGCTGAACAGTGACTCTCCATCTGACACTCTTGCAGCTCACTGCTTTAACTCACTGCAATCCTTTGTACTGTTCCTTATTGCATTCCTAAGTCTATTTCTCAAGATAACTCCAATCCTGTTCTCCAGTGCTCACCATCCCTCCCAAATTCACAACAGCTTAACAAACATAGCATGTATAGATTTTATGCCATTATATGTACTCTAAATGACACTGAATGCCCTTAGACAGTGGACAGGCTCCTGTAAAACTTTAGCCAATAAATATTTATCTCTGGCAATAAGCCCTTAGTAACTCATCTAAGTACAAGTGAGCACAGTATAGATGCAGATGGCCAGAAACTGGTGCAATTTAGGCAACACACCCTCATGTCAGTTTTGCAGGCTGCATGTCAAGGCAGACAGGTACCTAAATGTACATGATAGATACTCAAATAGGCAAATATATCTTGCCAAATTCTGTTCTGCAGGGCTACATTGTTAGGGATTTCTGACTTCGGTAATTTGAAAGTGGTTTCAGGTGTGCTTATGCTAGTTGGAGTTGCACTTCATAGTAATTATATGTAAACATACTCCTAGTGACCAAGTCACAGAATAATCAGGCAGCTAAATGCAACACAGAACTTGAAGAAATAAATCTGCTTTTTGCAAATGTTAGATATCTGCAGGCATAGTGAAAACAAAATTAAATTGATAAGACAAACAGTGGAAGAATATGTGCATACTTAAATCTGATAGGTGTCACCTATCAGAAGCAGGATTGGAAAGAAATAGAGGCAGACACCTAGCAAACAGAATATTGGCTCAGAACTGCTTTTAGCACTTTCTCCTAGAAGTATGATAGTCTGTAGGTGATAAAATACCCCTAAGCTCCGATACAAACCAAGTATGCCTTGAGCAGCTGAAATAACGAAGCCTCACTTCCTTTATCGTTATAGTTATTGTCCCTAATTCCTTCCTAAGTCCTTTCTCTCTTATGTTTCACCCTCGCATTGGGCAGGACACAGCATGTGCTTGAGCCAAGTGCATGCTGATGAGCGAGTGCAGACATGTGGCTGCAGCTGAGTATACACATATCCGTTAGGGAGTTAGATATCACTGTGGCAGGAGTGCTTAGACTGATAAATCATATGCATTTTAAGCTTTAAAACAACTTTACCATATTGGCATTAATTAACAACACTCTTCATGCCAATAATTCTCACACTATTGAACATTATGACTACATATTCATTCTTAAGCATAGAATCATGGAATGGGTTGGAAAGGACCTTTGAAGATTATCTAGTCCAAGCCCCAGTGGTGATCATCATATATTCAAATCAGCCAGTCCTTTAATCTAAATTAGCTGTGACCATTCAGTAGCATGGTGCTGATGCTGTACAGTCAGTACTGGCAACAGTGATGGTCTAAGTCATAGGTGTTTTCAGGCCCCAGAGCTCTTCAATGAGGACAGTCAAAACTGAAGTAGGCCCCCTCTTTCTTCCCCAGTCCATACTGGAGTCTTATCCCCCTAGCCTGTTGAATTTCTAGCTAATGGGGCAGCCCTTGGTCTCTGCTTCTGGACAGAGTGCTGCAAGGCTCCTGGCAAAGGGCAGTTACTTTCCCAGGCTCTGGCACATGCTTTTATTAAATGCCTGCCCGGGTTTGTTTCCCCTTCCCATTTTTTCCTTCCTTAAGATGAAAGCAGTCTTTTACCAGCTCTCAAGACTACACTTTTTCAATAATCAATCATGAATAAGTTGCTTATGGTTCTCTCTCTCCCTGCTTTCAACCTGTGACTATTTTCAAAGCCTTTGCTGTTATCTCACACAAACTGGGAATCATAACAAACAGCACCTGGTCCCAGGCTCCGCTTCACACAGGCAGTTCTCATAATCTGGTAACTAGACTAACTAGCCAGGACCAGGGCCTTGCACCATCCTCTGTCTGGTTTAAAAACAAACTAATACTGAAATTTTATTATGTTTCTCCTACAGGTGCAGCAGGCATCCACTTCAGCTGCAGCAGCAGCTGGGTAGCTGGCTGCAGTTCTGCCTCCCAGAACTCTGGGACCTAGATTTGGAACGTTTATCAACAGTCTTGCAAGTGTAAAAGGAACAAGCTTTAGAAAACTCTTTTCTCTTAGGATATTATTAATAGCAGGAACAATTAATAAATATTTTTTTTATAGAGCACAGGTGCTCTAGGAACAATACTGAAGATAAGTACCCATGACGACAGAAGACTGCATCAAGTGAACAGTGGTGTCCGAAGAGGAATTAGAACAAAATGATAAGAACTAGCCGGAACAGTGGAATACAATGGACTTTTGAAAAGGATGATGAATTAAGATCTGAAAGTTCCTGGAAAATCACCAAAGACTCTTTGTACGGTATGTTATATCATATATAGAGAGGGTGCTTTTTGTTAGCTGTTGCCACTCACTGAGGTGATGGCCTAACTCTGAGCTGTTAATAAAGCAAGCCTAGAGATACCCAAAGTTTGGTAAAAAGAATACTTGGATTATTCCTCACCTGCCTCTCTTTACTGTTCAATTCCTACATTCAGTATCCTCAGCTTGGTTAAAGATGAGAGATAACCAGTGTGTCCCCCATGCTCTACTTCATGTTTTCATCACTCTAAGCATTACTAACACAGGCTCCCTCCACTACAGCAGCCTGCTTCTGACCAAACCTGGTTCTGCCTAATTTCAAAGTTACACTGGAGAGCCACCCTGGGACACCCATAGATGTTTTTCTGTGTAGCTTATCTGCCACTTAATGATGAACTGTTAAATCTGGCATCTACATAAACAGTTTGTGCTGATCCACAGGTCAAAACCCAATCTCAGACAAGCTGGTACAGTTTCAAAGCAAACCTTGGGAAAGATGAATAACCTCCTAAAACCCCCTTTGACATTTTAGTCCTTAGAAACTCCATTTCCAGGTACAAGGTTAGTATTTTCAACAGGCTAGCCAAGTTTGATTATCTGAATACGATCTCTGGTAGTGAAATGGTTTGGAGCTCAGCTATGCCTTAAATTTTGTATGATGTGACAGCCCCAGTTAATGATTAACATGTAATCATTAACATTTTAATTATCTTGTTCGTAGAAAAGTCAGAGGCTCTTTACCATCTCATAGTTTTAAGATAGAAAATGTTTCATAGGTGAGTTAATGCTGTATCATACTTTGTATATTTAAAAAATCCTCAATTTCAAGGTTATTACATGAAAACAAATGTTTTAGAGTAGTCATACAAAGCATGAAACATTTACAGCTTCATTAAATGGGCCACAAAAACATAAGAAATGGTTATTAATTACTAGGTATTCTTAAACTTCCATCAGCTGGGCCAAAGGAATTCCCTTTAATTCCTTCTTAGGGAATAGTTTAACATGTAAACATAAGATTCTAATCAATCCATTCGGTTTCATCCTTGTTTCCTATCAGCCACAGCTATGCAAGACTGTTCATTGCACTCTGCTCTCAGCTAAAGGCTGCAAGTTCCTCAGCTCTCCTATCCTAGCACTGTAAGTGCACCTCCACTCATTTCTGAAGTAGCTTTTCCTGGTTTATGAAATGGACTTTTTGCTAACCCAGATTATTTTGACTGGAATGAGTGCGTGTGTAGAAACAAAGATCTTTTTGCATTTTCCCACCAATAGCTCTAGCTCGTATGTGCTTTAATTTAAGTTCCTGTGAGTTAATTCACCTTTGCTTCAGTTGCGTTGGTTCTGGCAGAAATACTTATCTCAGTTTGTGCGTGTTCCCTCTCCCTATCAGCCAAGGCCTTCAAGAGGAATAGGGTGTACATTTGCAGTACGTGCTTGCTCTTCTCATATTTCTGCCCTCAGAGTGAGCAGCTGTGGCCCTTCAAAGGCAAGGAAGCAAAACCATTTTCTTGTCAGGCAAGGAAGGCATTTTTCACTCATACACTCAAAGCTTGATTGCTTCATTATTACTGATAACTTCTGTTAGTGTTTCTTACATAGCACTGCAGACAAGGCTGAGTGTGTTCAGCACTGGCCAAATACAGCAGCCTTTCACTGGAAAAGTATACCTCAGCAAAAAGCTTCAGTGGCAATTTGATCCCTGAAAGGGGGCTCTGCTGCAACAGCATCCTACCTGGGACACTTCCAGCCTCCTCTTCGCCATGCTGGGCTCAGCACTGTATCAACAGACATTCATACAGCTCTGTGGCAAGCAGACTGCAAACTGAAAATAACAGGGGCAACAAGAACAAAGTCTATATATTTCAATAGAACTGGTTCCCTGCCCTGCTGCATACATGTGGATGCAAGAGGGAGGGGAGAAACTAGCTGCAAGGGAAGAGACAGGATTTGTGCTTTTTTGCCAGCTTTGTACAAAACCAAGACAAAGAGATTTAATTACCATACCCCACATTCTGAAAATAAAGCAGGTACTATTCTAGAGGGCATTTTGATTTACTCCTGATATCTTTAACAGGAACTAATGTTTAGGATCAGAAAGCAGACAGAAACAAGAAATAAGAAACAGGAAAAGAGTGCCAGTGATTAACTAGTAGAACAAGTTATCAGGGGAAATGTTGGTTTTCTCATTTCCTCATATCTTCAGAGCTGTCTTTTTGGAAAAAAATTGTATACTTTAGTTTAGCCCACATCAGTGGGCTAATGGCAAGAGAAACATGAAGAAGTTGCATGGCCTGTGAAAGATGGGAGGTCAGTTTATGGGGTCTAATGGTCTCTGCCTGTTCTGCAGAGCTGAACTACAGAATAAGAAATAAAGTTTTCTTTTGCATCTACATGCATCCTGCACCCACAGGCAGCTGATATTCAGTCCCACATGGAGTCTTCCACTGCTGACCACCACATCCACACACAGCAGTCTACTGCATGTTTAAAGCCACATGCCTGCTCATTCCACATCCAATTCCCAGCCCTTCTGCTTTTCTCATTCCAGGAGATGAAACAAATTCAGGTTCTTCTCCCTCCTGCTCCACGTGAGCAATCATCCCAGACAAAACAGATCCTGGGTGTCCTACATACCCCATGATCCCTTTTACTACAAAGCTTTTCTGCAGTTTCTTCTGTAGTTTGACAGTCACATTAGACAAGCACCCAACAAGTACTTGTCACTTGTTGAGGTCCCACTTAGACCACCACACAAATAGAATCTTTCCTCTGGCAGAAAAATACTGACTTTGTCTCTTATTTCTTACTAATATCAGGAAGAAGCTCTTACAAAGCAAAACCTGACCAGCAATTTTCCCCCCCCCACTATTCTCCAGTTGCTCAGTTGGTGAGATGAGATAACCAACAGACAGCACGTACAGGCAGTTTAAGAAAGGTCTGAATAGACTTTTGACAAATGGGGTTTTCCTGAATTTTAGCATATCTAAACATACATATTCCTTTACAGCCCCACACGGGAATTTCTCAGCAATACCTTTGAATATTCTATCCCAAGCCCTTAAGCCTCAGTAATACACTGCTAATTACTGCTAACAGCCTCTTTCAGATCACAGTGATCTTTCAAGAGGTCTTAGCAAAAATACTCCTCACAAACATTGTTAGAACTCCATCCACGTCAAATATTGCATATAGATTTATATAATAAATCTGAGTTTTTTACGTAGCAAAATCAAATGCCTTCTGTATGAAAAGATAGTCACTTCTCATACTGCTCCTATTACTATTATATCAGCTAGCCTATGTCCCAGACAGTTTAGCTTTGGGGACATGCACAGATTCCCTTCTGCCCACCAACACCAGCACTGCCAAGTAAATATGGCCACCATGTCACAGGAAAACAGTGGTCAAGTACTTTTATAAAACCACATCACAATTCATCTACCAAGCAGTAAAAAAATACCAGTCGTAAACATCTGCTCCCACCTGACACAGCTACACTCTCCTTGGACTCCCCCAGCACGAGCAACTTGAGTCATCACACCTGCAGTGACCCACCACTTGTTTGCATGGTGTTCTGGATACTTTCTCTTATATTTCCCATCACTCCCATGAAGGCTCTGTAACAACCAAAAAGGATGGGTTTATTCTCATCAGAAGATTGGTATGAGTTAAACACTGATAAGAGAAACCAATTAAGCATAGAAGAGTCTTTGCAAATATATCAACACTCAAGATTTATTTTTGTGTGAGAGGAAAGTTATTTTAATCCTAAGGATTCAATGTACAAGTAGTTTCTCAAGTGACTGGCCTGCTTTTCCCAGGTACTGTTTATTGAAAGTGTAGATCAGAGATGACAGTTCCTAAATCTGGGCTGAAACTGAAAACTTCAGTTTTGAAAGAGGCAGTAAATATGATTGTCCAGTCTAATATCAAGAAAATCTGATTTAGGATTCCTTGTGCACTCATCAATGAGCCTGTGATGAAAGTACAATGAAACTGAAAATATTATTTTATTGGAGGAATGCAAACGCTTGCTAGTGCTGTGAAAACTGTAGGATTTAACTCACAAAAGTATTCATGAATCCTCCCAAAGATATCATGAGCAGGTTTTTACCTATCTCCCAAGCAATGCTGGATTTTTCTTCCCTTACATTTATGCTCTACCAATGCCCTGAGCAATATCTGCAGACATTCCCTCATCACCAGCTATTCCTGCAGTTCTTTCCCCACACTCCATTTATATCAGACTTCTGGAGACAAAACTATTGATTTTCCTTTTTTCCCCCCTGGCCAACCAGATTATTACAAGGTAGGATGAGGCAGGACTCAAAGCCTGATGAGCTCATATGGAGACCATCTCTGACAAATGCCTTCCTCCCATGCTGCTGACACCTTTGAGGACAGAAGTTTTACTTCATCCTCCTCCTCCAGAGTACAAACATGTGCAGAGTGCATCAGTTCACGCTGTCACTGCTGTAGACTTGAGGATAGCTCACATCTCTCATAAGGGACCTGAAGATTTATCCATGTGCTATGTGAAAGAAGCCAGCCATACTCCCAAAAGAACATTCGAAGAGGGAGATCTGGTCAGAAAGGCAGTGCTGTTCTCCCTGGGTTTAGTACCTCCAGCAGGTCTCAGAAATGTTTTACAGTACAGACCTCAGCTTCGAAATGAGCTGGTTCATTAGAGCAAGGCTAACTGATGAAAGGAAAGCAGCTAAATTTGCTGCTGTTCTTGCCATATGATACAGTATCCCAGGCAGGACACTGAACAGGAGTCAAGGAGCAAGACCTTAGACAGCCTTGCTTAAAGGAGGGAAGGCTGTGAGACACTTTCAGTACTTAGTACACAGCTGAGGGCAAGAGCAGGCACCAAGGGAAGCAATTTAATCTTCAGCCATCAGCAGTGCAGAGCAGGAAAACAACCCAGAGACAGCGTTCACCCAGCTAAAACCAAACATCTCACATACCTTGAACTGCATTAATGAAAGCACCAGAATTATCATGGTCTGCCCCAGTCAGGGACAGCACTTGATGGGGGCACAGGGCTCCCCTGAAGATAGGCAACCTTGAGACCACACAGCCTCACCCTATGTAGGCTTTCATACAGGATCCGGACATGACTTCTCACAGGGTGCTCAAACTGCAGCCAAGCTTTCATCTTGCTTAGAAGACACCCAGGATGCCAGGGCAGGTCCACTGGCAGGGTACACTGAAAGGTTATTGGAAGCAAAATGCAGAAGAACAGCACCAAGGTGGAAGCTCCCAGAAGGTCTCAGTATAGCAAATAACCACATGAGACCTTGCAGATGGGGTGGAGGGGGCCACAGCTGGTGCCAAAGCAGCAGGGACTCCCTCCAAGGGAACAGAAAGGCCAGAAACAGGTCGAAAAAGCAGTGGACATATGTGGTCATGAGTACTGCTCCAACGTTACTTGAGATAGATGATTTTGAGCACATGCACCTTAATTTTCCACCTTTTCAGTGCTGCCAGGTTCCCTAGAAGTCCATGTTAGGAAGGAACCCAGTGGATCAGCCATGCCTGCGCTACCCCCAGCCACTGCTTACTTGCAATAAACAACCCAAGAAGCCCACTGCTTCTGCCACGAACACAGCTTTCCTGGGAGCAAGGGCTCTGCTGGAGCAGCTTTCAAGGACTAAGGGAACTGGGCAAGCTCAGCACCGAGCCCACACACAACTTTTCACCTTGTGAGTTTGCCTAGGCAGTAGCAGAGCCTGGGAAAAGTGCAATTAAAATGAAGAAGAATTACCTCCTTAGCTATGTAGTGGGTAATTGCTATTTCTTCAAAGCTATTCACTTTTATCTATCGGGTCACTGAGTCTAGCAGAAGTTAATCAGCACTTCCAGACCAGGCTGTGGAGTTTGAGACACCTCTCACAGCAATAACGTGAGTGTGCAGCCCTCTAGTGCCCACTCCCAGCCATGTTTCCTCATGACCGTGTTACTAACACCAGTGGCCACGTCCCTGCAGAGATGCCACAGCTTTCTGCCTCACTGACATGAGGAGATGTTACTCCTGATGGGCAGCAGGTCACTGACTTTGCACCCTGAGGCCCATGGCACTTTTTTTTGTTTAATTTTAACTTTGTGTCTTTCAGCTGCACCCTTCACATGCAGGGTCTGCCTAGAAGTTCTCTTCTCCACCTTCTGGTGTTCCAGCTCTACCCAGCCACAAACTTTCCCTCAGTATACAGGGCTGATACACCTGCATTGCTATTGCTGGGTAACATTCCCATAAGCCCACAATTTTTTCTGATTCCTCTAACTTAGTCATGAGTGCTGAACATCTCCCCTTCACCTGTGGCACTTCACCTCTGGCTTGGGATGCAAAGAAGCCCAGGCTTCTTTGGGGTCTCTGCTCTAGCTTCATTGCTGCTGCACTTCAACACCCTGCACATGATCCAGCTGATCCTGTCCTCTCTGGCAGGTGTCACCTCAGTAACCCCAAGAGGCCCAAAGCTGGATTAGCAGCCAGGATGGCATCAGGGTATTTTGCTGATTAAGGATACCAATTAAACTCAGACACCAGAGTGAAAAGAGTAGGTGTATTTTACTGGTGATAACCAAATAATGTAACAGAGTAATACAGAAAACATGCAGTAAGCAAAGGCAGAATAATGCACCCAAAGCAACAAATAGGAAAATACAGAGTAATGCATCAAATCATTACCACATGAGAGAAACAATAGTGATTAAGAAAGATACACCACCACTTGCATACATTACCATCATCCAGACCCGCAGTCGCTGGGCAGCCCCGGTTACAGCAAGGATTTGGAGAGCCTGTCCCGGCAAGTGGAAAATCCTGCGCAGTGCGTCCACCCATAGGTGAGGCTTACAAAGTCGCTGTGAGCCAGTCCAGCCTTATATACTAGCGACTGGCAAGCCAGAATAACTGGCACCTTTGTTTTGAGCGGAAAATTTCTGGTTTCATTCTTCTGTTGGATTCCACCCAAAGCCTAGCCAGGTCTCAGAGGGGGAGACCAAGGGAGTTTCTAACAAGGCCAAATACATCGGTTCTCAGCCTTGAACAAGGCTAAAGAAGAGAAGTTGGATACATTCTTTCAGCATTTTGTCCTCATTACTGATAATGCTCTAAGCTGCATCTTTCACTAGCAAGCTTACATACTTTGTTAATGATTACATACTATGTTAGCAGCTTCAGCTTGGGGCCTGTTGTTCAGGCTTCAGTATTTCAATGCTTTAGCACTTTTTACATCAGCATAAGTGGGTTGTTATAACTTAGTACAACACCTACTAGCACAATGGTTATCAGTTATAAAATACACAGGATTCATCTATAGGTCAACTCCAGCTTGGGCTGGTTGTCCAAGCCTTAGCACTTCAAAGGGCTACAGCCCACTGCCACACACCCAGCAGCCATTACTGCCCCTACCTAGGGTCCCAGGTGCATTTTATGGGTTTTCTCCCCTTGTATGCCTACTTACCTCCACCTCCCGATAACTTTCTGAAAACCCCAGAACATACTTCTGGGAGGGACCCAGCTTCCCCCATCTCCCATCAGGGATCCCACAACAAACTACTATGCTTGCCTGCCATGACCTTTATTTGCTGACCACAGGTGCCTGCAGTCTGCCCTTCCAGCCTCTCACTGGTGGATCCTAACAAGGCCCAGGTCCCATCCCAACTGCTGTCCAGATGCTAAATTAATCCAGCATCACCTCCTTCCATTGCAGCCCTGGGGGCACAGCACACAGGTCTTAGCACTGGCAGCTTGATTTAAGTCCACATCTGTGGGCACAGTGGTTGCTCTGGCTGCTGCAGCTGGAAGGTAACACAGCTCTTCCCCCATGCAAAAAACATTTCCTCATCTGTCATTTATTGCAGATGGAAGTAACCTTTTCTTGTGTGTGATGCTGAGGGCTCAGTTTAGCTGCCTGAGCATCTGCCTAGCACCAGAGGGCACCTGAGACAGCCCAGGGGGCTGGCAGAAACACCAGAGGACCCCAGCAGACCCCTGTCCTTTCCGAGGCCAGGTGGAGGACCCCAGGCCATCTCCAAGTGTTCTGCACCTCTGTGCTCAGGCAGCTGCATCAGCCCAGTCCTTGCTGTAGCAAACCTATAACCAGACCAATCCTTTCCTACTCCCAGTGTCTACAGAAAAGCATTTGTTTCCAAGTGTTACCTCTTCCCCACCAGCCAGGACATCTGCCTCGCAGATTGCACTTTGGGAGCCCCCCCATGGCTGGCCTGTGGGGAGCAGAGTGCTGTTGCCACCAACTGAAATGGGTTTAGCCACCCGTATTTATTGGGCTGGGGTAGAAACAGGTGTCCTGTCCCAGGACACAGACCCCTCCATGCAGAGTCAGCCCTTGCACCCATCCCCAGGGCATCTGGGCTGCTGAGCCAGGTCTGCTCCCAGTCAGGTGCTCTCCCGGCAGCTTTCACTTACCCGGAAAGCTTAAAAAGGCCCAGGTTTAATGTGTTTTCCTTCCCCACACAGATGATTCACTACACTTTTCTCTGTAAACAGTGGGTGGATCCCAGCTGGATTTCCGGGAGTGACACAGCACCCATTCCTGGCTTGGGGAGCCGCAGCTCTGCGCCTCCTTCTCCATCTCCTCCCAACCTGTCCTGCAGCAAAGCACAAGTGCAGGAGCAAGCTTGTGATCCACACACACCTGTGCAATGCTTATGGGGTGTGAAGGGGAAAGAAAGCCCCAGCATGCCTCAAGCTGGGTTGCTGGATGCAGCCAAGCTGCTGTGTATTGTGCATACCTTGCTGCCATGTACCCCTCACTTTTCTGTGCAGCCCTCACTGCCACGCACCCCTTACTGCTCGCTCAGCCTCTGCAGGCTCCTTTCCCCACCCCAGAAGGAGAGCAGCCTGCCCAGGGAGGAACCCAGCATCACGACAGGCTCATTGTATCTGCCTCACGCTGACTGCAAAACCTTGATGCTGACTAAGAGCTAACTGGCTCTTGCCTCCCACTGTGCCCTAGTTACAAGACGAGGTACCATTTGCAAAGACAAGTGCTGGCTAAACCCAAAATCTTCAGGGTTTTTTTTTCCAAAGGACTAATTGCAAGACTAGCTGAAAGTAATTACTTAGAGATGAGCTGACATTTCCCCTGCCGTTTCTCATTGGGCATTTGTGGGCATGAAGCAACATGGAAACTGGCATGATCCCTGCCCTGCATCAGGCAAAAGCTTTCCAACACATGTAACATGGTCCCTCATCCAAAATCCCTCTGCAAAGCCATCTCCTCTCAGATGAGGCTGGGAGCAGGCAGGAGCATCCCTGTGAGGAGGGCTGGCAGGGACTGGGGTCACCCACCCAATGTCCCAGCATGGGGACAATCGGGGGGTGGGGGTCAGGGGGGGGTGTCCCCCTGCACCCCTGTGCCCCAGCCCCAGCCCCGGGTGATGCTGGGGGCAGTGGGAACTGCAGGCAATGCCAGGATTTTAGCAGCTAGAGGGAGGAGCAGGAGGTTGGACACTGCTGAGATGGTGCACAGAGCTTGGTCACTGTGTGACAGGTCCCAGATCTGGACATGGGCACTGATCTCACCCTGAGATGCCTGAGCCCAACCCTGGGCTGGGACCCATCCCGGGACCCATCCTGCTCCAGCCCTTGACTCTGGCAAGGCTCTTTTCAAGCAAGAATATGGTTTTGCCCATCAGGGCGATTTAAACCTTGTAGAAATGTCAGCCCTGAGTGCAGAGCATAGGGAGAAGCCCCCGAAGACATTTCTGAGGGAGAATAAGTGCCAAGCCCTTAGATGCCCTTTTGAGTCTCTTTCATTCCTGGAGAAGCTATTTCTACCCTGTGACCTTTGGGGTGGCTCCTCCACCCTGCCAGCCCCCACCACTGCTGGGAAACTCCAGCCCTGCCACATTTTCTTCCAACCCCTGCACCAGCCCTGCCAAAAACACAGGCTTCTGCAGGTGCTGGTGGCATATGGGGTGCTCCCAGCCCTGCATCCCCCTTGGAAGCTGCTTCTCCACTAGCCTAAATCCCTGGAACATCATCCGCTGGGCTGGAGCCACTGCATACAGATTGTCACCCCAAATCCTGTGCTGTTTGCTAATGCAGAGCTTGGAGGGGGTCCACTCCCAGCCTGTCCAATTTTGAGAGATGCTGAAAGGCAGCACCCCACTTTGCCATTTCTTGTAAGAGGCTCCGTTTCCCCACAGCCCTGCTTGCCTTCACTCTCGCTTCTGCTTCACCAGCACAGCTTTCCCCACTGGGAAGTTGTCCTGCCTTCTGATGGAAACCTGCCGGCTGCCGGCCACTGGCCAAGCGTGACTGGCTGGGGAGGCTCCATCCTGGGGGGAAAGGATGCGGCCATTCCTGTAAGCTGCCCATGTCACCCCACACAGAGGTAGTGGGAGGGGGGCTCGACTGGAACTTGCCTAGATGCAAATGCCTTCAGAGGAGTGACTCAGACCTGCGGTTTTCCTCCCTTCCCTGCCAGCAGATTTGGCTCCCAAAGAGCTTCAGGGCTCCTGGCAGGCAAGGCTGTGCCGGCAGTGGGGTGAGGGGGCACCCCTGTCTCCCCTTGCCCCCCTTTCCTCAGCCCTCCTTCATCTCCCAGGCTCCTTCAGCCTCAGCCACCCATTTTGCTCCCTCTGCAAAGCTATATGGGGATGGGGAGGGCTGCCTGCATCCATGGACCAGGCCTGGAGGGGAAACAGGAACCTTGAGGGGAAAAGCAACCCGAGAAACTCTCTTCCCCCGCAGCCATGCTTCCTTCGGAGCTGCCAGTGTGGATGGGACTGGTTTGTGCTGCTGGAGCACACTTAGTGGGGAGCTGTGTGGGGTACGTGCTGCCTTCAGCATCTCTTTGGGGGCAGAAGTTGCTCCAGAGGAGTAAATGCCATCTCTGGTGGTTGCACCAGCCAAACTCCTATGCATGTCCCCCATTCATTTCTCTTTCTCCCCGGTCCTGGTAATTTATGAAATCTCACCCCATTTCTATTCACATGGCCAGAGGGCAGAAGATCTCAAAGGATACAAAAATCCAACACAGGATAAAAATAGCCAGGTAGGTGGAAGGGGAGTCCAAGCTCAGAGACACAGTCTGGCATGAAATCTGTACAGAAAGCTCTGCAGGGGAGAGAGACGGAGCGAGTCCCTGTGGCAGGAAAATAACCTAATGCTGGCCCGTGCCTTTGCAGGGGGAGGATGTCACTGATGATTATAACCATGGCTGAGCTCCTCCGCAGCTGTGCAAACACTCGGTACAGGGCTTGGTGGGCAGGAGTCCTTCGTGCTGGCATTCCCAGGGCTGTGGGGTCCAAGTGCGTCTGCAAACGCTGCACAGACAGCCCATCTCGCAAGATGCCTTGGTGTGATGGGGTCTGCATGTGGGTCCCTCCAGGCTGTTCCTGCACGAGTGGGGCTGGCATCCTGAATGGAGTGGCCGAGAGCAGGCTGAGCACCAGCCGAGCCACCTGTCCTGCCACCCTGGCTCTAAGGCCACTGGTGCAGCCCCTCCAACCCAGTTTCAAGGGATCAGGTTCCGTGCAGGAGTCAAGGCTGTTCTGCTGTTTCAGCAAAGGCATCTCTGGCCCTGTGCTCTCTTGGTTTCATAGCAAAAAAAGCACCTGCTGAACCCAAACTGCCCCCAACACCACATCTTTCATCCCAAAGGCAAGGCTGAAAGACGTGGTTTCCCCCATGTATTACATTTCTCAGCAAAGGAACAGGGGCCTGCAGGTGATTTGCTGGTTTAGAGGTTAGAGAAAAAGAAAGAAGCACAAGAGCCAGACACTGAGTCCTAGGTTTAGGTCTGGAGATGGACTGAGCCTCAGCTAAGGCTGAAGCATGGGATTATCTCTGTATTAGAGACCTGTGAGTCTACACAGGAGAGAAACTGTGCCTGGGGAAGGGTGGCTGGTGCTGGCTGGGTATGAGCCTGGATCTCAGCTCTCATTTGGGCTTCTCTAGTGTCTACTAAAGGTCTGAGCAGCCACTGTCTCCTCGAAGTACTTCCAGCCGCAACCTCCTTGCTGTGCATAGCCTGGGGCTGAATCCCAGAGCAGCCTCCCTGGGAAGGGACCGCATCTCAGCCGGCGGTGGAGCTGGGGAAGCCCTTGTCCCCCTCCAGCCCCAGAGGCTGTGGCTGGCCAGTCCCACAGGCTGCAGCCATTACACTGGTCCCCTTTCCAGGTGTCCTCCCCGGGGCACTGGGCAGCTGCACCAGCTTTCTTCCAAAATCCCACAGTACTGCAGGGCTCAGGCACTCGGAAAGCACGTGTCTGCCCTTCCGTTAAGGCCACTTGCTGCTTCAAGCCACACCACTGCAAGGCATTTTAATTGCCGGCTAACTTATGCACCCTAAAATGCACCTTGGTCCTGCTGGGTAGCTTTCCCTGCAGTCAGAGGAGCTGGAAGGTGTTTGTTGTTGGTTTTTTTTTTTAACTGGCTTTCTCAGGGCAGGAAAATCGACCTGCCACCTCTTTCTCTGCTCCTTCCCCAGAGCTGGAAAGTGGATTTTCTTCCCCTAGGGTGAAGCCCCAGCCTTGTGGTGGGCTGAACCCCGACTTGCCCTTCCACAGGACCCCCTGAGAGCAAACCCCCTGTTGCCTACCTGTGTTCCCAGCCCAGCGAGGCCGCAGGAAGCTCCTGCTTCCCCCTGATAAACGCCGAGTCGCTGCGCTTCCGCAGGGACTCGCAGGGACTCGGGCCAGGCTGCTCCTCACTTGCGCCCACTGCCCTTGGCCAAGGGGAAACCAGGGGAAATCTGGAGAAAGGCAGCTCAGGGATGGCGTTGAGTCTCGGCTGCTCTAATTTCATGGGGAAGGGACAGGTCCCACAGGCTGCAGGGTGAGCCTGGGGGTCTGCTCCTACTCGCCCACCTCTGCCCAGGACACCCACAAAAACTGGGAGCCAGGTGGTCAGCCCAACTCCAAGTGCATTTCTCCTCCTCTTCCTCCCCCTCCTTTTCCTCTCATGAACTGCATCAAGCCAGGGAGCACTCTTCCAGGTCAGAACTGCCCTGCTAACTTGCTCACAGTCCATCTCCTGGAGTCAGGCCTGCAGTGGCTTCCCTGTTTGCCCCACTTGTGCCTCTCTCCTGACCTCATCTTCCCCCATTCCCTGGCGTCTTTCTGACTCAGGAGCACACCGAACCCTTCCCAGCAGGCCAAGGCGTGTGGAGTCATGCTGGCTGTGGTGTGCAGGTGGGTGGGGGACCCATGTGCCAAGGGGAATGGTGGGAGGCAGTGGCCAGAGCCAGCCATGGTACTGGGAAGGGGAAAGACTCTTCAGGGTACAAGTCTTGTCTCAGGGAAGGCATCAGGAACAGCAGTCGGAGAGATGTCTGATGCTGTTATCTTAATTCCTTCTAAACCCAGCAAGAAGGAGTAATCCAGCACCGGGGAGGGCAGGGATGTGGCCAGCCCCTGTCCCCGATGGCCCTAATGCTTCAGTGCTGCTCTGGGAAGGGCTGAGCAGCCAGCTGGGGCAGCAGCCAGCGAGGAAGGAGCTGAGAGACACCCAGCCCTCCGGCACAGGACCAGGAGCTGCTGGGGTGATGGCTGTGGGGAGGGAGCAGTGGCCACTCCTAAGATATGTCATGTCCAGGTGGGATCCGCTGCAGGTGGGAGGGTAGCCCAGGCTTGAGAAACAGGAGAAATTTCAGCTCACCAATTTACACGCCAAAGTTCCCATCCAGCCCCGCCATGATGGAGACACAGGGCAGAGCGCGGCAGCCATGCAAAGCTGGGGCACACAGCCAAGCACATGCCTGTCCATGAAATACACCCTGAGGCCTTGAATAAGTGATGCCAGCTGTTTTTAGGGGCTTGCATGGATAAATCTGTGACTTCGGCTTGGTCACCTCTGCAGCGCAGCCTTCCAAGGTGCTTCCCACCCCAGAAACACACGGCAACCCCCAAAAGGCAAAACTACTCTGTAAATGTTATCTAAATGTGCAGGGCGGCTCTTGAGCCCAGACAGGGACGGTGCAGGCAGACAGGTGTGCTGAGGCATTCCACCATCCCCCTATTAATTTATTTGCCAATTTATTTATTGATTTGTTCACCGTGGTGCAGGAGAAGCAGAAGTTCTCACGCTGCCATCAGCTCAGCGCTGCAGCCTGTGCCGGGGCCTCAGACTCTCGTTTCCAAACTGCCTGCAGAGGGGAACCCCGGGGGACCTGACGTCATTTCTGAGCAAAAACAATGGTCGGGCATTCGGCAGCACCAGGGGGGAAAGGACAGGAAGAGGATGCTGGAGAGCAGGACCTCATGGAAAAGGAATCCCACCAGGCACATGTATTGACCCTGCCAGAGCTGGCGGAAACCAGCAGGGGGTACCTGGCCAGCCATAATGTCCCAGGGGACATAATCTATTGATGTCCCAGGGGACAGCAACACGCCCCCTGTGGTGCTGGCAGGCATGCTGCTGGATTGAACACTGGCCGATGCGTTGCCGGGCCCATGGCAGTGCCTGTTGCTGCAGGGCTCTGTGGGCGGAGGACAGACACTGCTCGCCACATGAGTGAGCGATGTGGAGGTGACCCCAACCCTGGCACTGGCACCACTTGCAGAGGTGCTACGTTAAAGGAGGAGGTGGATGGGCTTTGTCAGGGTGATGCCAAGATGCATCTGAGTCCCAGGCTGGGGATTTTCACTCCCAAAAGGGGAGGCTGAGCCAGTTGGGCAGCCACCCTTGAGCTTGTGCCAGGGAGGCAGCGCTCAGGCACCCCCTCCACTCAGCCAGGGAGGAAAATCCCCCCAACTCAGGAGGGTCATGGGGCAGTGGGCAGCCTGGCATGAGCAGAGGGTGCTTCTGACCATGCCGCAGCTTCCCGGGAGAGCAGCCCCCCTCTCTGGCATCCAGCCCTTCCCAGGAAGCAGAGGCTGCTGGGGGCCGCAGGCCTGGCACGGGGATGCCGGTTGCTCCCTCCCACGGCTTCCCCTTTTCTCAGAAAGCCTGGAAACCAAAGGTGAAAGAAGTGGGTGGAAACTCTGCACGCTGCCGTCCAGGAAGAGAAGTGAGTAAGTCGGCTGCAATATTTAACAGTGCCTCCAGTCCCTCCACTCGCAGACCCGCCTCGAGGGGAGCCGGCGCTGCGGGGTGAGTGCTGGGGTCATGCCGCGCCACGGGAGGGTCTGTGCCAGAGCCGGGGGGGCTGGTGTGGCTGGGTGCGGGGTGATTTCTTTGCTGATGCTCTCCCCAAGGAGCCATAGCCGGGGTGCTGTGGAGGGCGGCTCTCCCCATGCTGAGCAGCGAGGACACGGTCACGTCTCGCAGCCGATGGCAATTTGCCCGTTACCGGCTGCGAGAAGCCGGAGGAGGTGCCAGACCCCATGCATGGGGCATGAGCATCTTCACTTCTATCCCTGGCTTTTTTGGTAGCCTGCAAAACTGGATCCGTTCTGCTAGTATTTTAAAGGGAGGGCGCGGAGGGGCGGGGGGGGGGGGGCAGGAGGCACGTTACTGTTCCTACAAACTTCCTGAGAAGGCAAAGTGAAACCCCCTGGATTAATGCCCCAGACACCATGTCAGCGTGGCGCCGGTGGCTGTGCAGCACCCACACAATGCCGCTGCTTGGCCCCAGGCATGTCCTGGCCAATTAATAACTCCGGGGCTAATAAGCTGCCAACACCAAAAGGAGGGCACTGCTGCTTTTTTTAACATGTAAAGCAGTAAATCATTAACCACCAAGCAGCGGCAGTACCTGCAGGGTCCTGGCAAGGCAGCCACGTCCCCTCCCAGAGCAGCCACTCGTGCTTTGTCTCCCCCAGGAGCAAGAGAGAGGGGAGCCCTCCAGCCTGCCCCGCACCCCCCATGGGAGGGAGGGAGGGCTAAAGGCGACTGGCAGCTCAGGGCTAAACTGGTGCAGCACTGATCTCCGGGTGGCAGGGTTGGCTGCGCACGAGCATCTGCTTCCCCACATTCTCCCATCACCTCCCGACAGGGCTTGCGGTTGGGAAGTGTGCTGGTGTGGCTGTCTCTGCTGTGCTCCGAGGGACGGGCCAGGCGGCTCAGCTGGGGTGTTTCATCTTCTCTGATAGTATTTCCCCTACTCATTGCACAGAAGGGTGTGCAACAGGGGGGTTTGCAGGGAAGGATGGGTGCTGGACACATGGGGCTGGGGGGATGCCTCCTGCGGTGGCTCTCATGGCACCCTGATACACCCATGGGTGCTGCTGTGGGTCCCCTCCAGGGTCTGGCTCCCCCCGGGCTCCCAGCTGGCTGTTTCCCATCTCTGCTACCCTGGGGCCTGGGTGCCTCCTGCCCCAGGGGCAGGGGCTGTGAGGGGCTGCAGCTTAACTCAGTGCAACGCAGAAAACCCCTGCAGCAGCAGCAGCATCCTGCTGGGCACCCACTTGCCTAGGGTGTCTCTCGATCTGCCAGCATTTTTGGGCTGAGGTCAGGAGCCTTGAGGAGCCCTCGACTTTTTTGGCTCCTGTGCTGGAGCCTCTCTTTTCCCCCGGTACCCGCTCCTGGGCATGTCTGTTAGCTCCAACAAGCCATCACTTGGCTGCTAGGATCAACATCAGGGTCTCAAATCCAGACCTCTCCCAGATGCAGGACAAACCCAGGACATCCAGCACCAGAAGGGGATGTGTACCAGAACCGGCATGGGGATGCCACACACCCAAGCCAGAGAGGAGGATTTAAGCAGCGCAGGGTGCCAAGGGCTCCTGACGTGAAGTCAGGGGAGGCAGACTGCAGCGGGGCCATGAAACCCCCACCTGCACAGCAGGCAGCTGGGCTGATGCAATCCTCCCCAGGGCTGAGCTGGGGCAATGGGGTCAGCACGTGCTGCTCACCTCCTAGATCAGTGCTGCATCCTGATACGTCTTCAAGAAAACACGGTGTTGAGCCCAGGCAGGGCTCTGCCACACCAATAAATACCCAGCACCCAGATGGCTCGTTACCTGGCGCCCTGCTCCAGTGCAAACCAGAGGCCAGGGATACTTCCAAAGACACAGGGCCAAATCCAGCCCTGGCCCTCCAGGAATGCAGGGCAAAGCTGGAGACAGAACACCAAGGAGCAAAGGCAGAGCCGGGAGGAGGAGATGTGCCCAGCACACACAGCACATGGGAACCTGCATGAGCATCTTGGAAACACAGAAACACCCACTCTCATGGGAAGGGGTCAGTCTGGAAGCAGGAGGTTGGGTAGAGCTGTCTCTTTGCCCACTGTGCAGGAGCAGGAGCCCAGCACCACTGAAGAGGGGTCACAGCCTCCTGCACCCCATGGCTGCCTGCGGCACTGTGCCCCAGGGACAGCCCACATCATTCTCTGCTCCTGAGGCCCCTTGGTCCCAGGGGTGCTGTGGGTGCCATGTTGTGGGGATATTGCTTGCAGCAACAGCCGGGAGTGAAAGAAAAGAGTTAGAGCTTGTCTGAGTTTGCATTTCAACCCTTCCTTTCCCAGCTTGGCCCCCATGGTCTTCCCATCACTCCTGGGTCAAACTGCTCCTGGTGCTTTTTGGAGACGGGGTACCCTAGCCCCCACAGACGGGATGCTAAAAGTAACTTGCTGGAGCTGTCCCTGCCCCATCCCAGGGAGGGCAGGGGCACAGGGCACAGTGGAATGCATGCCAGGCAGCTGCTAAGCTGTCCCATGTGGCCCCAGCACCCATGTCACCTCCCTGGGGCCACAGAGCAAGGGAAGGGGATTACTTTCAGAGCACCATCAGGGAGGACTTGTCAGGGTTGGCCCCCAACTTGCATGCCTGCCTGTCTGCTTGAAACCCTTCCCCTTTCTTTGCTAACCAGCCCACAGAGGAAGATAGGGAGGAAGGCTTTTCCCTCCACCTTTCAATTCCTGAAACCGGTGGTTGCTCAGAGCAGCTGAAGGCTGAAGGTGGTGGCTGACAATTTGAACAGCAGCAATCCTTCAACCCTTTTGGGGTAAATGTCTTGGAGAGGAGTTTTACAACTTCAAACATGGAAGCACAAAGGATTTCCATGTGTTTAAACAGCCAGGGACCACAGGGCAACCACTCCATGGCATGAGCTGGCCAAGGAGCAGCCCCAAACCCCCCCCATCCTTACCAGCCATTGCAGCCTGGCAGGTCTGCTCCCACCTGGCTGTAGGCTCTCTGGCAGGCAGCCTTCCTGCATTGCACAGGCACCTGCCTGCAGAGTTGCGGGGGGGTGTGGAGGAGGAGGAGGGAGATCACCCCACTGTTCTGAGCTCAGGGAGCTCAGAACTATTGAAACCTCTCTGCCATGCCCCAGTAGTCTGAAAAACTGCACAGTGCAGAGCTGGGTCCCTGAGTCACCTCTTTGACCCTGACCACCTGCTGCAGGGCGGGGACACCCTGGTGTATGGCTCTGCTTTAACCCATCTCACTCCACTGCTGCCCCTCCGGGTAACCCCTGCGCTACTGCTGCAGGTGGACCCCAGGATGTGCTGGGGCTGGAACCCCCAGCCTGCAACCCCACGGCTTTTTCAATGGGTCTTGGCTCCTTCAGGACATTGGTCAGGATGGAGAGTTCATGCTGCCCTGGCTGAACTCTGACTCCCTGCAAATGGATTAAAATAGAGCCCCGGGCTGGCTGTTGAGCAATAGTGGAGTTAGCTCCTTACACCCACAGCTGCCTGGTGCTTCCCCCATCGAAATCTTTGCCAGTGCTCCGAAGTGGTGTGTGTCATTTCCCGTCTCTTCTGCTGATTCGTCAGACCTGAGGGCTCCCCTCCTGCACTGCTGGCGTACAGGCAAAGGGCTGTAACCCTCTCCCAGTGGTTACTCCTGCCCAAGCCACCCTGAGCCACTGTCGTCACAACTGTGTCAAACTACTGCTGAGCCAAAAAAAAAAAGGCTCTCCCAGCCCTTCAGCTATCAGCTCAGTTCCTGGGTTTGAAAATTAGCATCTGCTGATGACCAAGGCTGCCTAAATCTGCTGGCAGCATCAGCACCTCCACGGCTGCTCACAGGGGTCTCCACATGTCCCCCAAGTCTGGCCCTCCATGCACATGAGCTTTGCAGCCCAAACCAGAGGGTGGGGGCAGCAGGCAGCACAGGACACAGGCATATTTGTGGGATGCACCAGCATGTCCCCAGCTCAGCCTAGACCAAGACCAATCCCTCCCTGGATCCGCTCTCTGAGCTGTCTGGAAAAGGCCTTCCACTGCCTTATTTTAAGCTGCAGATTTAACCTCTGTCCTTTCCCAGTCTCAAATGGGCAGGCTCCCCTGCGCCTTGTGGCCCACCCATGATACCACCTGCTGCACAAACCACTCCCATCCATCAGCTGGCACGTCCCAGTTCCAGGGGTTCCCAGGAGCACGGTTTTGGTATGAATGGAGCAGAGGACTGGTGCCTGGGAGCACTGGGATGCCCCTGCCACCCCTGGCACAGCTGTGCCCCTTTCTCAGATGCACATGCAGAGGAAGAGCTGTTTAGGCTGGGGGATGTATCACTGCCCACACACAGAGCAAACACATAGGTGGGATTCCCAACGCCCCTGTGAATACCAGCCCCAACTGGAAGAAATTATATTTCTCTTACAGCTCCAGCAGGTTTACAGAGCTCAGGGCTGACCTGAAGCTTTGCAGCAGCTCTGAATGATAGGATGATATGTGGAAGCAGTGGAAAAAAATAGCAGCCAACTTGAGCAAAGTTTCCAAAGCAAGCCGTGCTGCGTGTGCTGCCTCTGGGGCAAGTGGTGCCAGAGTTCTCTCCTTGCAGCAGCTCCCAGTTGCAAAAATCTGTGTCAGCTCAGTGCCTGCACTGTCATGTCAGCAACATGGTGAGCTCTTTGCTATTTTTTCCTCCCTCACAGATGGAGACACAGCCGGCTGGGGCCAGGGGAAGCTGACTCGCACTGGCTGCTTGGCTCTGAGAACTGAATTCCATAGGCATTAAAGCCTCCAAAAATGCCCTATGGATTCAGTTCTGCAGCTGGGCAGCAAATAAGCCTCAAACCTTCAGGAAGAGAATTCAACTCTGAGCTGTTCATGCAAGGAACGTGCAAATCTTTGCTCCCGCACAGAGACCAGAGTAGGGATGGAGGTGATTATGACCCTGGGAAACCCTGCATTCAGAGAGCAACTCAAGGCGGTGGCCATTTGTGACAGGCTTTCCCTCAAGGGAAAAAAAAGCCTGACTGTAAAATGTTTTCTTCCGTCTGGAAGTGAAATGGCACTTGAGAAAATAAATATGTTGCTGCCTCCTGATGTACTGTATGCAATTGTAAGCCTCTGCTAAAAATACAGTCAGAACAACAGTCTGGGTGTGCCCAGCAATCTCCTGTTCAGAGTCCGGGCAGTGAGACCAAACAAAACTTCAGAGAAGATAAACAGGACAAATGAAGTTAAGGGCTGTACCCACTTTCTCACTGCAGGCCCCAGAGATGTTCCCAGGAGGAACAGGTATTTGGAGAAAGTTTTTGTGGAGGCAATGGCTCTCTTTCCACCCATCCATCACATACCTCTGGGAGACCTTGGCTGCACACCTTGAGTTTTGGGGATATTTTCCACTATAACGGAGTGCAAAGGTGCCACCAGGAATTTATTGGCCAAAGGAGTGGCATTTAGGATAAATTATTATGTAAGTCCTGGTAATTTGTGTAGCATCTAATAATCACCATAGGGTAAAGCCCATGGTCACCCTTACCTTGCCTAGAAGAGCTAGTTTGCATCGGCTCCAGGATCTCACCTGAAGCAGCCCCTTCCCAACACGTGCCCCATGGCTGGCAGCATCCAGTTACAACAGCCCAGCTGTGCCCTGCACCAGCCATAGGGGATGGGGAAGAACTTCCAGCAGCCCCTCAGAGCACCACTCTGCCCACACAAGGATCTGATGCGTGGACTTCAGAGTTCACTGCTTAAGCTACTGCCCATAGGAGCAGCTGCTGCTGGGAGGGCAGAGAGCACACTGCCAGCACTGCAAGGCTGCGGCAGACAGGGACAGTGGGCATCTGACTGCACATCTCTACCTGGGCAGCATCCCCTGCTTAGCCAAGGAAGAGAAAGAAAACAAACACACACCCGGGAATTGCTGCATTTTTCCTGTACTGGGTGACCAAAGGCATATCTAATTAGCCACCAGTCATTAGCAGAAGCCTTTTCTGGCCCATTCAGTAAGTCCCATGGCCACCACTTGTAATACAGCCCAGAAGCATCAGCTTGGTCTGAGGTTTCTGCAGCAGTTTTTCTGCTTCAGCCCTCTTGCAGCTTTATTTGGCAGCAGAGTTAACCCATTTCCAAGAAGCTGACTGGGGAAGGGGAAATCCAAGTATTTGCTGAGACATTCTGGCAATTGCTTAAATTAGCAAAAATTGTTGCATTATATAAAAAAATCCACTGATATTGACTTTATAGCAATTTAGAGCCATGAAGAGCCTCCAAGTTCACCCTCCCAGGCTCTCTCCTTTGCTATGTAGATGAGGAGCACCCAGCTCCCTCCTGCATTAGAAGGCCTTTCTCCCACATGGCATGTCAGAGGGAGGCTACAGGGGGACAGAGGAGGTCCCTCCCTTCATGGAGGAGTGGGGGCAGGGGTGTCCCTGCTGGCCCCCAGAGAAGCAGCTGTCAGGCAACAAGCTGGGACAAGGCAGGGTACTGCCAAGCAGAATAACCCACCACATCTGGGCAAAAGCCATGTCAGCAGTCATCCCTAACTTTGCAAAAGGGTGTCAGGTTGCAAGTTGTTCACAGGAGAGACTACTGTCAGGCAGCTAAAAAACCAGAAATATAAGCATTTGCATTTGAGGGGTTTTTATTGTTTATTTATAATAATTTAAAAGGTACAGAATTTTGCAAGCAAGTCAGACCCAGCCCCTCACAACCCTCCAGGCTTCCAGCACAACTCTGAAGTCCACCCTTCCAAGAGACCAAGCTGTGGAAGTGTTGTGGTCCACCCAACTCCAATAACCTTGCTGGAAAGCCAGCACCTCCAACCAGAGATGAGTCAGATCCAGAGCATGGCCTTAAGCAGCAATTTCAACAAGGGCACGTGGCCAGGAAAACTGAGCACCAGATTACCAAGTGTAAGAGGATAGGGACACCATGATCTTCTGCCAGTGCATAGGGAAGTGCTGCATACAGGCCTCACACAGTGATTAAGCACAGTCATATGGTCATAAACAGCAGTGACAAGATATGCAGACAATTGCTCTTCACAGTGCTCAAGAACCCCTCCCTCCTCTGGGACCCGCACTGCTCCCAGCCCGGAGGAAATCCCACTTTGATCTCCTTAACTGAGTGCCAGGAAGGGAGCCAGCTTCCAGGACCTTCCCTTGGACAGGGTAGGAAGAAGCCCATCTTCTAATCAAGGGCTGCTGTCTGGAAACCCCCCCACCAGACCGTGACTACTCAACCAAACCAGTGGAAATCAAATGTTCATTTCAAAACCAGGAACAAACTGCTGATCTGACAGACAGTCAAGTGCCACATGGTTTCTTCACAGGATGGGCATTGTGCATCAAACAGGATAAAGCTGCTGTAAGCTTGTGGAAGATGGGGAGCAGTTAAAAGTCAATGGGAGTGGTGGCATCCATTGCTTGTGCTACTTGCAGACTGCACTGAGAACAGCTGCCAACTGGCTCCCAGGAGGGCTCTGGAGTGTCTGTCCATCAGGTGACTGACTACATCAACGTCTGAGTTTCTTTTTCTTCTTACGGTTCCGGTCCTCACTGCTGTCATCTGCCTCACTGGCACTGGGGGTCACAGCCCGCTGGATGACTTTTTTTTCCACTGCATATTCCTGCTCTCCTACCTTGGGGTCTCCCTTGATCAAGAACTCCCCTTTCCGGTAGGTTATGGAGACGCTGGTCCGTGGGTAGGTGCCATAAACCCTCCGGAGATCATCCTTCACAAATTCTGGAAGGTCTTTCCTTGGTCCAAACACCTTTCCAAGCTTCCCCCATTGAAGCTCCCCTCTCATTGTGAAGCCTTCTGGCCACGTGTCTCGATACTGATCTGACCTCTGGTAGGTAGCATAGGGATTGTAGAGAGGGACAGGGACCATGGGAGGGAAGTGCCAGGTGTAGTACGGATGGAAGTAGGGATTAGAGGCACTGTAGAGATGATGATACTCCACCTGACCTCCCACATAATCAGGGTAGCTGTTCCGGTCCACCACAAAGGTGATGGGTCGAGTGTAGAAGTTGTGCATGTGGATGGGAGGGAACATCACAGAGCTGGTCATGTCTTCTGCTCTCCCAGTTCGTGGTGGTCGGTAGGTGTATGCAGAAGGTGGGATCATGGTTGGGTAATACTCCTGCGGCACAAAGGCAGACTGGTACATGGTAAAGGAGCTGGTGGTTTTTCTGTTTGGTTTCGGTTTTGTTTTGTTTGGGATTTGTTGTTTGGTATTTTTTTTCACACAGGGGATATTTTTCCAGAGCAGCTGATGAGTCTCAATCTGTGAGGACAGGAGGGGACAAGAAACAATTTACATTGGTTATATACATTCCAGAACCAGGCTGAATAAGGAGATACACCTAGCACTTAAGCATACCAACTAATTAATAAAAAGGAGCTCCTTGCATCTGCAGCTTGCAGGGGCAGTAACATGGCAAGAACAAGCAGAACCACATTGCCAGTGACTGCCTGTTGACTGCTCATCAAGACTCCTCATTTAACCCACCCAGATCTCAGTGTTACAAAGATGAGAACAAGCTGGTATAAAAAACACTGAGGACAGAGAGAGGGCCTCATATCCTCATGACATGGCTCTGCACTGGTGGGAAGCGGCGAGACAGACAGCAAGAAGCTACAGACCCTTGAGCAGGCATAAAAATGGGGAAGGCAAGCACAAGTGAAAGAAGACCAAAAATAAAGAAAGCAGGCAGAGAGAGGAAAGAGGATACAGCCCAGCCCTGCTGCAATCATTTCAGCTGCCATCCTGCCCAGACAAGTATATCTTAAACAAAAATCTTCAACTGTCCTTGACTCCCTCCACATCCTCCCAAAGCCCTGTTTCTGCTCTGATAAGCAAACAAGAGCTGTGCCTGTTGTTTCTAGAGCAAAAATCCATGCACATCTACATGTCCTCTGACAATTTCTCATGTAAAACCATCTCGTTTTGGTCTCGCTAGTTATCACTCATGTGTGCATTTACCTTGAGCAACTCTGATCCACAGCTGAATTTGTTTTTAGCTTTCCCTCACCAGACAATCCAAGCATCCTCCAGGGCATTAAGCAATGTCCTCCCATGACTCAGTATCCTCTCCCCAAGGGCAGGAAGGGAAGCTGTACAGAGCATGAGGCTTTTTAAAAAAAGTTTGCTACTAGAGACAGAAAAAGACCATGCACAGAACTACAGGCATCAAGTTTTTTTTCTTCCACAGATCCTGTAAACTTTTTGCCTCAGCCTTAACTACAGACCCTCTCACACAGGTGCTGACTGAGTAAGATAAAACTCACACCTCAGGTCAGCGCTTTTCTCCAGCCTAACAGGAAAACTGGCAGTCCCCCAAGAACCTGCCTACCACAAGCAATGCTGGGTACTACACAATGGTGGGTTTGCCCTTTTTTTTTTTTTTTTCCAACCAGCACAAGTTGTTCCTGTCCCTTGAGGTTCATTATCTGCACTAGCTCAAGCCTGCTTTTGCTACGGGTCCAGAGCTAGAAGTCTACCCCCTGCACAGGGAAATAGCACTAGAGCATTCAGACAAGATCAGGCAGTACCCTTAAACAAGACTTGCAGACTGGGAGCCAAAGCCCATCATAACCATCACACCCTCAGATAGGAGAAAAGAAAAAGTTCACAACCTACTTCATTTAAAGCCATTACAAAAAAATAGGCTCAAATAGCTTCATGCAAAATAAAGCAAGCAAGCTTGAATAGGTTTGACCGAGGTCTCCCCAGCTCACTAGCAGGTGTTGGGAGGAGGGGAGCAGGCACCATGATGTTTCCTGCGTTTAGCCCAGTTTACAACAGAGCATAGCTCAGGCACTCAGCAGGCAGGGACAGGCCTCTCTGTGCTTGAGGGCTCCTAAAAATCTCCCTGAGTTTCTCTGACCACTCTGAAGACATTTAGAGCTGAACCTCCTGCAGCAAGAAGCTCCACTGCACCCTGTTTGAGCACCTTAATCTCCTTTCAGTAAACATCTAATGATTAGCTAGCTTCCAAACACATTACCCAACTAACTTAGAACCACCTTGTGTATCAATGGCAGCAAGAGATGGGTAAATGGAATAAATGGTCTCTTCTTAAAAACCTGTCTCGGTGCATCTTTTAATCCCTACTGAGAGTCACAGAAGCATTTCCATGGATCCATCATCTGCACAGAGACCGCATAGCTATTGTATCCATTGAGCAAAAGAAAGTAAGCCCAGCTTACCCCTCCTGCTGAATCACAGTGTGTTGCTTCATGCCAGTTTAGGACAGCCCTAGGGATTCTGTTATCTGTCAGTTGATGAACAGCTCAAAAAAAAAAAAACCTACAAGTGTTCCATCTACCATCCACTGCAGCACTCTACATTTTGGCTGTCAGCATCAGTGCTCCTGGGCCTTCCCAGCAGCTAGGAGGGAGGGAGGTAATGCATTAAAACACTCAGGTTTTAGCACCAAGGTGGCCCAAGAACAGCTATTAAGTGCTTTGATTTCACATTGGTAAGGAAAATAAGCTGGTGGCTCTGCCAGGCAGCATGGCCTATAAAAGGAAGAAAACTCAGGAGCTAAGAGGGGGAATGAGATGAGGATTAAGCAGGGCTGGGAGCACTCCAGGGCAGCACTGTCACATGCCCAACCACAGAAGTCAAGACATTTCCCTGGAAGCAGATCACCCAGAGAGGAAGATGTTGGAAGCAAACAGTGTAGACAATACTTCACAGCCCCAGAGGAAGTTTGCAGAGCTGTCACAGCAAGCCTTGGCTGGGTGGCTGGAGCTCTGGCTGCCTTTGCCTTTTGGGGGCTCCACTGCAGAGCTGCCTGGTGCTGCCCTGTCCCCGCCTGCTCCCCAGCACAGAACTCTCCCCCTGTGCCCAAGCACTAGAGCTCTCAGGATTGCCTCAACACACACTTTCACAAGCACAAGGGCCTGAATCCTAGCTCCTGGCTTGCAGGGCATGGCACCGCTCTGAATTATTAGGTGTGTTGCAACAAGCTTTTGGTATGCAGGAAATACAGGGCTCCTGCCCTGCCCCTACAGAGCTGCAGCCTTGTGCTCCCAGGGGTTGCCATTATTTACCCTGCCATTACACCAGTGCCTGTTGTGCATATTGACCTTCAGACTGCTTCAGCTTCCAAAGGCAGGGGAGACAACAGTTGGAGCAAAGGACTCTGCAGAGCTGAGCTAGGGTGTGACAAATCCACATGTATGGGAGGAGAGAGGGCTTTGAGAGAGCCAGTGGTAGCTTGCCTGACCCTGTTCCACACTCACAGAAAGCCAGAGCTGGTAGTGCTTTAGGCAAAACAGGGTTTGCCAGGAAGGTGATCTTTTGTTAGACCCTCTGATGGCCAGAAGACTTCAAAAGCCAGATGCTTAAAAAACCACAGCCCCCAAACACCAACATTAGCTAGTGGTACTCCTTGCAAAAAGGGTCCAACCCCCATCCAGTCTCTTCTCCCCTTCACCTGCTCCTACTTCCTGTGTTTCTCCAGTGCCAGCAGGCAGAGGCTGCCCTCGCTTTAGAAGTAAATATCCAATAGCCTCCAGCTTTCTCCTTTGCTTTTCAGGAGCTGAAGGCTGTTGGCTGTAGGACCAGAAGGGGAAAAGGGATCCTGGCTGACCTGTTTCTTCAGGCTACCATCCATCTACTTTCTTCCCTTGCTCTAATTTCAAACTCTCCTATGCCTTGGGAAAAGTCACCACATCCATTACCTGGCACCTGAAGGTCTGGAGCAGGAAGGTGTAGAACAGTCCTTAAAGCTCAAGCCAAGTTCTGCTCAATGCCTCCTTGGTCCTGAGAGCGACTGACAACCATCAGTACACACCAGCTCCTTGGTGGTAGAGACTGAGAGGTTGGACAGACAGGCACCAGGCTGTGCCTGGGAGGCAAGCCTCCCCAGATAGGGCACTGGGAGCTATGGTTGCCAGCAGGGAGCAACAAGGGACGAACCCAGTAAGAAAGGCCACAGCAAGAAAGTAAGCCTTTCCATCATTTTTGGCCTTGCTGGAAAAGGATTCAGCCCCACTTGGCTGGAGCTGAATGAGAAGCCAGGCACAAAAAGAAAAAAGGAAAGAAAGCTCTCAAGAAGGTCACAGCCAGCTGAAATGAGATTGTCATCTTTGCTTGGTGAGAACATGATACTTCAGACTCTTCCTAGGTTTGCCAAAGCTGACTCCAATTCCCTCTCCCACCAGCCAGCCATCTGGCAGGGCCGCTCTCTCCTCACATATCTTAGTGCAGGTTGAAGAGACTGACACCACAGCTCCCCAAATACTTGATCTGCCGAGAAAAGCGTGCTTCAGTGCCAGCTGACCCAGACAGAGTTGCTATGGAGCAATCAAGCAATGTTTGTAACTCAAAACCAGAGAGTACACTTGATAGCTCAAGTACAGGGAAGATTTTGTTTCACCACTCTATTATGCAGTTACTACAGGTAATTAATCCATCTCTAGTTAATAAGAAATGCACAAAGCTGGTAGGACTTTCCTAGTATCTAAAGCAGCAGAAATTACTTCCTAGCATTACAGAAGAGCACAGTTTTGCTTGACATGTCTCAGGGCAGTAAAGCATTACTGTCACCCAAGCTAGCTTTGAATGTGGGGAGCTGTTTAGGTAGTCATGGAGCACAAAACATTGCGAGCTGCAGAAAGTGGAGGAAAATAAATACATTCTCTAGGAGAGAGAGATTAAAGTGAGCCTGACTGTAGCATGGGCACAGAACAACAAACCAGGTGTGCCATAGTATCCAACATGTGAAAATTCATACAAGTATCTCATGTCTGGAGAGATTGGTTTCACCTAGACCAACAGTTCAGAGACTATCACCAAGTCTTCTGTCCACCTGAAGCAGCAACCAAAGCTAGCTGGATCCTCAGATCAGGCTGGCAGTTTGAACAGGTTAAGATGCTTCCTCAGGAAGCATACTGAAAGCCAACACAACTGTAGAGACACTCGGCCCACAAAAGAGGACATGGCCATGTATTTAAGTCTTGACCAAGACTATTCTTGCCTCATGGCATAGCCCTATCATCATCTCCCAAAGAGAACAAGGAGATCCCATTAAGTTACCGTTTCCTCTCCACGGTTCCAGCACCCAAACTTTACGACTCTTCTCTCTGGCTTTCTTTGTGCCCTGTTCTTCTCCCCACGCCACAAAACCCACAGATCTGTTGCCACTGCTTTGTAGCAACTCTCAAGGGTACAGGGATGAATACTGCAAAAGCAACATTTCCCCCTAACCAAGTGGATGAAGAACTCATAAGTTATTTCCAGTTAGTCTCCCCATTTTGGGAAGAATCTGCAAAATTGTTGCCATCTGACAAAGCCTTGGCAAAGGCCTCCTCCCTTAGCAAAAAACTTCAGGGACTGCTCTGGAAGTGACAAAACTGAACATAGTCATCAACATGTGCCTTCCACAGCTCTGGTGTCAGAATCCCCCACACTCATCCAACATCCTAGTAGCTGGAGACAGTGTGTGGGAGAAGATCACAACAGAGGTTTCTTATTTTTCCTTGTTACTTCCATCCCCCCTACTGCCAACATAGCATCATGCTCTGTTTGAGGTCTTTTAAGAAAAACTCACCCAGGAGAAGACTCCCAAGTACTTCTTGGGGAGGTGGGAGAGTGGCACAGAAAGCCATGCAGCACAACACAATAGCTTCGATCCTCTGCCACCAGTACTGATCCTTAGGACAGAGGTACTTGGCTGCTTTCCTAGAAGGGATGCTCTCACTCAGCCAGACATGCCTGGCAACAACACAGGAATTCAAGGAAAGTGCAATAGCTTGTTACAACCTGGGTCCTTTTGGGCCTCAGTTTTCACCTAGAGGAGCAGATTCATCACAGAAGCACTTTCAGATTTTGTTGCCCCCACCCCCCAGTAAAACAGCATCACAGGTTGTTGCTGCATTCTTCAAGAGAAAAGCAAACCCACACTGTCCCAGCAAAGCACTCCAAGGAGTGTTAAATACTTCTACAAGAGGTTACTACATCATGCCTAGTACAACAAGGTGCCACAAGGCAGTAGCCAGTTAACAGCAGTACAAACCAGGGCTGCAGGGAACAGGTCTTGCCTCCCATTTGCCAAAGCCCATCACAACCCAAGGGGACGGTTGACTTCTTGGAAGAATCAAGCTCTCATAGCATCTAGAAAGGGAGAAAGATACTGCGTGGTGGGCTGAGATGAAGCAGGGCCATCTCTGTCCCTCTCCTACTCACACACTGCACTCCTGTGGCCCCTCTGGCAGCACAGAGCACAGCCTGGATGAGAAAAGGGGCCTGCCAGCTCAGGAGGAGCTCTCCATTTCAGACTTGTACCCTGAGTGCCACCGTAGTCACAGGTTTATGCATGCAATTCATTTTCTGTAAAGCTGCAGTGCACATAACTGTAACCTGCTTCCTGCAGGCAGAGCTGACACTGCATACCAGGAGCTGGGCAGCTGTTACATACCAGTGTCTTCTTACATCCATCTTCTCAGATATTTCTAGATGGAAAGTTTGGTGAGGCAGGAGAACACACAGCCCCTGCTTCCCAGAAAAGGGGTGAGGCCATTTGCCATGCTCCCTTATGCTATCTATGCTAACATGTAAAGGAAGATAAGTGATACTGAAAGCAGCTTGAACACAGCCCATGAGAAAGGGCAGGTATTTTGCATGAAAACTTAATGAAAGCATGTAAGAAGTAAAGCTATGAGGTGGAAAGGGTTTGAGAGAGATGAGAAATAGAAATTATCAGAAATGGAGAAACCCACCAATCCAGTTTATGTTTTTTAGTAAAAGGTAAACATGAAAGCTATTTTGGTGGGATCAAAGAAAGCAGCATCACAGGGCAGGAGACAGATGGAGATGGCTGTGGATTCCCCTGCTTGCCCTCCAGGTCCAGAGCTGGATAGGAGCAGCAGCTGAGGGGTGGCATCCTCTCCTTGGCAGCAGGACAAGCAGCCCAGGTTTCCAGACTGGACCAATTCCTTCATCCACTCATCTCTGAAGCTGTCTAACAAAAATTTACCTCATGAGCACAGCTGAGGAGCCTGGAGCAGCCCTATGCAGCAGAGCACCAGTATATAGGCTTTGTAGGGTGTGAAAATGCTGGTCTACAAGGCTCTTTGGCCAGGAAGCAGCACATTTGCTCCCCCTTGCATATTCAGTAGTACAACTGGCACTGGAGGAAGGCCTACAAGCAGCTTCATCCCTTTCCCCTCCCCACACCATTCACCCGGTCTGAGGAACTCCCCCAGCAATGCTGGCTGACCCTGCTTCCCCCTACACCACAGCAGGGACCCTTCCATCAGGAACTACTTCACTGTTCAAATTCATACAGCTGCCCAAGCCAGCTGAGAAGATACCATGAGCACAGCTGATATCAGAGCTCATTTTGGGATGGGCAGCCCAGAGGGCCTCAGATACACCAACTCCCTCTTCCAAAGGGGAGCAAGTTGCCACCCTGCTGAGAAAGCATTCATGCAAAACCTACTGTACTTGATGCTCCCCTCCAAAAGGTGGGCTCACAACCACTCCCAGTTACTGTACCATGAACAATCCTTTCAGCTCAGTCCGGAGTGAGGATTTAACTTCTGAAGTCAGAAGACCCCAGTCCCCACCCCTCAAACTCTGTTGTTACTAGTGCACCACAAAGAAAAGAGCTCCAACTGGCACCGGTAACTGCAGAAATAACAGTTAATGCATATTACAGTCATTCACCTCTTTTATAGGCCCTTTGAAGAGGGAGTAGATCTGTTTCAGCTATTCAAAGCAGCATTCCCAGAAAGCAGTGAAATCTAGTATGAGTCTGGCATTTATTTCTGAGGTCTATACAAAACCCAGACTCTATATGAGGTCAAAACACCAGGAAAAGCCCTAGTCATCACAGAGCAAGTCTTTGCTCGACTTTGATGATCTAAAAACCACCACTTTGTGTAACTCAGCTCAAATGGCAGTCAAAATGCAACTCGCTGCTGATGAAGAGAGGTTTGGAGCTGCCACTCCTACTCTCACTACAGCTGCTGGATAACACAGCAAGTCTGAAACAGCTGCATAGCCAAGAATAAAGCGTGGTGAGTGTTACCACAGGGTCACTGCATCAGCAGGCAAGACTCTGGAAACCACCCCTGCCTGCTGCCAAGGCAGTCCTGATACTGTCACCCCTCCAGCCTCTCCCCAGGTAGAGATGTCTGCTGCACCAGGGTCTAGATTTTGGACACACACATGCACTATCCCTCTTTTTTTTCTCCAAGCTTTCTCCTTTCTTGACATGTTTTCCTTTCCCCATGACATAACTTGTGTTATTAAAGCTACCACCACCACCAGCCTCATCTTCCTAGTAACCACTGCAGTCACCCTTGGCATCACATCTTCCTCACCCAAGATTCAAATCCCCTCTATGTCTCAGGATCCCACACTGCCCTACCAAGAGCCATTGCCTTTTTCTGATCTAAACCCTTTCCCAAGGACAGCATGGTTCTAGACACTACTGTTTTCTTTAATCAAGCATAACATTCAGTCCCAAGAATCCCCTCCGTGTTCAGACACAGCCTGCACAAACAGACCTCCTCCTCTCACCCAAGAGTTCATCTGATATCCATCATCTTCATCTGCATACTCTCCACTTCAGAGATGATCTTGGTGTCAGTTAGCTCAAACTTCCAAACTGGGAGATCTTGGACAAGCCCCAGGTGTCACTTCAGTGCCCAACTGTCCCCATTCAGATTGCAGTCTTGAGACAACCAACTCAGAAGATTTTTTTATCAATCACACCAATAGGGCAACTGAACGATCAATAACCTCATTAACACACCACTAGTATCTCATGATTATTTATATAATTTTGCATACAACTATGAAGCTACTAATCAAGCCTTATGAACCACACACAACTGCTGATGAGTTACATGCGTATCACCCTTCCTTTCCACACTGCTTAGTACTAGAGTGCAAGCCTACCCCTCTTTGCTCTGCCCTCCCACACCAAGTCTTTCCAGTATAGACCTGATGGAGAATCCAGCAGGCTGTCCAAGGAGCACCACTCCAGCATTGCAGTGGGTTTGGGTCCTCAGGCTCCACTAATATCTGTAGATATCTGTACTCCTGCAGTCAGCCGATCCCAGCCTCATTCTTCCATCTCATTCTATACCTTAGTCTCCCATTTCAGGATCCACTTTTGCTATGCTCATGCCTCCTTTCCTCCAGTCTCCTCCCAAATAGACAATCCACCCCTAATTACTTCTTCCCCATTGGTCTCAGTTTTGCTACATTCATAACTAAGTCTGATGCTTCCAATATTGTTACCTAGGCAATCTCAGCCTTACATGGTATTACTGATACGGTGCGGGTGGCCTTGCAAGGTTCTACCCTGCAAAGGTTGCTTCAGACACCCCTATAATTATCTGGTTCCTCCTGGTTATATATTGTTTACGCACTCCAAGACAAATCATTCTACTTTAGCCTTGATTCTTCTACCTAGCTCCAGCTACCTACAGGCACTTTCTTATCTCACACACAGAGAGACTGCATAGCAGAACATGTTTTGCACACTGTTATTGTGCTTTCGCAGCATCCTGCTCTCCCAGCTGCTTGATTACAAGTCTTTGCCCTTGAAAGGTTCTTGGGAGAGAGTCTCCTGGTGCCCTGCAAAGGCCTCAGCAGGTTACAGGACTGCTTTTCCAGAGGAACTTCATGCCCACAGGGGATTTCCTCTGTGGACAAACACTAGCATCCAATGTCACAGCAAGCTATTTGCATTTTAACTACTTGTGTTTTAAATACACTTGGATACCATTCCTGTGCATCCTGCATCAAGCATCTATGTTTAGAAGTGAGGAAAGGGTAACTTCTTATGCACTTGTACTAGATCTTTCCATGGGATCAACACCGCAAATGGTGGGACAGGGCAAGAATCAGATTATCCAGACTTTAGGGTTGTATTACATATCATCCCTTCAGTGTCTAAAAATGCTTTCTGTTGCAACAGCCACACATACTGTATTTCTAAAGTTCAAATATCTGAGCTAAAATTACCCATGGGAATACTGCTCCTATTGCATCCCCCAAGACAAACAGCTGTAGCATCTGCCAATCTATGACTCTATAATACATTTAAAAAAAAAAAAAATCAAACTACCATCTGTTATGGTTTTTAGACAATGCAGAACGTAGCTCACAAGTAAAATTGATTTTTTAATGGCAATCAAAAGGCAATCTTGTGCTTCCGTGAACATAACCACTCAGAGAGGCCCTTCTATATAATTTTTTCTAAAGTGTTTAAAGCCTATCATCCCATAAACAATAACAGTTTATATTAGTACCTTTCACAAGCAGGAGAGGCTAGGAAAGTTACAGGCTAGAGCACTAGCATGAATCAATACCCCAACTGAACTATGCTACTATACATGAACTTGCATCTACTAAATAAAACAGCAGAAGATATACCAGAGGGGAAGAGGTATCACCTGCAGAGGGATTTAAGCACTTGTGTTTCCAAAAAGCCAAGAAAAGTGCAGAACACCAGAGTCGTATGCCACTATTACAAACATTTAAGCTAGCATTACTACTGTTTTACCATTATAACCGGTAAAAACATTACAATGTAGACCAGTCTTTAATCATAAGTACAGAAAACAGAGACAGACATTTGTTTGGGGTGCATGTACTCACATCCTGAGATAAATCAGCCAAGATGATACCTTCACTTAACTGAGGAACAAGAAACACTAGGATACACAATCTGATTTTAGGAAGGCAGCTTACTTTCTAATATCTCTTTTCACTGACTTACCTTAATGATGCATAGAGAGCCAGGAGATACAGTAAGATACCGCATCTCACCTTACAGAAGCTTTTCTGTAGTAACCAGGACTACAATACCTGTCTGAACATGCCCTTGTGTCTAAGGAAAACAACAGAAATCTCACTCCTTCAGCAATTACATTACATGCTCAGACAGGGAGCTTTAAGCCTAGCCACCTATAAACAATATTACTAAAGCTAATACAAGGTTTGTGTCTTAGCTAGTGAGATACCTTACAGAAAAGAAAACAGAACTTGAACATAAGAACTCAAGCGTAACAAGAACAGAGGATTTAGGTAAAGGAACAGCTAAACTCAGCACATGAAACCAGCATAAAAACCCCAAAGCACTCACCAAAACATCAGGTCCTTTCTCAGAGCAGCAAGACACTATTAGCAACACTCAAAGAAGAACTGTAAATGTTAATGTAACAGACCAAATAGTACAGAAAAAAAGCCCAACACTGAGTACTTTAGAAATGAACCTTACTTTTTCTTTAGCTTTCCCCCCCCAAGCTTTGGCTCACACTCAGTTATAGATAGCTAAGCTAGTATTTGTACTCACTACTCATTCAGTAGGTTGTAATTAAGAAGCCATACAAATGGCTCCCATCAGCACTACTTTATTGTAAGCACCTGCACCATTATAGGCCTTTACAGATAGAAATCCCCACACAGGTTTAAAAAGGGTGACTGGGTCTACAAGGTCAGCTCATCATTGCTTAGCATAACTGTATGCTTCTTGAGGATGCTTAATGCCTTGCTCTGCTGCAGGTGGTCTTAATAGCTGAAGCTAAATACCTACAAATCACTCTTTAATTACAAAACCTGTTGACTGCGGTTAACTGACTGGCTTCTACAGATTTAGAAAAATGACCTGTTTAGGAAGCTGCTAGTAAGTCTAATACACAAAAACATTGGGAAGTAATAGGATGTGATGATACTTTTCTGCACACAGCTTTTGCCTCAATTTTCCCTGGTGAAATCTGTGAATAGTTGGATGGGAACAACTGTTGCAGTGAGAGGTGGAAGGTGATGCATATACACTGAAAACAGAAGTCACTTCCTTAAGAGAAAGCTCCAAAGAGGTATCTCAAATAATAAAGGAGGACAGTCTCTACTTTCTCAAATATATGGGATGTAACGTAAAAGGACCTTGGGAGAGAAGTGTAAGTAGCTGATGGCCCACAACAGAGATAAGTAGGGCATTTGAGGGATTACAGGGAAGGCAACCTGCCCCCAAAGCAGCCACGTTCATCGTTTTCTTTCCACTTTATAATTTTGCAGCTTGGCACGACACTCTTTTGAGGCTGCCTTGGAGCAGCTCGAGGTGTTTAAGGTGAAAGGGCACCACGAGTCCAGCTGCCTTTACCAGGAAGGATCTTGTGCTTCCCAGCTCTGTTTCTCCTCCACCCCCACGATGCCGGGGAGAGGGGTGGAAGGCGCCAGGGCAGCCTGCTCAGCACGGGTCACCTCGAGGGACAAGGCCTGGGGCGGTGGCAGGGGCCCTGTCCGGCCGGGGAGCCGCTCGCAGTGTTTGTGCCGGCGGGTCCCCCCGGCCCGGCGGCGTTTCCATGGCGACAAGCGCCCCGCGAGCCGGATGATCATAGAGGACTGAGCCTCCTGCGGCTAGAGAGGCCCCGGAGGAGCCCGTCCCTGCTGCGGCTCCGGCTCGCGGGGGGGCGGGGCGAATGCAAATGAGGCGGCCGCGGGAGCCAGCGCGGCTTCAGCCGCTTCCCAGCGCCGTGCCCTCACACGAGATGGCGGCCGGGAGGGAGCGGCTTCGCTTGCCAGGACACAAGATGGCCTCGGGCCGGAGCCGGCCGCGGGGCGGGGTTGGGAGGCCGCCAGGCGCGCATGCGCGGGCGCGCGGCTCGGCGGCGGCACGGCGGGGGCAGCGCCGGTAACGGACGCAGGTAGGAGGCGCAGGGGGATGGCTGCGGGGAGAGGGGCGGTGCGGTGCCTCCCCCACCCCAGTATCGGCCCGGGTTTGTCTCCCTGACTGCAGGGGCCGCCCGGCTGGGGTGGGGGAGGCCCCTCAGTGCAGTGGGTCGGTCCGGGGGGGTGGGGATTCCGCCCCCCCGCAGTGGGGCCGCCCGTGCGGGGTGGGGGTTCCCCCCCTTGCATTGGTAGAGCCCTGGGTTGTGCCTCCCCCTGGTGCTCTGGTTGGGCCCGGGGGTGCCGTGTCTCTCGCTGTCAGTGCCCGTAGGCAGGGTCCTCAGTCTGTCTGTCCGGACGGCGTCTGGCTCGCACCCCCTCGCAGGGTCCCGGCAATGAGAGGCGGCCCTGGCCTTGCCCCGTCCCTTGCCGTGGGGCAGGCAGTGGGGGAACTCCGCCCTACCCGGAGGTGTGGAGTGGTGGTCTGTCAGCCCTGTCCCTGTCACACCTTCCCTTCACCTGACAGCACAGCCCCACACGGGCCCTCTGCCACCACGGAGCCCGGGGGGGAGCCTACCGTGAAATGATGGCTGTGCCCTGCCTGGCCACCTCTTCTGCTACCGGGGCTGCTAGGCCTTCCCTCAGCACGGGGGGACCCCGTAGATGGAGCACTGAGGGTGGCACGGCTGCTTGGGCTTGTCCTCTCGATGGCTAAAGACATGGTGTCCCCATTTCTGGCCTTGCTTTGCAGGCATAGCCTGGTTCCCTGCGTTCCTTTCCGGGGAACTTCAGCTGCTTTAGTTGGTGACCTGGTGCCTTGTTTTTCAGGCCTAAATGCCACAAAGATCTCTGGTGGCCTCGGTGGCTGGGCTTCCTTCAGCCCTTTGGTTAGCAGCACGTGGCCTTGTGACTGAAGCTGGGGCGCTAAGGGGGGGGACTTTGGCTGCACAGGTGAAAAGTCTCCCTGGTGAGAAGATGGAGATGGGTAGTAGAAACTCCGGGTTGCTGCACTTCTGCGGAGTGGTAAAAAGTGCTTCACATCTGGTGCTTCCTGTTAAGCCTTAACGAGAACAGGTTCTATCCATGTAGTAATCCCCTCTTCTACTTTATGTGATTCTTAGGGGTTGTTTTCAGTAAGAGTTTCATATTTACTTCCAAATCTGTAATTTGAGCCAGAGTTACCTGGTAGTAGTCCCCATACGAGTGCTGTGGAAGTCCACTACAGGATTAGCTCTTCACTGGTGGTAGGATCATGGGGAACCAGTTCTTAATCTATCTAATATATTTTTCTTATACTGTAAAACAATGAAGTGTTTAGAAAAGGGATGCAGAGTGCTGTTAAATGCCTTACCAAGTTCCAAGACTATGAGATCTACCCAGTTACCTCTATTAAAGAACCTCGTAATCTTATTAGTGAATGAGATCTGATTTAACAAGATTGCTCTGCTGGAGCACAGCTCCACAGAAACTACCAGCTGGTTCAAGATGTTAATTGTAGTCTCTGTGGCAGTTCTGTTTACGTGTATGAACTCAGCACCTGATAGAAGCACGTGGTTGCCTGTAATAAAAAGGGTGTTACCAAACCTCTCATGATACTGAGGCATCTGTGATTGTTGAATAGGTAAACACTACTGGGAAGTGCCCACGTGGCCTCTCTGAAGTGGCATGTTTCCTTGCCTGATTCAGGTGGAATCAGGTTTTCAGAGGCTTTGTTGCTTTATGGTTCAGAAACCAGGCTTCTGGGAGTCTGCTGTTGGGGAGTTCATTAATGTTTCATGTGGGACTGTGTGTGGTGTTCCCTTGAGACTCTCTGTTAGAAAGTGGTTATCTGAGGAAACATGGTGTTAGGATTTCAGAAGTAGTACGGTAGAGAAACTGGGAGTCTTGGAGATATATTTGCCTCTAAGAGGATGCACAGGATCAGAGTTTGGTCAGAGAAGGCTAAATTTTGTGGAGCGTGTGTCTAGGTAAGAGCTTTCCTGGAATAGGAATAGGATTTTGAGGCCTTTTTTTAATTTAAGTGGGGGCTCTTTCAGTTTCATTCAGTGAAAAAGCTCCGTAGAGGGGTTTCCCTTCCTACTGAACAGCGTCCTGCCAGAATTTAAATAGCTCTGTGGGGTGAGGACCTTCTGAGGCGTCTGTGCTTTGGAGGCCTCCTGGGGTATTATGCATGGGATGGGAAGGAGTGTGTAGAACCTGGTCTGTGTTTGCAAAGTGGAATTGTTGCTGACAGACAAGCTTTACTAGATGAAGACATCTATGACTGTGTTTCCTCTGGCTGAGACTGTCACTTTCAGAGTCCGGGAGGAATTGATGTGCCCAGCACCAGGCTCTATGCTGGGACAGGTCATGGAGCAGCAGCTCCAGCCTAGCTTCCCTGTGAATGGGGCTAGGCTGCCAGCAGCCTGGTCCTGTCTTGCTGTGATGAGTGTCCGGAAATAGGGTCCCCTCTTGGGTGGCTTATCAGGCTGGTGGATTTATTATGTAGCAGATGCAGAGACACTGACCTGGTATACTTGTCTGGCCGTCTGCTTTAGCTAGTAAGCCACCCAAAATCCAGAATATGCAGCAAAGGCAGTGTAGTGATGGCAGGAGCAGGCACAGACATATCTTGAAGTATTATTTAGGATATTCCAGCCTGCATTACTCACACCGTGGAGAATGAATGGGAGAGTCATTCTGTTACTGGAGTCGGGTCTGCAGATGACTATTTCAGGTTCCTGAGTGGCAGCTTCGACATATAGCAATCGTCTGGCACTGCTTAAAAGACTCTTGGGCCAAGATTCACAAATATGGCTCTGTTGCCAACTCAGTACAACCAGCTTCAGCTGTGGAAGGCTGGAGCTAAGTCTTACTGTAGGCCAAAGCGTTGCTGAATCACCATGGGACACAATGACTTGTGAATCCAGCTGTGAGCTGGCTAGGAAGTTAGAACAGATGTGCGAGCCCCAAACTGTGGTGTGTTTCCAGCTGCCTTACGCCAACACTCTCAAACAAAAGCAATGCTTTCCTGGTAGCCAGTATTCAAACATCCTTCTCAAAAAGATAAGATCTGCAAATGTCACTGGCAGGAGTGACGCCAGATGTCAGATGCGGAGGTGGAAGCTTCTGAAATAAAGGCTAGTTGCCTTCTAATTTATGACCTTGTTGCTTTATGACTGTGTGTTAGAAGTCCAGCGTGAATGAATGATAGCTATTCCCTCCTGCAGCTCCTTTTCCCATTACTGCTTAAAGCTTAATGTTGAAAAGTTCTGACATACTCCATGAGTAATTCTTCATCCCAAGGAAAAGGTTATGAAAATACCAATGTGGCAAGCTTAAATAACACAGTGCTTTGGATATAGAAGGAAAATCTACTTTTTACGGACAACTATGATTTGTTTCTTCTCATCTGCACATTTGCAGATGTGGAGGGAAAAATATATATATAAGATGAGCTAACAACTATCCCGGCAAAGTGCAATCACTTACAAATGTCAGCTGGCTGGAGGGGTTGCACATCTGTGAGGGAGTGACGAAGGAGAAGGAGAGGAAGTGGAGCTTCACCTTCTTTAAACAGCACTGTAGCATATAAATGACAGAATGAGGTGTTTTTGGAAACTTCAGCAGCTGTGGTTTGTGCAACATGTGCTTAGTGAAGCATCATTTGGATGGCACACATGTAAAGTTCAGCACTAAGGAACAAGCCTTGAGCAGGCTTTGCTTTCAAACAGGCTTTGTGTAGCAAAGTCAAGTCCAGGTTAAGAGTTGCCCTAGCAGGACAGACCACTGGTCTGTCTTGCCCCTTATTCTGCCCCACGGTGGTAGCAGGAGATGCTATTTAGAGGGAGAGCACATGAGCATGGCCGCTGTCTGTGGCTTTTCCACTTGTTCACGCCTAGCTTGCGCAGCCCTCAGATTAGGGATGCTAGAGGGGATTTCCCTACCTGTTCCATTTAGTAGCTGTTTGTCTACAGCTGTTTTCCATTAATTTGTCTAATCCTTTGAACCTGCCGCCCACTTCTGCGACCTCCTTTGGCAGCAAATGTCAGATGTTTGCTGCTTGCCAGGTAAAGAAGTATTTTTGTGTGCTTTAAACTGATTTCCTGCTAGCTACAGTGAGTGCTCCCAGTTTTTGTGTCCTGGCAAGCAACAGTTCTGCCTTCCCCTTATGCCTGGTGTGGGGGACTGTAAACCTCAGTCGTGTCCCCCTTCAGCCTTTCCTCTCTGCCTGAACAGTCCCAGCTGTTTAGTCTTTCCTCAGCAGGCAGTTGCTTCAGTCCCTTGATCGCTTTAGTTACCTTTCTTTGATCTTCCTCATCTCTCTGTCTCGGGAAGTTTGCAGTGAGGTTAGATGTGCAGGCAGTGGTCAAGGTCTGGATACACTGTTTCGTAAGTGCAAAATGATGCTGTCTGCTTGTTATCTATCCTGTTCATGACAGAGCCCAGCACTCTGGTGGCTTCATCTGCCCTGGAGCCAGTCCTCCTCAGAAGGCTCTTGATGAGATACAGAGGACTCATTGGTGGGTCAGTTGGCTTTAGCTCTCTATTCTTCTTAACCTTTATCCTTACACATCACAAATTCTTGATTCCTTTTCAATTCATGACCATAGGAAATGCAATTTCCGCTTGAGGCTTGTCTGTCTTTAATTACACCTATAAAAGTTCATTGTCTGGCTGAATTCCCCTCCAAGCAGTGTCTTCTTTTTATCTGGCCATGGGTTTTGGCATGGCGGGGATGCAGAATGGTGGCTCAGCTCCACAGGGCTCTGCAGTTGGATCCAGTTGAGGTCTAGAGCTTTGGCTGTGAGTGGAGCTGATGTGCATTTTTAATCTAGTGATGTAATTGATTGGAACAAATGGTTTTCCTGCTTCTTCTGAACTAGTTATGAGGAATTCCTTGGGCTAGGCAGAACAGATGGTTATTTTTGCTACTCTAATCTTGCCTAGAAGTAGACAGACTCATGGCTTCTGGGAAATGCTGAATGGGAGTGGTGTTTCATCAGGTTTCATAACCAGCCGTTTATTCTTCCCCTTGATCTTCTGCTTGGACTTGCTGCAGCGGATGTTGCAAGCCTGAGGAGGCTGTCTTGGCACTTAGTTTCCCATTTCTGATGCACTCATCCTACATTGTGAAGTCCCCACAATGCGTCAGATCTGGGTGAGTGTGGACCCTGGAGGGCTGAAACAGGAGTGACTTCCAGCCCTTTATCTTGCTTTTGACAGTGTTAAGATAGCGACCTTGTTGTCACCCATCATGTGTATGCTGTGAACAGGGCTGCTTATGATGACATGGGCTGGAGAAGCTGCCTTGCACTGATTTAAAAACTCTTAACATCTCACCAGATACATGAGTGCCTCTGAAGAGGTGCCTTGTGTTTTGCCTTTGGTCTGTAGCAGCTTGAGCGTGAAAGGGGGCTCAGTCTGAAAACCATGAGAGTATATCATGGGAGGACGATGGTCCCACCTCCTGGCCCTGAGCTCCAGTCAGTGCTGGTGTGAAGAGTCCCCCCCTCACACCTCCACCCCTTGTGAACATACCGTGACTTGTTCTGGTATAAGGCTGCTGTTTCCACTTGTTTTATTTCTGTATATATTGCTGTCCAGTCAAAACATCTTTATTTCAGACACCCATCCTAAAATTCTAAGACGAGCTAGACAGCTGCTCAGCGACTTCTGGTTGCCTTTGTCTATGATGGCAGCATGTCTGCGGCATGCCATCATGTTCTGGTCATGTCTCTTCATGCCACAAAGCAGCAGAACTGCTTGCCATAAATAACTCCTGTCTGAGCCAGCCCAGGTGCAGTCAGCTGTGACTGCCTGGGGAAAGCAGTGTGCATGTGTGAGATTACATCACAGCTGTTGTCATTTTTCTTTGGCTAAAAATTTACACCAGTACCTAAAAGTGTTAGTGACTAGGTGTGTTTTCTGAAGGTTGCTTTGTTGTTTGCAGCTATCTGAGTTAATTCCTCCTGTGACCTTACCTTGAAAAGCTTATCAGCTACTTGCTAGATAACAAAGAACATTACAGGGTAAAGGATGGGGCAGCTGCTCAAGAGGAGACAGCTGCACACCCGGGAGCCCTCAGCCTGGCCTTGGCTTAATGAAACAGCTTTAGTGCAGCAGACAGCTTTTAGTGTCTTAAATCCCCTCCAATCCACTTTTGAACAGTTCCTCAAAGCAATATGAATTCTGATGTCTGCTGACAAAGATTTACCAATTAATTTGAATCTTTTAGTTCATTTAAGAAATTAAACCTGGTTTCATGGTTTGCTTTTTTTTTTTCCTCTCCTGCAGGAGCAACAATGGATTGGCCCCAACAAAGATGCAGCAGGTGTTGGGAGAAGACATCCCATCTGAAATGGAGGTGATCAAGGGAGCTGAATGCTGACTGCACCAACATGGGGTTGCGACTGTTGGCTTGCCTTTTTCATTTGCCCACTGCAGTGATCTACGGGTCCCTGTCGCTGTTTGTTTCCATTTTGCACAACGTGTTCCTCCTGTACTACGTGGACACCTTTGTCTCCGTTTACAAGATTGATAAACTGTCCTTTTGGATAGGAGAGGTTAGTCTTCTCCATAGGCTTCTGCCCTCTTAAGTAAAAAAATTCTGAAACCAAGACTGCTCCTTGCTAGAAGCGTAAGTTGTAATAGCAGCATTCCCCTTTGGAGAGGGAGCAATGGAGCCTCTTCCAACTTGGGCTTTCCAGTTTTCCCCACTTGCATGAACAGAGAACAGCAAACCCAGAAACTTTGTTCTTAAGATGGCCTTTCCTCTGGGGATGTCAGAGTGTTTCACAAGCAGGGAAACCCACTGGCCTCACTGTGTTAATCTGGCAGTTGACCCAGACGGAATCCTACAGCGGTGATGGGGCAGGGAAGATGCGCAGGGATAATCCCCGCTGGTTGTTGAGTGTGCCAGCTCCCCACTGCTTGCTTCAGTAGCAGAATGGAGTCTTTGTGGGAGCTGTCCTGTGGCTTGTTTCACTGTCCTGTTTTCTTTCCTAGACAGTGTTTCTGATCTGGAACAGCCTCAATGACCCTCTGTTTGGCTGGCTGAGCGACCGGGTGTTCCTTAGCACACAGCAGTAAGTTAAGTTCCACTTCTAGCAGAGGCTGGGAAGTTGTTTAGTCTCTGAGGGAGATGCTGTGAAATTGGCAGCTTTAAAATGATGGCGTGGGAATGGTTGTGGGGGCGTGGAACTCTTAAATGGCTTTTCCTGGCATCTTAGAAGTTCAGTGCTCTTTGCATGTTATTTCATATTGGGCAGTGAAGCTGAAGAGTATGGAACACAAGTCTTATGAGGAGCAGCTGAGGAAACTGGGGTTGTTCAGCCTGGAGAAAAGGAGACTCAGGGGAAACCTTACAGTCTCTACAGCTACCTGAAAGGAGGCTGTAGTAAGGTGTGTGTTGGTCTCTTCTCCTAAGTAATGTGCAACATGACAAGAGGAAATGGCCTCAAGTTGTGCCAGGGGAGGTTTACATTGGATATTGGGAAAAATGTCTTCACTAAAAGGGTTGTCAAGCATTGGAACAGGCTGCCCAGGGAAGTGGTTGGAGTCACCATCCCTGGAGGTATTTAAAAGACATATAGATGTGGTGCTTAGGGACATGGTTTAGTGGTGGACGTGGTAGTGTGAGGTTAACAGTTGGACGCAGTGATCTTAAGGGTCTTTTCCAGCCTAAATGATTCTATGAATCCGTACCTGGCTGTATAGAGGAAGTCACACATCCACTGAGTAGATGTGACCCTAGCCCTTAAGAATCACGTGAATGGTACAGAACCTAAAATATGGCATCTAAAATGTCAGGCCTCTTAGTAGGGTGTTGGAGAGTGTCTGTATGTGGTTTGGGAGACACAAGGTGTGGGGAAAGGGTGATTACTTCCACCTGGAATGCCTTAGACCAGTTGTTCCCGAACTCCCTGGGTCATGGATCACTGTCAGCCATTAGCATTTCTCATGTATTTACATCCAGATTTTGATGAAAATCACTGTGTGCCTTCCTGTACCTAGTGAAAACTTTTAAATTGCTTATTGAAATCATTTACATTGTGCAAAGCAGACAGTGCAGCGCAAGCAGGAAGAGACTTGCTCTGGAGAAAAAAATCTCTTCATGCTTTTTGGCCACCTTAAACCCATATTTTTGGTGTATTCATATATTAGCTGAGAAGGTATTTGATGTGGGTGCTTGTTACACGAGCAAAAGCTGTATTTCTGTCCATGCCACTTGCACAGCTTCCTTGAAGAGGGAGAATTCATGGTCATGCAGAATTTTGTCCAGGTCTCTAAAGTTTTTGTCTTTTCTTGCAGGCCAGGAGCAGAGATTTCTTCTCCAGAAGTAGTTCTGAAGAGGTTCAGAGCGCTAAGCCGCAATGGCCCCCTCTTTGCCATCTCTTTCCTGGCTTTCTGGGTTGCCTGGGCCCACCCTGGTTTGCAGTTCCTCCTTTGCCTTTGCATGTACGACAGCTTTCTCACCATGGTTGACCTGCATCACAACGCCTTGCTCGCAGACCTGGCTGTTTCAGCAAAAGACAGGACTAGCCTCAATTTCTACTGCTCCCTCTTCAGTGCCATAGGCTCCCTCTCTGTCTTCATGTCCTATGCAGTGTGGAACAAAGAGAACTTCTTTTCCTTTCGCATCTTTTGCATTGCACTGGCCCTCTGCTCCATCATTGGTTTTACCCTGTCCACACAGCTGCTTCGCCAGCGGTTTGAGGCTGATGGGAAAGCAAAATGGGACCAAGAATCAACCCTGAAAGAGTAAGTGTCACCAATTCTGTGGCTGTGATAAAGGCCTGGCATAGATCTGTAGAGTCCTTTAATGTACTGCAGCAAAGTAAACGTGTGGGAACATCCAGGATGAGGCAAATTTTTGTTAATCATCTGTGGTTCTTGTTTGTCGATACAGTTTTCAGAATCACTTCTGTCCCACTGGCTCCTAATGCCTTCTGAAAATAGGACAAAACTATCTCGTGACACCCCTGGCCCAAACTGGAGGCAGAGCCCTGACCTGCTGTATGGCCATGCAGTGTTTGGAACATGAAATGAGTTAATATCTAGAGCACCCAGTGAGGCCTGTGAGTGGCAAAATGTCAGAACGAACTTATCATGAAAGCATTCCTGCTTGAGCATGAGACCACCTTGCTGCTCATTTCCCATGGAGTTGGACAAGCGAACGTCTCAACCCTTTTGCTCACTTTAGCTATCTGATAGTGGCTGGGCTGCTGGTAGGCCATGATGCAGCTGGTTTTCCCTGTTCAGCTCCCTTGCTTTTCCTTGAGCTGCCTCACTTGTCTCTTGTTATGAGCTGCCAGCATTATGCTGTACTAACACACCAGATCCAGATGAGATCTGCCAGGTGAGCTAACTGCAAGGATCTGGACAAGGAGTGTATGCATAGTGGAATGGCTTATAAGAGGAGAGTGCTTTTCTGGACAGAAATCTGAGGTTTGGGTTCAGAAGACAAACGTTCTTTGGGAGACCAGTTGCCTGTGGTTCTTGCTAGCAATAAGCAAATGTTGTAGACTCTATTGTTTTGATTTAGTCCAGGGAGAGGGAAGGTTGGGATTGGAGCTGAGGAGAGACAGTTCTGTATCTATGCAGGGAGAGCTGAGGCCTCTCCCCTGCTTGGTGTGAGGGATTTATGGTTGCCTTTCTTTTTCTCCTCTCCCTTCAGGTTGTACATTGAGAAACTCTCCGTCCCCCAGGAGAAGAGGATCACCCTGGCAGAGTATCTCCAGCAGCTCTCTCGGCATCGCAACTTCCTCTGGTTTGTCTGCATGAACCTTGTCCAGGTAGGCGCAGCAGCAACATGTTGTGATTCCGAGGGTGAGTGCTGGCTCTGGCTGTCTCAGATGGTGATTCAGCAGTGTGTTGAGTTCCCCAGGAAAGCTAGAGGTGTTTCCAGCACCCATTTGCTCTTGGAGCCTCCTGCACATGCTGGCTGATTCAGCAGCTGGTAGCCACTCTCCCTGGTTGTGCCCTGAGGATACTTCCTGAGCAAGCTGTGGGGTGCTCCTTCCTCTGCAGTGTAGGCTGGGTTACGGGGGCTGGCTGAGCCCTGTGCAGCCCATCTGGGGTGCAGAAGCACAAGGCCTGGCTCATCATGGGGATGACTTCAGGAGTGCAGTTTGCTGGCTTGGCTGTCAGCACAGTCTCCTTCTCCTTTCTGCTTTTCTGAGGCTCACATTGCTGTTTTCACTGTCCAGCTGGATCTACCTCCCAGCTGGCTTTTGCCATTTCTGTTCTTCATCCTCTTCAGTGATTACTACCAAATGCCGGCAGCCTGCCCAGCTTTGTGTGCTGCAGTCACAGCTCCTGTCTCCCTGCGGAGCCCTCGTCTTTGTGTTCAAGCCTCGCTGCTGCCTTATCCTTGTCCTCCTGACAGCTGCCTCCTCCCTCCTGCTGTGCCACTGTCTCCCCCAGACCCTCGTGCTCGCTGCTGTCCCCGCTTGCGCTGTCAGCCCCTGTGCTGAGCAGGTGCCCCGTGAGCAGTGCCTTGGTTCAGGGGAGGCGATACTGACCCCAGGCATGCATGGGCATGGCTGGTGGCATTGCAGCTTTGCAGTCTCAAAGCCTACAGCATTGTGAACTCCACAGCCAAGCTTTTGCTCTGATGAAGTACTCCAGGCCACTCCTGCATGATCCCTTGGTACAGGGCTCCTAGGATAACAGAGCCCAGAGGGCTGTTAGCTTTTTCTGTTCTCTCTTACTGCTGTTCCTGCTGACCAGCTTGTCTGCATGCTGCCTTCACAGGTTTTTCACTGCCACTTTAACAGCAACTTCTTCCCTCTGTTCCTGGAGCACCTGCTGTCAGACCAGATCTCTGTCTCTACTGGATCATTCCTGCTCGGTGAGTCTTAGGTGGGACTGGAGGGAACAGCTGGGTTAGGATCTGGCCTGAGTCTGGATTTGCTCTTCCCCAACCCTATCTGGGGAGAGGTGTGTCCTGTGCTGGTCTCCGGGCTGTAAGATTCACACACACACACATCCCACACGCTTCCCTGGGACCTCTGCAGCTTCCTTCCTGGGCACAGAAGTAACTTGGAGCGTTCTCTAATGGTGGTGAGCCCAATGTGCTGGACTCTGGCCTAGACACCACAGGGGTATTGCTCTGAGCATTACTGGTTGCAGATAGTGTCCGCAGGATGCAGCAGGGAACACAGCCCTGAACTTAATCCCTTTCTGTGGCCATTCCCAGGCTGCCACAGACTTGTGGGCAGTGGTTCTAGAGTTACCCTGAGAGGGTTCTGTGTGGGCCAGGTCTTGTTATGCTGTCCTGTCCCTCTCATTTCTGCTCCAGGGCCTGAGTCACAGCCCCTGCAGGACTGGGCAAGTCTTTTCTTCCTGCCCATGAGGCTGATGGAAGAAGGCTTCCCTCTGTAGAGAGAGAGTGTGCTGTGCCACAAAGCCACTGAGTAAATCTGCTGCAGCCTTCTGTATGTGCATGGGGGCTATTCTGTACTGCGTGTCGGAGAGCCAGCCTTGTTCTCTCTCGGTATCAGTCCTGGAGGCATGGTGGATACTGAAACTCCCTCAAGCTATTTGTACCTCTGTCTCTGCTCAGGTGTTTCCTACATTGCTCCCCACCTCAACAACTTGTACTTCCTGTCCCTCTGCCACCACTGTGGGGTTTACGCTGTGGTGCGAGGCCTCTTCTTCCTGAAGCTGGTGCTCAGTGTTGTCATGCTGCTGGCAGGACCTGATCAGGTGTATCTGCTCTGCATCTTCATTGCCAGGTAGGCAGGCTGGCAGCACTTGCTTCCCCTGCCCTCTGCCACCTGGGAGGGGAAATGACTTGCTTCTGTTTTATGGAGAGAAGTGGGAGGCAGGGAACAGTAGCCAGGGTCACACAGAAGCCATGTGACTCCCAGCTCTGACAGCATGTGAGCGTGGGACAGGTCACTGCAGAAGGCACTGGCTCTGCCTGCAGCAGAGGGAGGGAGGCAGCGATGTTCAGGACAGAGACCCAGCAGGGCTGGTGGCAGCCTGCAGCAGCCTCTTCCAGCTGCTGAGCTGAGCTACTCGCCTCTGCAGCCTGCCTGGGGTTATAGACCTCAGGGTGTGCTGCAGCTGCCTGTTAGCCAGTGTGTCCTGTCCCTGGGCCTGTCTGTGTGGCAGGTGAGGACTGATTCAAGGCATCACTGCAGGGAACACAAGGCTTATTGCTGGCAGTGTTCCCTTCCTGTAACCAGGGCTTCTGAAATTCTTATTCTAAGTGTGGGGGAACCTTTCTCACTCTCTCCCCCGTTTCCCTGATCTCTTACCTACTCCTGTCATTTCTCGATGCTGCTGTTCAGTGCTTTGCCTGTTGTTCTGCAGCAACCGAGTGTTCACAGAAGGGACCTGTAAGTTGCTCAACCTGGTGGTCACCGACTTGGTGGATGAGGATCTAGTCCTGAACCGTAGGAAGCAGGCGGCCTCAGCGCTGCTCTTTGGGATGGTGGCTCTGGTCACCAAGCCGGGCCAGACCTTTGCCCCTCTGATTGGCACCTGGCTGCTCTGTGCATACACAGGTAAGGGTGCTCCTGGGGAAAGCATCAGGGCAGGAGAGGGCAGACCTGCAAGTTCAGTGTCCTCCACCATGTCCTGTGCGGGTGCAGAGAGCTCTTCCAGTTGCTAAGCTGTGCTTGGTCTCTGCGTCCCCAAGGCCAGTCACCCAGAGAGAATGGATGAGGGTCCATCCCCACTGACCCCAGTCTCACAAACTCTTCTCTGACACCAGGCTATGACATATTCCAGCGGAACCCCTTGAGCAACGTGGTGAGCACCCAGCCAAAGCTGGAGTCTGCTGCAGCCTTGGAGCCAACTCTTCGTCAGGGCTGCTTTTACCTGCTTGTCTTCGTACCCATCACATGTGCACTGCTGCAGCTCCTCAGCTGGTCGCAGTTCAGCTTGCATGGGAAGCGTCTGCAGATGGTGAAGGCTCAGCGCCAAAGCCTGACACAAGGCCGAGCACCAGAGGTCAGAACAATCTAGGGGTGCCCGAGCCCCTGGGGCGGTGCTGGTTCCAGGCTGGTGCAGGACGGCAGGTTAAGTGCAGGGAGGGTGGGCTGAGAAACCCCAATGTTTACAGTTCAACTGTGAAATGTAATGCCAATGTTTACTTGTTCCAGGAGGTGGTTGCTGGGGAAGGCAGAGAAGTTCAGCATGAGGGGCCTGGGATAGATCACTTGGCTATAGGAGCAAGAACATTTTATCCTAGCCTGTCCCAGGGAGCAGAAGGGCTGCCTGTTCCCTGGAGACAGCCTCAGCCCTGCTGCAGTCCTCTGCCCTGGGGAACTGCAGCCTCTCTGGCTGAGCAGGAGGGGACTGCAGAGGGCATCCTGCCTTGCTGGAGCCCTGCAGCTTTGGGGAGGGGAGGGGGAGGCTCCTGAGGGACCAAGTGACTGAGGGGGTAACTGCGGGACAGCAGGAGCAGGGGTGAGAGGACTCCAAAGGCCTTTCCCAGCAGTGGTACAACCCTTCCCACATACAGTGCTGCAGTTCTTGGACCAAATTCACTCTTAGGCATTTCTTGTTCCCAGAACAGTATCTGGCACCACCAGGGGCTGCTGGCTGTGCTTGTTTTATATGCTGAGGCTCCCTCCTTCGTGGCCTTGCAGACGTAGTTCTTGCTGGGGTGGGAAAGGTGCTGGGCTTGAACAGGGCTCTGAGCCTTGAGCTGGAATGTCCCACCTGGCGTCCCACTGCCTGTGTTTGGCCCTTCCAGCTGGTGCTGCCACACAGCTGTGCTGTAAGCCCCTCCCGTGCTGGCTGGGGCCAGGGTGAGGGAACCCACCCCTGACTGAGCCCCTGAAGTGCCTCCCTGCCCAGGGCTGCCCCAGGTGCCCTGGTGAGGCAGCCTGGAGCCTTCCCCTCCTGCAGGGGGAGAGCAGAGCTTTCAAGGGACACCAGGTCTTGCTTTTGTGCCTTCAAGTCCCCTTTGGAGCCTGTCTGACAGTGTCAGGAAGTCACAGTGGTGAGATTTTGCCTCTGGGGGGAAAGGCAGACACCTCAGTTCCTCTCCGTGCCCCAGAGTTTGGTCATCTCATCTGGCTGCTGGGCCATGGACCCAAGGAGGGTCCCTGCTCCCAGCCAGAACTATGTGGGCAGATGGTCACCCAAGGGATCCCTGAGGGGAGGGAGTGTCTGTCCTGTAGTTGGGGGGCAGGCAGAAGAGATGTGCCAGGCTCTGCCCTGGGTATGCCTGCAGGCAGAGGGGGTGTGCAGGCAGCATGTGAAAGCTGCTGGGTGCTTAGGGGGGTGCTCATTGTTTAGTGCCAGGTTCCCTCTGGGGTCTCAGCCCACAAACCTGCCATCTTGCCTCAGGACATGGCTGCCTTCTGTCTTGGACCAAGACGTTCCTGCTGCCAGGCTTCTGTAGCTCTTGCCGGTTCAATCATAAGTTATTTGTGCAACTTCTAACAAAGTTTGAAAATGATTCTTCATTTCATAAATTAAAGATGATCTTTTCTGTATGGCTTGGTGATTTTCTAAGAGGTGGATCACTCCTGGGTGGGTTCATGCAGTGCCCCAGAGGCACAAATGTGGTTTTATGGGAGAAAAAGGGACTGTTCCTCTCCAGCAAACTGGGTGCTGGAGCTCACTGGTGTTTCTGCAGGGGGCAGAGAGGATCACCCATGTGGGGGTAGGCAAGTCACTTACCCCTGCTGCTCTGGAGGTCACCAGGGCCTGGACTGTCCTTTCACCAGCTGCTTCTGGAGGTGGCACAAAGGCTGGGGACAGTTGCAGGCCTGGGCACTGTGCCACCTCCCTGTCTCCAGGCCTGCCCTGGGAGCAAAGCCTGCCATGTTGGATCTCTGCAGGTGCCTGGGCTGGCACCAGCTCTTCTTACAAGGACAGCGGTGTCACTGCCATCACTGCCTGCACCAGCCCTCACTCACAGCTCCACTGCGCCTCGGCTGCACTTGACCTGTCAGCAGTGAGAAATACAATATAAAATGGTTGCTGAGGAGAGTGGCTTTGAACACTACCAGCACAGACCACAGCTGCAGCCCAGGAATCTCCTCCCTCAGCTCCAATGCCAGGCCAGGAATGCAGTCCTGGACCAGAGGTGGTATCTCCTTGCAGAGACTGGCCAGCAGCAATTCTGCACAGGGAAGAGAAGAACACAAGTTATCTCCTTAGAAATCCAAAGGTGGGAAGATGAGGCCAGGAGGCTTGATGGTTGTATATGAATGACTTTATTTAAGTATGCTGGGCACCACCAGGCAACATGGTTTGGACAGTGTGCGAGGGAAGTCAGGCAGATCAAACGCACGCTAGATCGGAGACGGCACCTTTCTGTCCGGTCACTCAGGTTACAAAATGGAGCACTGCTGCTTCTGCAAGGGCAGCAGAGGGGCAGGGAGGGGGAGGAGGAGATCACTGGTACTGCCTGGGGGGCATGTGTTAACTGAACTGAGGGGTTTGCTGCTTCCCCTCTGCATGCTGCAGCAAACCAGCAAGAACCCAACTGATTTTCCAGCAGAAGGCTAAGCGTTGACAGCTCTTGCTTAAAACACACAGTCTGGCGCTGCTGGGGGTAGGTGAACAAGCAGCCTGGCCTCAGCTGGTAAGGGACCACCACACCTGCCTGCCCACAGCCTCTGAGCTCAGCAGCAGGCCCTGAGAACACTGCTCCTGCAGGGGCAACATGCTGCTGCTCACATTCGTCTCTGCTGGGGCAGTGCACCCTTTTGCCACACCTCTGCAGCAGCCCTCCAGCTCTGACCCCATCTCTGTGCTGAGAGTGACCCCAAGGTGATGTGTGGCAATGAACAGAAAGGAGGGGAAGCGGGAGGAACTGCCACGGAGCAACTCCAGCTCCACTGCTACTGCCAGCGACTGCAGAAAATTAACAACGGAAAAAAACAAAGAGCACCAAATAATGCGTAAGAAAAACCTGAAGGGGAAACAGCAGCACTTGCCAATACGAGGGGTCTCTAGGCCTGCCCATGGCTGTAAAAGCAGAAGCAAAGCAGCCTCCAGGCGAGCAGGAAGGAATATGCAGTACGGCACAGCACGGCCATCACAACAGCTTCCTGCTCACACCAACGTCCTGGCACAGCTCACTGTCCTCCCGCTTTGTGTATTCAGAGAACGGGGAGGTGCCCGCAGCAGTTACCGGGTGGTGGCGCAGGGCTGGCTGGCAATTCCGCTAAGCACATGCGCTGTAAACAGTGTTAACATGGAACCATGGACAGCTAGGTAATGGGTGTTCAAAGAAGATCCAAAGCGTTATTCCCAGGTGCTCTGGTCAGTATTCGACATATCCTCAGACAGTTCAATAAATAAAACAATTCTTACATTACAATGCACCTTTTCAATTATTATTTTGACCCAGAATGGATAAAGTACACAGGAGTTATGCCTGGCTGCAAATACATGCTCCCTTTGCCCTGACATGGCAGGAAGGAGGGAAACAGCCTCGACTCTTACAGAGAAAGAACATGAGAACCCAGCACTGTAAATCTTGGCAGGTTGAGGGGGAACACACAAGTGCCTTCACCCCCATTCTGGGGCACTTGCTTCCAGAGGAGAAAAGGTATTTAAAACAAGGTACGAGAGAATAACCGCCTAGTACAACGATAGCTGATTAGATTTGCTTTGTTCTACTCCATGCAATACAAACTAAGTCCTATCACCAACTTCTCCAGCTGTGGCGCAGACCCACACATCAGGTGAAGAAGTTACACACGCATACGCACACTCACACACCAAAAACAGTGGGGGCAAATGGGCTTAACCGCTGAGAATGTCCTTTCTCTTAATAAAAAATATATTAAAAACAACTTCAATAACCTACTGATGGTGAATACACTGCAGAAGAAAGTAGCTATGGGGCCTCAGCTATGTGTTTCCGGACAATCCAGGCAATGCAGCCAGGCTGACTAAAGCCTGCATGAGCAGTCTGCAGTGGTTGGCTCCCTTCTGGCTTGCTAGGCAAATTCTATAAGCTGTTCCCTTTGTTTTTGCTTGCTTCTTTGTTTTACAGTGACAAATGTGATTACGATACAGAAATTAAGGGACTGAAATGAAAAAGGAATGAGCCATTCTGGAGAAATTCAGACTGGTATTTTCTCCTTTCCATTTAAAAAACCCAACAAAAATAAAATTAAAAAATAAGAAGTTAGTAGTACTAATACAACCCTTCTGCTGCTGTCGTCTTTGCTCGGTGACATCGGGGCATGCTGGCGCACACACACACACACACAGGCAGCTCTCAGACACTCGGACTCAGAAAAGCGAGTTTAGAACTGAAGTGAGTCTTCGGAGGAGACTGAGGACAGGTCCCAGGGCTAGAAGGTTTTTCGGTGGATGGCACGAGCTCCGTCTTCTTCATATTCCTTTTTCGAAACCCACATTTTCTTAAAGGTGTCCAGTGAGGCCAGGATAGAGCCACTGGGGAGAGACAGGCATGTTAGGGGTTAAAGGAAAGTGCTGGGGGCACTCTCATGGTATCTCTGCAGCAATGCGCTGTTTCTACTGCCTAACACTTCCCTGTGTCAGAAAGGTGCTGAGGCTCCCAGTTATTTACAACAGAAATGCTCTCTGGACAGTTGCTTCCTCTTGTGTTAGCCTCAAACATGCTGGCACTACAGAGCCTGTCACCAGCCACCCCCTCCCAAGCAACCTGCTGACTGCTGCTCCAGTAACAGGCTGAGCATGGCACAGCTGAACAACAACACCCCAACACACAGCACCAGAAGGGACAGCAGCATCAGTGCCGACAGGCTGCGCCTCCCCAGCCCGCATCCCACAGCAGGACATGTCGCCGTGCAGTACATACCCAATCCACGTGGAATACAATCTCTCCTGAGGAGCCGATATCTGGGAGAAAGAGAGAATCAGTCAGTGCCCTCCCAAGGTCCAGTCTGCTCCTGCTGGCATGCTGTCCCCATTTCACTATGGCTAAAGCTGACAAACACAGGTGGGATCTCTCCCAGCAGAAAAACACCCAGCAGCACCCCCAAAACAGCCACTGTGGTCCAGGATCCTGGACACGGGTCATGTTGTCAGAGGAGCCACCTTCTCAGCAATGAAACCAAACAGGTTTTCATCACAACAGCAAATACAGTTGGGCTGTCTCAGGAAAGCAATTTCTGCCTCAGAGCAAACATACGGCAGCTGCACTCTCAGCATGGTTCGTTAAGGGCCACACAACCACACACATAGACAGTGATAAACACAAAAGAGGTTGTTCCTACCCTTATTTTAACATCCTTCGGAGCTAGTTTCTTCACTTCACTCAGCAGCCTGTCACCAAAGCCTACACAAGACAGAAGACATGTAGTCTGAGCCCCTCAGCAAAACCCCAAGTTCCATCTACTAACAATGTGGACATGTCCTATGCAGTCCTATTCAAACATCCCATTCCAGATCTCAGAGACACCCAGAACACAGCCAGTGTGATAACAGATGCTATCTCCCCCAAGGCAGACCACAAACACTGGCACAACAGGCTCTATCCCTCAGCAGCAACTTGACATGAGCAAACAAGATTTGTAGCTAGGGTCACAGGTGGGCCAGTTCTGCCCCCCTTCCCTGGGCATTCCTCTTGTGTCCAGGCCATTTGTAGAGAGGAGCAGGGTTTGAATGGGAAGAGCAGGACCTATTGGGAGATATCCACCTGCGGCTAACAGACTGACAGGCTCTGGCAGAGGATATCTTTAAGCTGGTGGGGGCCAGCTGAGCCCCAAGGGGATGGGTAGAAAGTTTTCTCCACACACGCAGCTGACATTTCATGCAGTACCAGTACTGTTGGACTCTCTCGGGTATCAAGGACCTGAGATGCAAGAGCCTTTTAGGTATCCAGTCTCAATTATCCTGAACTAGAGCAGCAGAAACAAACACAGCTATTTAGTCCTGACACAGGCAGAGTGATAGGAAGAAAAAGACAAAAGCCTCCAAGCCCAGGAAGTGATATACAAGGACAGTGGCATCTTGCATACCGAGAAGGGTATGACTAGGACTCACAAAATTAAACAATAACCCTCCGCTGAGAGAGCAGAGTTCCCCCAGCCCTCATCTCACAGACAAGTTGGGTGATCTGGGTTATTCTCCCAGTTACACATGAGAAGGAAGAGATCAGGTATGTCACAGCCCACAGAGAGGAGAGACAGGAACCTTTGAAGAGCGTGGAGCCTCCAGACAGCACGATGTTGGAAAACAATGTTCGCCTCAGGTCCATGTCTGATTTCTGAATGGCAAAAACAAGCACCTCGTGCAGTCCTTCACATTCCTCCCCTATCAGGTCTGGCCGGAACAGGAGCTCTGGGGCTCGAAAACGGGCAGAGCCGATCTGCAAGGAAGGGGAGAAGTTAGCACAGAGGGAAAGAGAGCAGTGTGCCTTTGTTCACTATGTACAGTTTGCAGGACCTGCCTTTCTTAGGTGAAACTTCAGAGTTCAGAAGTTTCCCTGACTTTCATGCTGCATCACTACCTCCCAAGTGAACACCAGTTTGGTCTCCTGCTCCAAGAAAATGTGCTATTTACATTTTGCAGATGAAAGAGATGAAGAAACTTGCTCAGTCCCATACAGCAGGTCACTGGCAGAAGATGGAGCAGTTCCACCCCTGGTGCTAGAGGCAAGACCTGTATTTCCTCTCCAACCATTCTGTAGTGTGCTCAGTCTTTTGAGTATTCCTAACTCAGTCTTCAAAGCAACTGTTTCTGCACCTCTAGGCAGAACAAAAGCCACATACAAACCCACTACTGAGTTTAGTGAGCTGATAACTACCCACACTCCATACCTGATCTGCATAAAGATTGGCTAGATCAGAGCCTTCACTCAAACAGCTGAGTCCCCATGGTCATGCTGCATCCTTACCCAGCACTTCCAGTAGAAGCTGTGAGGTTTCTAATAATGTTTTCTTCCCATAAAAATTCTAGTGCCCAGTCAACAGCCTGGGATGAGTTCTGGTCTTTAAAAATTATCCCTTCCCACCTAATGTCACATTACATTTCCATCACTAGGCAGGCAGCCCTTCTGGAAACCCTGTGCTTCATGTTAGGAATCCTCTGAGGATGGTCCTTACATACCTCAATAGTGCTTCCATCTGGCAGGTAGTACTGAGCCTTCTCAGTCTCCAGAGTCTCATCCTTCTGGGGGTTTATTGACAGGTAGCAGGCACGCTGGAGAGGAAATATGAGTCAGAGGGAGAGAGAGAGAGATGAGAAGGGTAAACCTAAATGCCTCTGATAAAATACTTTCCTCACTAACAATCAAAATCCGTGTATGCCTTTGGGGAGACGAATTTCAACAATATTTTGTGCTTTTGGGTTCACATCAGGTAAAATACCTATACCTATTCATGCTACAGCTGATTAGAGACATCAAGGATGCTCACACCCCCTCTAGCTGCTGCTCACCTCTCACTTCCAGCTCTCTCTTACTGCTTAGAAGTTACTCCCTCTAGTGCAGATGGGGTAACTATCCTGTGAGTGCTTTCAACCTACTGTAGGGCAAAGCAAAACATGCACTCAAAACACCTTTGGTGACATTAACCTTGCATAAAGGTGGGCTCAGGTAACTTCACAACAGATTAAGAGTGCAAACAAAGTCCATTATTCCATTTCAACAGGGTAAACACTAATAGCTAACAGCAAAAACTTCTTAACATGATCCAAGCTGCTAATTTCCCATTGCACACCTACATCTTAAGTTACAAGAAACAAAATATTTTGACTTTTCAAACTTCTCCAGAACTCCGTATTTTTTATTCCACTATAAGCTTTGCTATTCCAAACTGTTATCATTTGGAGATTGGGAAAAAAAAAAAAAAAAAAAAATCTAAACAGAATCACTGAAACATTTAGGTTGGAAGGGGCCTCTTGAGATCATCTAGTCCAATGCCCTGCTCAGGCGGGGTCAGCTAGAGCAGGCTGCCCAACACCATGCCCAGTAATGTTTGGTGTAACTCCACAGATGGAGAATCTACAAACCTCTCTGGGCCACCTGAGGGTATCTGAACACTCTCAGAGTAAACCAAGAAACAGAGAACAATGTTTGCACTGAAGTAGGTATTAAAGGTTCCCCTTTTAAGGTAGTTTCTCCTCGAAACTTTTCAACACCATCAAAATTTTTTTCCCCTTAAAAAAACCAACTCAAGTCAGATAGACTAACAGATCACAAGCAACTTTTGGGACTGAGAAACTCCCACGTACAGGGTCTCAGCTTTGTGCTTGCCACAGTGCATGCAGGCTGCATATCCAAACTTCTCCAGAGGCAAGAAAGCTGCAAACATGAGCAGCCACACTCAACACCTCAGATTTGAAAACCAAATCACAAATGGCACCAACATCAACAGAAATTTCACTGCAAGTTCCAGGCACAAATATCCTAGAAATCTGCAACACCTTCCCCAGTTAAAACTAATCTTAAAGTAAAGCAAAAGGTGTAGGTTGGAGAGTGAACATCAGGTTGTTTCCTCCCTTCTCAGCAGTCTCACTAGTGAGGGTAGTCCGTATGCAAAGCAGAACTTGGCTCACTTTCCCTTGGTCTTTGTTTCCCTAAATGTATAGTCCAGAGAAGAGACCGCACTGATGCAAGATGTTGTGATTAACAGTCAGCACAACATCTTTTAATAGTTTTATCACCCAAGATGCAAAGGGAGCCTTGGCCACTTATGAAGAGTGCAAGCCTCTTGCTTTGTCCCACAAGGCCATTGCAGTTGTACTGCAACTGATGCTTGGTACAAAACAGGTTTCTTCTGAAGCAAATTGTTCTCCAGCAAGCCTCTGATCACCAGATCTTCTGGTCCACAGATGCTGCAGCATCTGCACACGTCAGCTTTTTCTCTCCAACAATCAGCACTTGTAGAACAGAGAGCAACTGCCAGGTTAAAACCAACAACCCTATGAAGTCTCCAGCTCTGGGCAACAGGCAGAAGATATTCAGCTGGACTGTTATGTGAAGCACAAGCGCTGCTCCCTCAGCACAGCCACACTGAGCTATAGTGGGGCAGAACAAGCAAACCATTTCCCTTATGGTCCTTTGCTGGTAGGTCACGGGCTCAAGAATAGCTCGTTAAGGCTCTCAAGCCCTGGCACAGGCTGCTGACTCAGTCCAGAGTCATCTGCAGCAATCACAGCTTGTGATGGGGTCCCAAAGCACTCAGCAATCACAGCCAGGGACGATCTCAGGACTGACCCCATGCACTGAAGGCATGGATGTTCAGGCAGCCCCGAGTCACACACAGCCTTGCCAAATTCAGAAAGCAACCCATCTGCATGAGCATGGCGATGCCACAAGGCTGCTGTGAGCAGTCACCAGCTCTGAGCTACTACTCACTGTCCCTCCTCTGTCCTCCTCTCTTGGCACACAACAGAAGCCAAGGTAACTAACTGCTTTGCTAGGAATCTTTATTGTGTCTTTCCAAACCGCTGCATAGTTCTAAAGTCACTAAACGTTACAGACCCTATAAAGAGAGGAAGCTTTTGTAAACATGAATGCTGTGAGTGAATTCTTTCACAGGGGCGGGGGGGGAAGCAACCTGCAATATCCCACTTGTGATCCCTACCTGTCATGGATTTTACAGAGCCTTGCCCTGAAGGGTAAACAAACACTAGTGAAAGATACCATCAGACCCTGAGAAACTGCAGCACAGATAAATCTGCAAAGCAGATTCTGAACCACTAGCCTGTCTTCACCTCCACGTCAACAGCCCCTCAGCAGGAACTGGATGTGATCTTGACTAAAAGTCGCCCAAAAAATGGGATGGCTGAGGTTGCAAGGGACCTCTGGAGGTCATCTTGTCCACTCGCCTTGTTCAAGCAGGGTCACCTACAGTAGGTTGCCCAGGACCATGTCTCAGCAATCCCAGCTTTCTCAGCCTTTCCTCATAATAGAAATGCTCCAGTCCTTCCGTCATCTTAGCGGCCCTAGTTTCCCTCAGGTAGATAAAGGAATAAGGTGCAGAGTTAGGTAGGCTGGCACTTCCACTAGATTTCACAAGTCACAACTTCCCTTGGGCAGAAATCCCTTCTTGGATAAACACAGAAACAGACAGTACATCACCTCCTTGATGGTCTTGACAATCTCAAACTCGGAGGTTGTGTGGAAGTCATAGCCTTCCTTCCGGAGATAGAGACGCAGGAAGCGTGAGACATCACGGCCAGCGATGTCAATCCGCATGATGGAGTGAGGCATGGCAAAGCCTTCATAGATGGGAACTGCATGGGTCACGCCATCCCCTGAGTCCAGCACCACTCCTGTAGTCCTCCCAGTGGCGTAGCTAACAAAGAGGCAAACAACCAGGTCAGAAGATGCAATTCAAAGTCACCCTGAGCATGCAGCACATCCAGGTTCAACTCAGGGAGCAGAGCTTTCACATGAACAAGAGCTAAAACAAAACCAACCAAAAACCTAGCTCTCATCATAGTTCAGCAAATTTCTGTAAACTCTTATTACAGAAATTAAAATCGAGTTTCAGATCTTGCTTGAGAATGGGATAAGTCAAACATCGTTGTGGTCTTCCATAGTTTTGGGTTTTTTTTTTCCTTTTTTTTTTTTTTTTCCTGAAAAAATGGATTTCACAGCAACATTTCACAAGCACAAATAAAAGACAAAAGACACTTACAGGCTAAGCACAGCTTGCATGGAGATGAATAGCGCTGGCACATTGAAGGTCTCAAAAAACACCTCAGCAGCACGCTCTCTGTTCTTGCGTGGGTTTAGGGGTGCTTCTGTCAGCAGCACAGGATGCTGGTAAAGAAAAGAAGGAGCTGTGCTGCAATAACCAGGAGGCAGCTAGACATGTGTTCCTGAAAGTTTCTGCTTATTTATTCACTTTAGGAACCACTGGTGCAAGAGGACAGGTAGAAGGGAATAATTTCAGCTACTGACCTGTGTTAAGACTGAAAATAACCTCTATTAAGCTGGAAGACCAGCAGGGTTCTGGTCTATTTATGAAGAAGTGTTAGGGAATCTACTCTGTGAATGACCCTGCTGCGTGAAGGACAAACAAGATGACTCTCAGTGCCAGAAGTCAGCCAGATTAGCCAAAATACAGACCCTAAAAAAGGGTGAAGGCATACGGTTTTAGCATGAGCAGGCAGAAATATTCCTACTCCACTTACACAACATACTGCTCTCAGTTATTTAATAATTTTTTGGTCATTTTCTTCCAGACCACAGGATTGTGGTTTTCTCCTTCCTCACTTCAAATCACGTCACTGCTGAGTGGATATGTCTGGTGTGCAGGCAGAACAGGAAAAGTTAGAAGCACTTGGCCTAGAGCACAATCATTAGAGAGTGTGAATAACAAATGCTGAAAATCAAATTTCCAGTCAGGACAGAACATTAAATATCAGGAGGAATTCTGCTTGGACACTTCTTGTGCAGTATCTCCTGAGAGGTGAAAGAGCCTAATTAAAGAACAGACACATTTAGAAAGAAGAGCAAAGGAAAAGTCCCAAATCCTTCCTGGGGTTCCAAGATTTCTGGTGTTACCCACACACTGAATGATGCCTGTGTCAGGACATAATGAGGTATCTCACCTCCTCTGAGAATGTCTGAAGCTGGTCTTTTGAATACACATATTGCCAAATGCGCTCCATGTCATTCCAGTCCTTCACTATGCCATGCTCCATCGGGTATCGGATCGAGAGGAGACCTCTGTGCTCCTGAGCAAACAGAAAGGACAACAGAGCACACCTGTCAGACTCAAGCAATCACATTTCTGAGCACTATGGCTATGATTTAATGTCAGACTCACTTATTTTTGATTCCACTAAAAGACATCTCTAGCATACAGGGCAAAACCTGAACATTAATCACAAACATCTCTCCCACAGAAGTATTCACAAGATTAAACAACACCAAGTAGGAAAGCCTGGCATTTGTAGAGCACATTCCATTCTGACACTTTTTAAGCCAACATACAGACACCTATTAAGTAGTATCTTTGTTTTACCAGCTCAGTCATGATATAAAACATAGCAGGGTAGTATTGGGGAATGTAGTTCAGCGGGCTCACAAGAAACACGAGACTGTAAGACTGCATGCTGATAAAAGCAGGACTGTGGAAAGCAAGCTTCTTGCCCACACCAGGGAGATAAAAGGCAAGCAAGTAGGGCCATATCTAAAGTTCCCAGTCAAAAAGACAGGGATGTAACCATACAGGCCTAGAAGTAGCCTAGAAAAAAAGGAGAGATACAGAAGGACTTGGAAAAAAAGGCCTGTGGTCAGCAGGTTGGCACAAGAATTTCATGAAGCTTCCCACACCTTGGACATTTAAAAGTGACAATCTATTCTGCTCTTCAGATCTACACGCTGACACCAAGGAACCACAACCCATTTAAGCACAGCTGCTACAGCCCATCCTTACAGCAGCATGCTGAGACATATGGAGAAGTGCAGTATACAGGTTTTCTTACCTCTGCCTTTGGACCAATGAAAATGTCCCCTTCTAAAGCACCAGCCATAACACGAGTGTGCTTTGGTCTGCCCACACTAGAACAGAGGCAAGAGTATAAATGCTTCTAGAGAGCTCAGATGCACCCAAGGATTAATGACTTTGTTCCTCTCTGTCCTAACCAGTACTTTCTAAAGCAATGGGTGAGTCCGGCAGCACTATCAGGTGCTGACAGACCCATATTGGCTCTGAGCTAATCTCAGAATCAGAGGTGAAGGGAACAGATTGTAGACAGTTCTGAATTGGCAGAACATAAGTCAGCTGAGTCTTGCCACACTTTCTCTGATGATTCAGGACTTATTTGTTCCAACAGTGCCTGGGGTGAACATGGCTAGACCAAGCAACCGTCTAAGCTGACAGATCCACATGGTGTTGCCTGAACTCAGTTAGGCTTCTCAGATTAGACATTCATAGTCCCATACCCCACCTCATATACAGAACATGTTGCTCAGAACACAAATACACTCATTAACAACCCACCCCAATGAAAATAAAAACCAGTGACAATTCAGAGTTCCTGATCCAGCAGTCCTCCTTCCAGTAAAACTCTCAGAAAACTTCCAAGTTTGGCAAGAATCAGGACATCAGATCACACACCAAAGAAATACAGAGGTCTTCACGCCTCTCGTCCCAACTTTATCTTTCTCCTGGTCCTTTTCCTCATGTCTCAGGACTAAAGTATCCTACAGCTTTGGTTGGGTGTTGAGCCTGACAAAGTGATAAATCATCTTTTACAGTGCATCCCCCCCTGAAAATCTCAAAGTACTTAATAGTAGAGATCTCCTCTCCCTGATGCTTCTGTGCAGCGGGCAAAAAAAAGAATAACTAATTTCTTCAGTTACAAAATTGGACCATTCCTCCTCTCTATGTATCAAAGAATTGGTAAATGGTACTAAGAACTTACCAAGACCAGCAGAATACTTACTAGTTTGGAAAGCAGTATTTCGGTATTTGATCACCTGCAAAACCCGCTTTAATCACACCAGAGCCCTGTGGGAGCAACAGATAAACATGTGAGTTTATCATTCATCCAGTGATCTTCCCAAGTTTTAAAGGAGTAGCAAAGTACATCAGCATGAACAGATCCTCTCCTTTTTACCAGGAATAAAGCTCCCCAGGGAGTTGTTTCTCCAGGCAGGGCTGGGGACAGGAAGGTGCCAGCAGGCCAGCTTGGCCACTAGAGGGGAGTAACTGGCACCTCCCTGGCAGCAGCACATGACACATGGCACAAACACCCAGGAGCATCCTGGTGCTGCTCCACAAACACACTCGAATGCTGCTCTGTACAGACAAGTATTTTTCTATCCAGTGCTATGGCTAGGGGTGCAGGAGGCTAAATCCAAGCTCTGGAGTTTTCTATAGATCTTAAATACTCTCTAGGTGGAGGAGACCACTCTAGAAAGCCAAGCAAGAGCAAGTGAATCCTGCCAGCTTCAGGGGCCACTGCTAAAAGGGTGAGAATGAAGGCTGTAGGCCTCTCAGAAGCAGCAGATTCACAAAGGATAAAGGAAGATAAAGTCAGAGAAGGGAATAGGAAAGGTCTGTGTGAAACAGATTGGAGTGGAAACTAGGGAAAAGAATATTAGGTGGTGGATAAACTAGCTAATGCTAAGGAGGAAGGTCACAGAAACATGGTCAGAAAAGACACTGGAAACAAACCCAAGCTGGGGTCTGGAAAGAACAAAGGTGCCAGTCAGACTGCAAGGGGAAGGGCTGAAGGCAGGAAGAGCGACTGACAGGATAGGGCTTGTTTAGAAGGATAAGGAAGAAGAGATGAGGCATGGCAGTCAAAAAGGCACAAACCCAAAAAGCCTACTGCAACATTCAAAGCAGCACCAGCAGCAAACACAAGGCGGGTAAAACCAGCCGCAGGGAAGCCCTGGCAGGGAGTCAGTGCCGGGCATCCAGCCCTGCAGCTCCCGTCCCTGTCAGTATCATCCGGAAGCATCCTGGGAACCCCATCATCAACTTGGATCTGTGCTGACTCCTTCCCCTCCTCCATTTCCTCTCCCTGCACAAGGGAATGACATCTTGAAACAATGAGCAGCTTGCAGGAACACCCAAGTTTTGCTAAGGAGTGGATTTTCACAGGATCTTCCGGATAAGCTGTTTCACTGGTAATCAGAGACTACCATGGGAGCAAGCTCTTCTGCAGAAAGAGGACCAGTTCTGCTTTACCCTGTACTGAGAGAAAAAGCACGTGAGTTTGTACTGAAACCTGTGAAGTGCCTGTTCACAATCAAGGGCTCTGCAGCAGGACTGCTCTGTTTTTGAGGCCAAAAAGACATTCTGGCTGCCCCAGAGCATTTTAAAATGAGTAGCGATGCAGCTCCTCCACTGCTTTCCCCTTTCCCCCCACCTCTGCATGGGTCAGCATCACTGCTTTCACTTGGAGGCTGAGGCCAAACGAGTTGCTCAGGGCTCTGCCAGACAAGCCCTGGCTGCAGCTGTTTCTTGATGCTGCTGTCCCAGCTGTCCGCCCCAATTCCTGTTCCAGAGGTTACCAGCCAGAGCCAGCTCAGCAGAAAGGAATAAAAGGTGGCCACAGCCTCTCCAGTTCACAGTCCAGCACATTATTCCCAAGCTACTTTCATCACCAGATTCAGCCGAGGTGCTGGGCTTTGCACAGAATACGTGTTCTCTGCCAACCAGGCCCAGGGCACTCCTGCCCTAAAACCGCTGGAGTCAGATTTGCCAGGATGCATCTGTAAGAGATGAGTATCAGGAACACTTTGCAAACCAGACCTAGCTAGTTATAAAACACGTAAAAGCTAGATTGCTTGACTCCTTGCCTCCTGACAAACGCCTGCAGCCAGGCTGCTCAAGGAGCACACCCAAGCTGGCACCTGGGCAGGACCACTCCCTCTGGGCAAGACTACTCCCTCTGGGCAAGGGGGACTTGGCTCCAGTTGCATCCCAAGGTCTGCACTAACAGGTACTGGTGTGACAAAGCAGCCTGTGAAGCATTAAAAAGACTTCACTTTAGACAGACTCTCTTCTGGCTATTCACTTCAAAGTGAGCAGGAGTTAAACAAAACCACTATTCTGATTTTCCTTATCACAGCTTATAAACAACTCTATACCTGGGAAATAATACTACCTTTTGTCAAGCCTTGTAGCAAAAAAGCTGAATCAAACACAGTAACATAACCACATCAGAATATTGTGCTTACTGAATATTTCATTCGAGATAATGACTGATCTTGCTGCCAACAGTCTGCTGCTGGGAAGTGGCTTCAGGAGAACAATGATGCTTCTATTTTGACACAGAGATCAAAACTTCCTTATGCCAGGCCAAAAGTTACCCAGCATGTCCTGGTGAGATTCCCAGTAAATTATGCATTTTAAGATTTACATATTGAAGTTCAAAGTTAACCGAATGTGTTGGTAGCTCAGAATTCCTAGCTGGAGTCAAAGACAGAGGAGTGTTTTGAATGTGCCGGTAGGATGGGACTTCAACACAGTTGTGCTTCCAGCTGCCTGGGAATGAACCAAGCACAGCTGTTTGCTATCTCCGCACTACAAAGACCCGAGAGCACTTTCTGAACTATTCAATTTTTCTTGAAAACATTTTACTTCTTTGAAGATATCTGTGCACTGAGTAAATCTATTTATTATAGACCAGTTTGAGATTCCTATACAATGAGAGGGAAAGGTTTAAATTCTGAAATAACCCTGGCTGATTCAGAAGATTTAAAAGACCTATTTTCCTATCTTTGTTTCAAATAAGCAAAAAAACATGAATCCTCCTTTCTGCTACAAGCTCTGATTTATTAAAATTTTTTTAAAAACTTAAATTAATAACCTTCTACCAGTAACTATCCTGGCTGGGCTTTCATCCTTTTTTCTGTGTTTTGTTTTGTTTGTTTCTAATCTGAGCAAAAGAATAGAAGAAAGAAAAACTACATGTCAAATATAAAGGTCAAGGAAGATAAACTCATGGAAAATTCTCATTGAGTACCTTGAAGTAAGAGAACCTGCCTATTCTATAGCTCTGTAGCTAGTCAGTTATTGATTCAGTCATCTTTATGCATTTAGGACTCAAATTTAAATGGTAATCACCAAGAGTAAATCTAGCACTTTTTATGGAGAATGCACATTTCATATCATAAAACTATTTTATTAGATACATATTTTATAATATCAAGAATAAACCAAAGACACAACAGCCCTTACTGACAGCTCAGCTGTTTAAAATGCCACCACTTAGACTACAAAGCCAAATTTTATCCTCTTTTATGTAAACAGAAACAATTCCATAGAGGTCAAGGAATTTGCACTTGCTTAGGCCACAGCTGAACCATGCTGCCTATTTACATGTGCTTTATGTTCATCAGGGCTCCCAGACCATTTATTTCAGAAAGAGCTTGTTGGGAGTGTAAGATGGGAATACAGTTCTTTTAAAAATGATCTATTGGACAAGGAGGATTATTACAGTTGTGCTGAGCCACAGCTCTAACCTCTCACTGTATATTACAAGACTTTCCCCACTGAAAACATGCATCTGAGTGTACTGTTTGGCAAAAGAAAAAACACCTCCTTGTTGAGTTTTTAACTGCATACATTAATGCCCTTTTGAAACACACCAAGATGCTAGGGTAGGGTTAGAACGGGGGTGGTCTGGCTTGTTCACCGGCTCAGTACCTCATTTACCCCTCCCCACCCTTCTATACAGACACATACATGAGACAGGATAACGTTCAGACTTGAAAAGGTGCCTGCAGCTCTCTGAGAAAAAGCAGCAACGAGGCATCCGGAACAGCGGTACCTGCTCTGTGCAGCTCCACTTCCCGTCCTGCCTGAACTCAGAAGAGTACCAAAAATGCAGTGTCACCACAAGGCTCCTCGTCTGACAGTCTGCCAGCATTAAAGGCAGATGTCACAACAACTGCTTCATTCTACTTCTTGTACAGGGAGGGGAAGCGGGGGAACTCATTTATCAAAGAGACAAGAAGAAGAACTAGTTTTTATAAGACCAGCTGATAAAATAAGAAAAAAACCAGAGTCAGTTGCTGACACATGAGCTCTCCTTCAAGGCTGAAGCAGGGGCGGCAATCACTGCACTCCAAAACAAAAGGACATACTGAAGTTAGATATAGACTGCGATCATATGACTATAGCAAAACAAACTGATGCTCACTGTACCAGAGTGCCTGGAAATAACTTTAATGGTTACCTAATCACTTCACACCACAGCAGGGTCAGTGCTATTCCAGTCATTTCTAAGAACAATTAGCCTAACTTATTCTTTAACTTCTCCAGTAAAGAAGATAACAGGTTCATCTCCACATAGTTGATTCTACTGCTTAATCTCCTTTTCCATTAGATATTTTCTGTCAGTGTCTAACCTAAATTTCTCTGCTGTGATTCCGGGGAAGAAACAAAACCAGAACTGTATCAGAGAACTCAAGCTGTAAAAAGGAAATTGGGATCAATAATAAAGAAGGGGTTAGAAGAATAATTAGCTTGATCTGAGAGATCTTACAATCATTCAGCTTATGGGAAAAAAAAATAGGTTGAGAAGAGCTAGCCTAGTAGGTCCACATGTCATATAGCAAAAGGACTCATCAGAAATTAAGATTATGGAGAAAGAAGGGAGCACAACACTGACCCCTCAAAACAACAAAATCTGAATCACTGGCAGTAGAGGTCAGAAGGGAGGAGCATGAATTTGTGACTCACTACACTGAACGAGGCGCCTTCCAATATATGCCTGCCTGCCCACCCACCCCTTCCTAGACAGTCTTTTCTCTTGAGAGGCCAGCATGGACAGGGCTAATCAAAACTGGACCCAGAAGTACCTCACTCAGGCATGCAATCACTCCCACTCATCTCAAACCGAGCTGTTACCCACACAGGTTGAAGGTCTGCTTTGAGCTAATGAGAAGCATTATCAGGTAGGAGCAGCCACCTGTGACACCACACCCCACTGTCAAATTACAGCTGATGCAACCCATGCTGGGAGCAGTTCCTTCAGGAGCTCTGCCTCCTGCCGGCTCCGGCATGGCAATCCACCCAATGCTTTGGGTGCCAGCACTCCCTTGCTGTGAGCACTAGGCTGGATACCTTAGGAGGAGGTGGCTGGTCCTGGGAGTGACCGTCCCCCTTTCGCTGGGCCTGTCAGGGAGCTGCCTGTGATGGGGGGCTGGCTGCAGGGTGCCATCCCCAGCAGGGTCCCACGGAGAAGAGCAGACCCCCCAGAGCATGCTGGGAGTCCGGCCAAGGCCTGCCCCAGAGCATGCCGGGACTCTGGCCAAGGCCGGGCCCACCAGCCCCCATTGTCCCCCAGGCACAAGGAGGGGCCGCAGAGCCGGGGTGCAGCCCCGCCTGACGGACAGCTGTAGCTGCCAATGAGCACGGGTGTTTTCCGCGAGGGCGGGGCAGCAGGCACCCCGTTTCAGCAGTGAACAGCGGCCTGCCCCCGCTGACTGACAGCTGCCCCAGCCAATGGGGTCGCCCCGCCCCTCCCAGCCAGCAGACACCTCGGCAGCGGCGGGGGCCGCTCCCCACCAGCGAGGGGCAACGGCCCACCGGCGGGTGACAGGCAACCACCTCAGCCAATCGTGGCGCGTCGAACCGCGGCGGCCCCGCCCCAGCGGCGGCCTGCGAGGACGCAGCGTACGGCGCTGTACGCGGGCCCGAGGCGGCGGCCAGGCCGGCGGAGGGGGGGGCGGCGGGCGGGGCGCGGCCGTCCCCGATGACAAAGGGATTGCGGCTCGCGGGCCCTTCCCGCCCTCCCAGCTCCCGGGACGCGCGGCCGCCCGCACTCACGTTATCTATCACGACGGGCTGGTTCGCTATCACGTCGTAGGACTCCATGGCGAGGACCCGCCGCAGCCACCCGTCAGGGAGCAACAGCCCAGCCCTCCGCGGCGCATGCGCGGAACGGCGGCGCGGAGCCGCCTGGGCGATGTATTCCTCCGGCCGCGGTGCCTGCTGGGAAGCGTAGTCCCGGCCTCGCGCGGGGCATGCCGGGAGGCGCGCCGGGAGCGGGGCATGCCGGGAGATGTAGTGCGGAGAAAAAAAAAAAAAAAAAAAAAAAAACGGAAACGCGGCAAAAACACCCGCGGCCTGGAAACTGCCTTTTCGGCGTGAAACCTGAGTGAGGTGGTGGGTGCTGTCTTCCAGGCGAGAACTGTGCACTTCCACTAAAAAACACTGGACTTCAACGGGCTGCTTTACAGTTTAATAGATTTTTTCCTCCTAATTTCTCTAACAGGGAAAGATAAGAAATTATTGTGTCACCTTCTGTAGAGGGAATCTATCACCAATGAAAGTGTTTTACTGTCCCATTATTCCATGGGATCATCTCTACAAGCTGCTGGTTATAACACGTCTGTGTTCTCAGAGTATTACCTAGTTTCTCTGCATTTTTGGAGGCATGGCAACCAGAAATGTCAGTACAAAGAATACATGTAATAGGCATCCTAGTGTTAAATAACGTCTTCCCTGATGTTCTCCACTTGCTACATGTTTTAAAAGCACTTCGAATAATTGATGACTGATAAAGACAGTAAAATTATATGTTTTCTTGAAACTGGGCAACAACACTGAGTCTTGAAATTAGTTAAAATGAACTTCACTGCCGTAAGCGTACATGAAGGCTCATTCAGAACTCACCTGTCTTTTCCCACATCTTTCATGGGGACACCAAGACCTGCAGTTTCTGCCTTTAGCCCAAGCAGATAGTCTCATCTCAGATACTTGTCTTCAATGTTTTTCACCATTCACCTAGTGTTAAAAAGGGGGTTTTGCATGACATGACAAAGGGGTTTAAATTATTTCAAGAGTAGTATTTTATCACCTCAGTAAATGCCGGGGGAGACTCATTATGTGTGTATTAAGCCAACACGGCATTTCATACATGACTCTCTTGTATTTACATCTCAGTTGACTGTAATTGACTTCTTTGGTGGATGTCACAAAAAATAGTAGCACAGTAACAGGACAAGTGAAACATTATTTGTCTTGGGAAGCAGTGATTTATCAGAATACCAACTGCTCATGTCCCTTCTCAGTGGATAGTCATTTGTTTTTCTGCTTGCCAACTTGACTGTATGCGATCTCCTAAAAGGTATGTTGTGAATATTGATTATAGAATAAAATCTCAGCTATTTAAATGAGAAATGCAACAAGCAGGAACACTCATCCCATCCTCTCAGCACTCTATTGCTCATTTTTCCTCTATGCTGATTAAAAAGCAGGACACCGCTTTAGCAAAGATGTGTAGGACTAATGAACACATGCTGGTTCACGCATACATACGTGGCTTTGCATGACCATAGATGTAGTTGCAACTCAGGAATGAGCCAGATCTTCATTGTGCTTAGTACGCACGCTAAGACCCTCAGTCAGACAGCCCTTGAACTTCACCTATTTGCATTGCTTCGAAGCTGCCTCTGAGGTACCTACAGATACTGAAAGGTGCATGGTGAGCATAAATGTCCTGTGAGAACTGGAGAAGGTACAAAGACAGCAGTAGTAGAGGAAATAAGGCTATTAGCTGGCCATATCTTGGAGCACAGCTGTGGTCCCACAGAATTGCAGCGTTATGAACGGTAGAGTGCTAAGCATCACACCCAAATCTCTGTCCCGGGACCTGCTGCGTGGACAGATGAAGTCTAACAGAAGCAATTTAAAATGTAAATTTACAGCCTTACTTCTTCAGGTCAGATTGACACAGGCTTGAGTGCCGAGGCTGGGGGTGGTTGCAGCCAGAGAGCTGCCCCAGGACGGGACCTGCCCCAGGGCGGGACCTGCCCTGCTGTAAGCCCCCTTGGGTGAGCCAGGGCCGGGGAAGGCGCCCACCAGGCCCCGGCCCCAGGCCTCCCGCCAGGCCGGCCCCTGCCCACCTCGGCGCTGCCCAGGCTTCCCACCCCTCCCTGCCGCGGGGCGACCCCTGAGGCTGCCCCAGGGGGACCCTCCCCTTCCCTCGGGCCCACCCGGGTGCCGGTAGCCTCCTGACCCCCCAAGCGCTCCCTCACGCCCAGGGGACACCCCTGCAGCCCCGGGCCCGCCGGCAGCTCCGCGCCGCGCTGCCCTCAGCACGCCACGGGCCCCTGGCCCCGCCCCGCGCCCCGCTCCGCGCGCGTCCCCGCCACCGCCGCTAGAGGGCGCGCTCGCGGCGTGGCGTGGAGCGGGGGGGGAAGAGGCGCGGCCGCCCTCCGCGCCGCGCGTCGCCATTGGCGGAGCTGCCGTGTCACTCACCGTCGCCCGGGCAGCGGGGCCCGCCCCCTCCTCCCGCAGCGCCGCGCCGCGCAGCGCCGCTTGGGCCGGGCCGGGCCGGGCGCGCGTCGGGCCGGGAGCCGAGCGGGGCCGAGCGGAGCCGAGCGGGCCGCGCCGGGCCGGGACTAACCGCCTCCGCCGCGCCGTCCCCGCCGCCGGGACATGGAGGGCGTGCGGCCTGGCGGGGGTCCCCCCGCGGGCGGGCCGGGTTCAGGCTCGGGGTCCGGTTCCTTCCCGTCGCTGTTCCCGCCGGGGCTGCACGGTATCTATGGCGAGTGCCGCCGCCTCTACCCCGACCAGCCCAACCCGCTCCAGGTCACCGCCATCCTCAAGTACTGGTGAGGCGGCCGGGACTGCGGCCTGGAGGGGGCCGGGGGCCTTGTGTGGGGCTGGGAGGTGGGAAGCAGTGGAGCCGGGGGCCTTGTGTGGGGTTGGAGAGGGCTGGGGGGGGAGCAGAGGAGCGACGGAAGTCTGGTGGGTTTGGGAAGGCCTGCGGGGAGCAGCGGGGCTGGGGACGCTGCAGGGGGTGGAGGGGTACAAGGCAGTGGGGCTGGGGAGCGTTGCAGCAAGGTGAGTGGGACTGGGGGTTGTGTGCGGAGTTTGGTGTGAGATGCAGGAGGTTTGGGGATGTGCAGTGGGGCTGGGGGAGGAGGCACTGGGGATGAGGTTGGATGTCTGGGAGGTGTATTTTGGGGGTGTTCCTGGGGAGGATGCACTGGGAACAGCAGGAGGGGTCTAAAGAGGGGTGCACTGAAGATAGGGGGATGTATTGGGGTTTCTGGGGTGGTTCGGAGCTTCCCTGACCGAGGGATGGCTGGTGAGGGCCTTGGCTGGGACAGGTCATAGGAAATGGAGTGTGTGTTACTCGATGTAGGGGCTGGCTCCCACAGAGGGTGGGGGGGCTGGAGTTTCCCCCCTGTACAGGAGACACGAGCTCTGTTTTCTGGCCTGGAGCTTGGGGTTCGAGTATGGCCAGCACTGACCGGAGTGAACCTGCCTTCCAGCCTCCAAGCCGGATGCGTGCTATGCATGTACCCGTAAAGCCCACAGGGCAGAGCCAGCTTCTCTTGGCCTCGCGTGGCCATGTGTTATCGCAGACTGCGAATCTGCTGCTCACCGTCTCTGCTGACACAGTGTCTGACACCAGTAACAGCAATTGTTCATGTGGGAGAGTGGCATGAAGGAAGTACTTGGATCTTCAGCTATCGAGATAAACGTCTAGTGTCTAGCCCTGTGCAAACAGGAGATCATTTTGCTTTTTAGTATCGATTTGCTGCTCAGCCCCCTCTTCTGGGCCTAAGGAACATGATCAGGTCACCCCGAGTCTTTGCTGGACCTGACATTGACCAGTCCCTACTCCAGCACTTGGAAAAAGATTAGTAAACATTCAACTTCTTTATTTACAGTTGATTTTAACCTGTATGTCTTTATCTGATTGACTCCTGAGCAACAGCAGGATATCATCCTCCCTGTGTTCTGCTCTGACACCCAAGCTATTGCTGTTGTCTTCCAAAGAAGTGTTGGTTTTTTTATGTGGTTCTAGCAAGACATATGTCTGTTAGCTCTTACTGCTTAGGGCTTTTTGTACTTAAACTGGCACAGTGGGCTGAGACAAGATGTTGCAAATCTGAAACCTCAAAATACAAATAATTTCTTAATCATCTGTGTGGGTCAGTACTGTGGTACTTTGGCGGTCTGATCAGTCTTCTTTTATACCTGTTTCTAATCTTAGATACTCAAGCTTGATGAGTTTCCAGTCACCTTGATTTGGGAGTCAGCACTTCTTTTCTGTCAATGACTTAAACCAATACTGACTACAGTAATGTAAGATTTGTGTGGGATGGAGGGAGATTTAGGTCTATAATGAAGAATGGCAGACACCCTTCTTTGGGAGGAAAACTGGTTTCTTCTTTGCTTAAGGGGTTGCTTAGGGCTTCACTGCAATTCGTGCTCAGACACTAGAAAAACCGCTATTGCCAGTGTTGATTGGTTGCAAGTAACAAGTAATGTGAAGGCCTGTTTATCCTGGCATTTTCCACTTAGTCGTTCTTCTGACTGTCAGCTCAGCCGGCAGTGAGAGCTGAGATCTTCGCTTCTAGAAATCAGAGATGAGCTGCTTACTGCTGTCCTGTGCAGGAAGTTCTTGTGTGAGGTTGATCCTGTGTGTGTGCTACAGGTACCTGGTCTCCCTTTGATAGCAAAGTTGGCAGAATTTGGAGGTTGGTTTTGTTGAAGCCTAGGAGAATGACTTCTGCCACCGCGCGTTCTCTGCTAGTCTGTCCTCTGGGCTGCCAGCTATTAAATTGGTTTAGATTAGAAGAGGAAATTACTGGACAAAGTCCCTGCCTTAGGAGAAATATTGTAACACTAATCAGCTTTTAATTATATGTATCAGTTTCTCTATGGTTAACAGCAATTTTTTTTTGTTCAAGGAGCTGAAGTTATATTGTGCCACTTGCATGGCACAGCAGATCCTTACTTTGTAATGTTGGAGAATCTGCAGAACCAAATACCTATTAAATGAAGGGGTTTAGCCACTTGGATTATTTCATGGAACTAGTCTTTTTTTAAATGCTATTTGCATATCTTGGGAGAGAGTTCGTGATTGCAGTCGGAACTTGGAAGAGTTCCTGGCTGTATTTATAAAGGCCATGCACTGAGAAAGAGTTTCTCTCTGTTGACATCCAGTATCCACTTTTATTTTTAAAATGTGGTTGAGTATCTCAAAGTAAAATATCTTGATGCACAGAATTCATGCTAGTGAAAAAACAAATTTGTACTTCTCCTTTGTGATAGGTTTTGAGATAGGCAGAATTTGGGCTGGACTCTTGGTTTTTCATCACCTGTCTTGAATTTAGGCCTTGTACTCAAAAAACAGCATGCTGACCTGTGGTCTGCAGCTGCTTAAGGATCACAGGCTACTTCTGAAATGTAGCTGTGAAAAGCTGTCCTGTTGTCAGCTGCTGGGAAGGGACTACAAACAATCCACTTTCCAGGGTGAATGGATTGGGAATTTTCTGGTTTTTTTCCTGTTGTGAAGCTGTTTTCTCTCTGCCTGCTTTGGGTTTCTCCTCCCGCAGAAACTTCAGAGCGCTCTTAACATCAGTCAAGAGAAGACTCTTGATGCAGATGCAAATACAGGCTTTCCCCCGAGGCTGCCCTTCTTGCTCCTGAATGAGCTCCATGAATAGAGAATGTAACAAATTTGTACTGTACCTCTGGCTTTGAAGTTGGGCTCTTCCTAATAAAATCCTCCAACGCTTCCAGCTCTTTGTGTGAACGCATGTACTGATGTGTAGATTGTGATATAAAGTCGAACCCTGGCTGTGGGCGGGAGGATGTACCACAGCAGGCATTAGCAGTGCTCGACTAGTTAGTGTAGCAGTGAAACTTGCCACCGAAACTGGATAAATATCTGTGCTGACTAACTTTTGCTGTGCATTATTGCCATGGGTATGTTACTAGCTGTGCTCCAGGTGGCTGGTTTAAAGCTAGTGCTGGATGCTCTGGCACTTGCAGCAGTTTCAGGATAGGTGTATGGCTTGGATGTGTATTTTTCAAAATGTTATTAGTCACTGCTGCAGGCTTTTTGTCTGACTCTCTTCCTAGCCTACCACATTTCTTGGGGAGTAATGATGGTCTGTCTGGATTGTTGTGCAGCACGTAAACTGGTGGGTAGTTAACTGTGGCTGGGTCAGCTCTGGACAGGACAGAGCTCGGCTGCTATGAGCTTGCTGGTGCTGCATTGCTGCAGCTGTCTCCCACGTAGTGTGGTGCTGAGGGTCCTCAGTGAGGCTTGGCCTTTGGAGAGAAGCGTGGGGTCGCAGGCAGGAGCGAGAGAGAGGTGTCTGGCTTACCTGGTGCAATCTAGGGAGGACTGGCTTGCTGTCTGCATCAGACCTGACAAATGAGTTTGAGTAGCCCTGGGGAAGAGCATGCTCACGGAGTCGTCCCTGTCCTGAAAAAGAGCACTATAAGGCTTGTCTTGTGCGTTGTCGCTGTCAAAATGCCTGTGTCACCAGTGTTCTAGTGCAAATTGTTTGATATCTAAAGTGTTATTAAACCCAGTTTGGAAGCAGGGAGATGTTTGTTGCTTAGCAGATGGAGGTGTTTTCCCTTCATTGCAAATCCTACACATCTGCTCTGAACACTTGCTAACCTCTTGCACTTGGTTTTCTGGTGAGTGTGTTGCCTCCCTTACTCTGGAGTCTTTCCTGTCAGGTAATAATTGTATGTGGCTGCTGCTGTTCACTGCCCTTGCTCAGGGGTGAGTGACTGTCCCGGCTGGATTTGCTTCTACCTTGCTGTTTCCATCATGGATCTGCGAGTTACTTCTGTGGAGAGCCTGGGCACTGTCCAAGGCATTGGTGCCATGCTCTGAACATAGTCACCTGAATGGATATCTATGGCAGAGCTCTCAGCCTCCAGTGGGACCTGGTGCCTGTGAGAGGGAACAGGGGGAGATGGGGTATGTCAGGGGGCGACTTGTTAATTTCTGAATGTTTCAAGCTGTTGTTAGAGTTTGGGAACAGGTTTTCCCAGGCTGCCACTGAGGATCAAACTCTGCTCCATTCCAGGGTCTAACATGCATTCCCTGTGCTTGCTCACCAGTTTGCCTTTTACGCCACAAAGATTCCGCTTGTAATACGAGAAGGCTGCATAACTCTGACTTAGCCTTTGCCAATGGACCTCAGTGCCATTACTGGGGGTGGGATGTTCACCCCCTCTGTCCTGCCCTGGTGTCCTGGGCTGTATCCTTGACTGACCTGCTGGGAAGCTGGAGCTGGCCTGGAGCCACCATGGTAGCCTTATGTGACTTAAGAGGAGGGAAGCTGTCCTAGGGAAAGTCACTCATGTTAGATAACTCTGTTTTGGTTTATTGGTTGGGGGTTTTTTTTGGTTGTTTTTTGGTTGTTGGGTTGTTTTTTGGTTGTTTTTTCCGGCAGCACAGCACACTTGTGGAGAGATCCCACAGGCCTTTTAATACAACAGACTGATATATTACTTTGTACAGACTTGATAAGGGTGGGCAGCAGTAGGTGGGGAGAGGATTTCAAACTCATTGTCACTAGAAATCTGTGTAGACTATGTAGGCACCTTCTGGAAGCAACAGGAAACCTGCTCTCATGGTGCTTTCTGGCATCATCTTTTCTGACGATAAACTTGGGGAGTCCCCATGTGCATTAGCTTTCCTCAGAGCTCACCCTGGAAAGCACCTTCTTACAGGTGCTTTGCATGTCAGCTCAACTGGGTGCTGGCTGGCCTCTTGCCAGACCAGTGAGCCACCAGGAAGGGCTGGGTCCATCTATCCAGCCATGGTGACTTCTTCTCCAGAGGAGTAATCTTCTGTGGAGATGCCCAGGTGCAGCAGCACTGTGGCGAGGATGGTGCAGAATTGCAAATTGACATTTTAGCACCTCTGTTCTGCAATGCCAGCTAACCCCGCTCTGAAAAACCCTGTCTTCTCAAGGGTGTCTCTTAAATTAACTTCAAGAAATTGCTGTACTTAGTGAATGTGATCTAGGGGTAATTGTCCAAGCTCAGGGTTAAACCTCTTCTGCACTGACTGCCTGTTTTCTGAAGCCAGTGGGTGTAACTCCAGCTTTAGTACCAGCAACCTGGCTACTCTCATGCCTGAGGATTGAAATGCTCGTCAGCATTTCCTCAGTGCTGCTAGATGGGGCTCTGTGCTGGATTTGTGTAGCAGGGGAGGGGGCTACAGTGGTGGCCCCCTGTGAGAAGCTTTCTGAAGCTCCCCTGACTCCAAGTCAGACCCGCCTCTGGCCAGAGCCGAGCCAGTTAGTGACAGTGGCTGTGCCTCTGCGATAATGTGTTTAAGAAAGGGAACATGGAAGGAGGAATGGGAGTTCTAAGGAGGAGTTGGGGGGAGGATACTTATGTGAACACCAAGGTCAGTGGGACAAAGGAGGAGGAAGGGGTGGAGGCACACCAGAGCGGAGACCCCCCACTGTATTCCATGGTGAGATGGCAGGGCTGCCCCCCTCTGCCTCCCATGGAGATCTGCAGTGAAGCAGAGATCCATCTGCAGCCTGTGGAGGATCCCACGCTGGAGCAGGCAGCTGTGCCCAAAGAAGGCCGGGACTCTGGGAAGCAGCCCCTGCTGTTGTAATTCAGAGCTGTGAGGACTACAAAATGTGGGGATGACCTACACCAGAGCATCTTCGGATGAGTTGCAGCCTGTGGAAAGGACTCATGCTGGAGAAAGTTTGTGAAGGACTGTCTCCTGTGAGAGGGGAATCACGCTGGAGCAGGAGAAGAATGCGAGGAGTTCCCCTGCCCCCTGAGGAGGAAGAAGCAGCAGGACTGACTGCACCCCTCCCCGTTCCCTGCCCTGCTGCAAGGGAGGAGGTTGAGATACTAGGAACAAAATGGAGCCTGCGAAGAAGGGAGGGGTGGGGGGAGCTGTTTTTAAGATGTGGTAAGGCTTCTCACTGTCTCACTCTGTTAAGTGTTGTTGTTGGTGTATGAATTAAAGTTATGTTCTTTTTTCTTCCCCTAACGAGTCTGTCTCTTGCCCATGACAGTAATGGGGGAGACACAGACACCCCACCCCCTCCACCTCCTCTAAGCCTTTTACTTTGTTTTCCCTTTTCAATTCCTGAGGGGTAAGGGGTGAGTGGATAGCTGTGTGGTGCTCAGTTGCCCCCTGGGCTCAAACCAGGACTCTAAGAAGGGTGCTGGCCTTATGTGGGATAATTGCAATTAAGCTTTGCTGTTTGATCATCTCAGAGCTTCCTTGGTAAGGCAAGGTATGGATCTCCACACGTGAAGCACACACACACTTCCAGGAGGCATGCAGCAGTAGTAGTATAGGATGCTACATGAGTAGCTAGATGCTGAGAAAGTATTTCTTGCCAAGCCTGCCAGTGTTTGATATAAGGCAGCAGTACTTTATTCAGGGAACAAAACTGAGGTGCTCAAATTCTTTTTGTGCAGTAGTTGTGGTGTGCATAATGATGATACACAAACGCCCAGGGCTAGCAAGGGAAGCACAGGCATGCCCTGCAACCTGAAGATGATAGAGTCACGGTCTGAACAGACAATACAGATGAGGAGAGTTGATGTGTAACAAGTGGTTTGAATGAAGGGGGTCATCCTAGTTTGGATTTTCTTGTTTGGAGCATTTGAGAATATTTTACTTAAAGAAAAAGTGAATCGAAGGCGGGAAACCTGCTAAGGAGAGCAGACTTTGGCCTCTTCAGGGATCTGTTTGGTAGAGTACCATGGAGTAAAGCCCTGGAGGGAAGAAGTGTCCAGGAAAGGTGGTTAGTATTCCAGGGTTGCCTCCTCCAAGCTCAGGAGTGATGCATCCTGACAAAGAGGAAGTCAGGTAAGAACGCCAGGAGGCCTGCATGGATGGACAAGGAGCTCCTGGACAAGCTCAAACATAAAAAGAAAGCCTACAGAGGGTGTAAGTAAGGACAAGTAGCCTGGGAGGGATACAGAGAAATTGTTCAAGCAGGCAGGGATCAGGTTAGGAAAGCTAAAGCTCTGATAGAATTAAATCTGGCCAGGGAAGTTGAGGGCAGCAAAAAAAGCTTCTATAGGTGCATTGATGATGAAAGGAAGACTAGAGAAAATGTGGGCCCTCTCCAGAAAGAGATGGGAGACCTGGCTACCCAGGACATGGAGAAGACTGAGGTACCCAACAACCTTTTTGCCTCAGTTTTCACTAGCACATGCTCCAGCCACACCACTCAAGTTGCAAAAGGCAAAGGCAGGGACTGGGAGAAAGAATTGCCCTCTGTAAGAGGAGAGTATCAGGTTGAAGACTATCTAAGGAACCTGAAGGTGCACAAGTCCATGGGACTTGATGAGATGCATCTGTAGATCCTGAGAGAACTGGCAGATGAAATAGCTAGCCACTATCCACCATATTTGAGAAGTTGTGGCAGTCCAGTGAAGTTCCCACTGACTGGAAAAGGAGAAATGTAAACCCCATTTTTGAAAAGGGGGAAAAAAGGAAGACCCAGGGAACTACAGGCCAGTCAGTCTCATCTCTGCCCAGCAAGATCAAAGAGCAGATACCACTAGAAACTATGCTAGGGCATATAGAAAATAAGGAGGTGATTGGTGACAACCAACAACTTAAGGGCAAATTGTGCCTGACAGATTTGGTGGCGTTCTACAATGGGGTTACAGTGTTGGTGGATAAGGGAAGAGCAACTGACGTCATATACCTGGACTCGTGCAAAGCATTTGACACTGTCCTGCACAACATCCTTGTCTCTAAATTTGAGACATGGATTTGACAGATGGACTACTTGGCAGATAAGGAATTGCCTGGATGGTCGCACTCAAATTGTGGTCAACAGCTCGATGTCCAAGGCAAGAACAGTGACAAGTGGTGTTCCTCAGGGGTTAGTGTTGGGACCCGTGCTGTTTAATATCTTTGTTGGCAACATGGACAGTGGGATTGAGTGCACCCTCCAAGCTGTGTGGTGCAGCTGACATGCTGGAGGGAAGGGATGTGCCATCCAGAGGGACCTTGACAGGCTGGAGAGGTGGGCTGTGCAAACCTCATGGAGTTCAACAAGGGCAAGTGCAAGGTCCTGTGCATGGGCTGAGGCAATCCCATGCACAAATACAAGCTGGGAAATGAGTTGCTTGAGAGTAGACCTGTGGAGAAAGACTTGGTGGGTATAGCTATATGGAAAATTGAATATGAACCAGCAATGTGCAATCACAACCCAGAAAGCCAACCATATCCTGCGCTGCATCAAGAGAAGTGTGGTCAGCAGGTCAAGGGAGGTGATTCTCCTCCTCTACTCTGCTCTTGTGAGACCCCACCTAGAAAACTGTCCTGCTCTGGGGCCCCCAGTGTAAGCAAGACCTGGGCATGTTGGAGCGAGTCCAGAGGAGGCCATGAAGACCATCAGGGGCTGAAGCACCTCCCTTATGAGGACAGGCTGAGAGTGCTGGGGTGGTTCAGCCTGGAGAGGAGAAGGCTCCAGGGAGATCTTTCAGCAGCCCAACCCTAACCATTCTATGAAACAGTTAAACAGCTGCTCACGCTATTCCGTAAATGCTTGTGGTAGGTGGTTTGATGTCTTTTCTCTTCTTGCTTGCATCTGCCTGCGTGTTCTATGATTGACAGGGAAAACAGTGAGCAGAACAGTCTAGCATGTCCTTCCTTCGGTGGGGAGTTTATTTGCCTCTGTGCAGGCAGATATGATGGCGAGTGACAGGAGGGGTGTGCTATGCTCTCTACTGGCACACCAGCCTTGTTTCCTTCTGCCTTGTAATGGGAAGGGTGCCTGCAGGTCTTGGTGATTGCTGCTTAATGCAGTCTGGCTGTGCTACATTGACTTTTAAGTAATGTTCTTCTAAGGAACCCATTCTAATGTTGAAGCAGAGGGTGCAGTGATGCTTTTTACTTGTTCTTGATTAATGCAGCTAGTATATTTTACAAGTTCTTTTACTAATTTTTCTGAATCAGTATTTTTCTCCTCCACTACTTTACCTGCATGTCTGTGTTCAGAAATATGGATTACTCTCCTCAAAACTTGGCCATTTCAAATTCTGCTTTGAGGAATGGCATCGATGGTGTTTTTTAATTGAGGTATGTGCCTCTGGACTGAATTAAGAACTTTCAGTGCAGATACAGCTATTTCTCTTTTACTAGTACAATTTTTCAATTTTCTTTGTGTTTTGTGGAAGCTTTAATATGATTTTCCAGATATCTTTATGCTTTAATGTTAAAAACATTGTAGTGTGCTGCACACATGCGCTTTGCTTTCCCGTGCTTGAAGCTTTCTGGACTTAACCCAACCTTTCTCCTGAATATTTTTTTTGAGAGGTAACATGAACATGCTAATTTCATTTTTGTCGCTAGCTACGTTTTAAAGCAGGTCTTTGTACAGAGACTTCCCATTTGTCTTGGATAAACTTAACTTACATAAGAGTCATTCTGTTTTTGATGCAGGTTGGGAGGACCTGACCCTCTGGACTACGTTAGTATGTACAGAAACCTGGGAAACCCAGCACTGAATGTTCCTGAGCACTGGCACTACGTCAGCTTTGGGTTAAGTGACTTGTATGGAGACAACAGAGTACATGAGTAAGTGTCATTTCAGTTCTGTTGCTGCATGTTGTGTTTTGGGGGACTGTAGGTAAAACCCTGTCCTACTGTTATTATTTGAACAGCTGGTTTTCTGCTGAGATTACCCTAGCCTTTCTCTTATACGGGGCGTGACATATGCCTGTTCTTGGATGTAGAAGAATTACTGTGTTCCCCTCTGCAGGCTTTGAATGCAATATATTTCTTTGTCAGTGTTGAGTGACTTTTTTTTTTTAATTTCTTTTTAACTGGTTAGGAATTTTTTTTTTTTTTTTTAACTGGATGTCTTGTTGTGTTTTTCACTCTTGGTAGTCTGTTATGGTCATACACTTAAATTCTGACCCCTCCCTGTGCATGTTAAATGCCTTCCTCTGGAAAACTGCTGTAAGGGCATTTTTCCTACTGCTGGCACAGCAGTGTTACTGTCAGTGGACTGCCACCCCAGTGGCTGCTGTACAAAGTGCCAATTTATGCAACAGGAGCATAAAATTCTAATTGTTTGACTGTCTTTTCTCCAGTAATTAAATTATTATCTTAGCTTGTTGGCATGGATGGTCTTTAGCAGCCATTTTGTATTAGACCAGGCAAGCAGCATGATCTAACCTTATTCTTGTCTGTCTTTTACTGACCTTGCTCCTTAACTCCAGTTAAAATGAGTAGCCATAGCCAAGCTGTCATGAAGCTGTGAACGCAGCCTTCTAATCAGCCAGAAATGGCAGAAGGTTTCTGCTGTTGCTGTTTAGTGGAACTGTCTTTGTGCTCTTTCATAGTTTCAGGCTAAACGTCCTTGATGAATGGTGCACCAAAGCCCCAGTTTGTTCACCCAAGCTTTCCTTCTTTAGTTTGTCTTGGTTAGGATTCAGCCACCATTTTTTTTTAAACCAGGTGCTTCTCCTGCAACAGCAGCAGTCAGGCAGTTTCTTTAACCTTACCTATGTCCTCAAGGCAGTTTCTTCTGGTTTTTTGGTTTGTTTTTTTTCATGTTTGTGGTTACAGAACTGTTTTTCAGAAGACAAGTCTCTTAAGACTGGAGTTTATATAGGACCCTAGTGTCACAGAGATCTGCCTGGCACACTTAGCCAACACATCTACTAACAACAAACCCCAGTCATTAGTTGCTGGGGCAGAGGGAGGGTAGGGTGAGTGAAAGAAATGAAATTATAGCCTTCCTTCCCTCATTTCCACGAAAGATCCTACCATGGGCATGCAGGCCTTTATATGGTGCCTTTGTTCTCAGATTATGATATTTCATCTTTGCCACTGAAAATAGTAGGTTGCCAAGATTGGGTGACCTGTGTTTGCCTACCTTGTTGACTTGTCAGCCTGAGGTTTTCCCATAGTGAGAATATTCTCTTTACTCAGACTCTTTTGTGATTGTTTTGGGTGAGAGCAGGGAGTGGACACAAGGGTCTTAGCTGAAGACATGAAGGGTGATGTGTTTTTATGAATGAAGAAGCAATTTATGTAAGGATGCAGTCTCCTTGGCCCTGGCACATGCTCTGGCTTCTCTCTCCCAAAACCTGTCTGCTAGACCAAAAACTGTTGCTCCTGTAGTGGAAAGCTTGGGGATGGAGTAGTGAAAGCATCACACAGGTGGAATGTTACAACTTTGAATAACCTCCTGGCATGAGACCTCTTAACTCTTCATGCTGTCATATGGTTTCGTCTGGTAATTGGATTGAGATGGTGGAATATACCTTTTGCTGGTTGCAGGGCACAGAAATTAAACCCCCATCATAGGCTGCAGGTGATTTCCAAGGCCTGCTGAGTGAAGCAGGAGCAACGTATGCACTATGCTCTGGAAGGTCTGAAGTCCCTGAATGCCCTGTGTGTATGTGAGCCTGGGAGGAGGCTCCGAGACCCGGTGTGCCTTGGCTGCCCTTGGCATCGTGCTGCTGGAGGCTGCTGCAGCCGGGCACTGCAAGCAAATAGAGTCCTTGCTGCTGCACTGCTCTGATGGTGTTGGAGCCAACCTCTTGAGCACTGGCCTGCTCAGACCCATCAAAACGATCTCCATGCCTTGAGTACATGCATGTGTTTCCCTTCATTATATGTGTCTGGAACAGTGTTCCTGGTTCCAAAGCAGGGTGTCCCTGTGTCACTTGCCCTGAGATGTTTAGATGTCTACAGTCTGTCACCTTTATTTTGGCCTCATTCTTGAAGCTACAAAACTTAATACTATACATGCTGTTGAGAAGGCTGGCTCTGCCTTTATGGAAAAAAGTCATAATGTACAATTATGCATGTGGTAAAGCTTTCAAAACCTACACATCTCTTAAACACTGAACCTGAAGTTATCACGTGATAGGTGAGCACTGTACAGGCAGAGAGAAGATTTTCAAAGGAGCTGAGCACTCACCAGCAATTCTTCTTCCCAACAGCAGTTGCTGTTTGCTAACTACTCTTGAAATGTGACTGCCATGTGAACCGCACATCACCAGACCAGCACTGGGCACATGCTGCAGGAATGTAGTGGTTTTCCTATGCATTCAGGAGGCTCTTGTTCTCCAGCAGGGAATTTAATAAAGCCTTTGTTTAAGAAAATGGGTATCAAGTCTCTTTGTTGCTTCAAGGACTTTGGGATTCTGCTGTCCCAGGTAAAGCATGCTGTGGGATGGTTGGCAGGAGCACAAGGTGACAGGGGATTTGTTGAAATCTTTGGAAGATTTCCTTTAAAGCTGGTGTGGCTCTGCTCAACTGCCCTGGCCTCTGGAGATAGGAGTTAGTTTGTGGGGTTTTTGGGTTTCCTCTCTGCAAAGAGTGCAGAGCTGTATCTGCCTGTGACAGTCAGCAAGGTTCTCACAACAGGGATGTGCTCCCATAACCTTGCTGTCCTTCATCCTTTAGAAAGGGAAGGATAGTATGCTGACAAAGGTCTCTTTAATCTCCCAGCTTGACTTTGAGTAATGTATAGCTTATTTCTTGTGGACCTCTTCTGGTAATATAGTACAATCTAGACCAATTATAATGCAGTATTAAATGAAAAGGACTTTTTGATTTTTTTGAGTAAACTAATGGTGAATTGGAGGCCTGTGTATTTTTATTTATAATGGAATAGCAAACAGATGTAGCAAGTAATGTGAAAATGTTGACTTTAATTTATATTTTTAATAAGAACCTGAAAAGTCTGAAGTGGAGCTCTCCCTGTGCCTCCTTGTTGACAGATTTATTTTCAGTTAAAGCAGCACTATTTCCTGCTCTGCTTAAGTATCAGCTATAGTTTGCTTACAGAACTGGTCTGGTTTTAAGAGTCCAGAGAATAAGATGGAAGAAATCGAAGAATTTCAAACGTGGAAACCTTTTTCATTTAAAACCACTCAGTGTTTCATAGTATAATGGCAATCATGACACCAGCTGTGCTGGGCTGATCACTCTAAAAATCCTAAATCATGACGTCATGACAACATTAGGGAACCGCAGGCCTTTCAGTGGGATTTCACGCCAAGCTGCTTGCATGGAAATAAGTCTCTCCAGTCGAGCATGTTGCACAACTTGAGTGGCAGCAGAAATCCTGCTGGGATATTTTTGCAAGTTATGCTCCGTTTTTAACTTTATCTACTTTAAAATCAAAACCAGTGTGTAACTTCTTGAATCTATTCAGCAGGGTTAGAGTAGAGCCTTTTTTTTGTCTGTTCTTGCTTTTGAAGAGATTCATCAGTAATGAGTGTGTGTGTAGCATGTGAGCATGCTGGCAGGGAGCATCTGACCTGTGCAGTTGTGGGAGAGGAGACAGGTCCTGCACCCTTCTCTGGTGCTGGCAGCTACTGGCCCACAGCAATGTCAGCAGCAAGGAACATGTCCCCATACGTCTGCACAAAGCACGATGCCTCAGCTGAAAACTGCAGATTCATGCTCCGATGCCAGACCATCAGCAGGGCCAAGGCATAGGCCCCTGATCCTTTCTGCAGTTTCCAGACATGATGGTGACTTCTGCCTACGTGGAGAATGGGTGCCTGAGGAAGGCAGCGTCAGCAAACCTAGCTGGACTCAAGCCTCCGTCAGTGCAAACGCCAGCTTCAGCTGCTGCGGTGCCATGTCATGCTCCAGCCCTGGATTGTGCTGGCACAGGGGTTTGCAGGGCTGTCCAGGGAGCTAGGAAGTGACGTGTGTTCTCACCAGACCAACTTTTGTCTCCAGTTTGCGGTAGGGCCAAGGCTGAATCTCCAGTTAACTGTTCCTGTAGTTCGAGTGCTCACCCTTTTCTGTTAACAGTTTAAAAGGTGCATGGAAAATGAGAACCGTGATGCGACAGAATTCCTGACAACCTTGAATAGTCTTATTTGTATTACGTTTGCAAGGTCGCAATTTGGAGCCACAATAGAAAGCAAAGCTTAAATTACGGCTAGGTTAAGAAATAAGATGTGTATTTGTGTCCTTCCCACATCCTGAGAAGAAACATGCCAACTGTGTTTTGATGTTTAGCTTTTTATGCAAATTCCAATAATTGGGTTTCCTGCTCTACATAAACTTTATATTGACAAGGGTGATGGTTTTTGTTTTGTGGTTTTTTTGGTGTTGTGGTATGTTGTTTTTTTTCTGGCAGCTAGCCAGCAGCCAAAGCACAGCATCCCATTTGCATAAAACCGAAGAGATTACAGCTGCCTTCATCTCTAATACAGATGCAGGGTACCACCCGCGGAGACAACAGGTTCCAACTTGCTGTGGTCCTTTTGATTTGTGCTACTTTCCATTTGGATCAGGAGGGAGCGGTGCATGCTGGGATAACGTGTTGTCTCTGTGGGTGGTGCCTTCCTATTAAAGGTGAGGGTAAGCATGAGCTTTTCAAGATCTCCAGTCCAGCTTGTGTTCTGCTTGCTTGTATAGATCCTCTGAATGACCTTAACTTGTAAAAGGGCAAGGATGCTTGTTAGAGCTGGGAGGAAGAAAAAGGAGTGCAAAACTGGATCAGGTAACAAATGCAAGGCTTGCAGAGGGGTGGATGTTTTCTGGAAGGCTTTTTCCGAGTGTGAAAGGAGTTTGAAAAGAGTATTTAGAAAATAGCCTGAAAGTTGGAACGAGTGCTCTCTTTCTTTTGAGTGCATGCTGGCTTCTTCTTTGAGCCTGCATGAATGTAGGATGGAGTGGTGCTGACAGCTGTCACTTTAGTGGTCTCTTAGTTCTGTAGCCTTTCATAAATTTAAAAGCTCACTGCCCTCAGCTTGCCAGCCTTTAGCCTTAAATTTTGGTATTTAATGGGTCCCTAAGTGCTTTATAAACCACATGCCTAAAGCACTGCTGAAATATTACACCAAACTCCAAGGTGACGGTGAATGCTTTTAAAATGGTGGAGAATGACTCTGCTTCTCTTTGTTTTCATGAAAATGCAATAAAATAAGGGGCCTTTGGGAAGAGAGTAAATTAGAGAGCGGTGGTGGTTGTTGTGGATCTACATTTCAGAGGAGATTTTGTAGAGTTCAGCATGTCTGCCTTGGAGAGATGAAAGATCGAATCAGTTTAGTTTGAGAGTTGAGCCTGGGATTCAAGGAAGATTATTTAAAACTCAAGGTTTTCTTCCACCTTTCATGGTGTCCGGTTTCCTTCCAGTGTGCTGTTGAAGCTTACTTCACGCAGATGAACCTGAGGAATTTTTTTTAATAATAGCATAGATGTGCAAAGCATCCCTTACTCATCCTAATTTTGTTTCACTAGGCTATTAGCTCTGAAGTGAAAGGACACCTGCTGTGTCAGCTGGGGTAGCTACTTCAGCACACGGAATAGGGAAGTGAGGTTGAGTTTTGGGGACATATCCTCAAGTTGAGGATTAGGTAATAGTGGTTGCCTCTGGGTCATACTTTTGTGAGGTGTGACTGTGATGAGTTGGTTGTGGGGAACAGCCATGACAGCAGTGAAATTCTGGGGATTTACAGTCACCCTGAGGAGCTTATTCCAGGTCTCCATAACTTCCTACTTCATGTTGTCATGACTTCATCTGTGGGAACTGAACAGCCAGTGCACTGAAGAAATGTTTCTGGAGGTGGATCATCTGCCCTAGATAAAGGGAATGACATGGAAGAGGACACTGGTAAGCATCAGTTAAGGAAGGAGGTACAAGAGCTAGGACTTGGAGGAGGGAAAGTCCAAGATGGGCACTATACTCTGGACTTCCTTTTCCTTCCTAGGTCTCTTGTTTGTCTATCAAAGATTGACCCCAAATGTAATGGTTATTATTCCAGTTGGTCTTTTTTCTGAGGCAGAGGAGAGAGGAAGGTCCATGGCAGAGTGGGAAGGGAGAGGCCACGGAATTAGGAGTTCTGTGACAAAAAATGTATTTCCTTTTAATGATAGTTTATTGGAGAATCCATCAGAGTTGAAATGAGTAGTTTAGCTGCAGGGAGACAATAAAATCTGGTTTTTAATGGATTTATCTTGTGGTTGGATTTTTTCATGTCTATAAAGATATGAGGTAAACTGAGATTTTCCCAAAATGAGTGTACTTTTAAGAGGTCTCACCTGTGTGGATTCTCTGGTGTCTAGAAATAGTTGTGGTTCTACTGATACTGCTAACTTGGGAGTGCCTGTAGGTCCTTCTCTTCTGTCTGGCTGTTTGTTTCTGCGTACTTGATAGAAATGTAGTATTGTGAGGACAGCTCTTGCTTTGAAGGACTTGACTGAATTTGACCAATGAGTTCAGAAATTCTGGGAACATTTTAAAGAAGCACATGAACAAATATGATCATGTAAGGTTCAATTCCCTATTTCCCAGGGAAAAAACAGTTAAGCCAAGCATCATGCTTGTTTATGTGCCCCATTGACACTGTCCTTCCAATGACTGAGGCAGTGCACCAGGACTGTCTAAGACTTGTGTTTCTCTGCTGGAGGCAGACCTCCCTTGAAGCTATGGTCACCATGGGGAAATCTTTTTTTCCCTCCTCTCAGGCAGAGTGTACTTGGCTTCCAAATGTCATTTGTTGGAGGTAGTTAGCACCATTAATAATATGAAAGATGTAGGCCACCTACAGAGAGACGTCCGCTTTGTGCTGCAGTCTATCTGTGTTTGCATGCAGAGGTTGTGGAACAAGAGCATGCTTGAACTGTACTAGATTTGGAAATATTTTTTTGAAGCATTGAAGGAATATTGTTTAACATTTACAGCATGGTAGTTGAATTTGCAAGAAGGGCTGTTCTCAATAAAAAAAAAAAAAAAAAAGGCAAAAGATGGGAAGTGGGTTTATAGCTGAGCATTACTGAAGGCTGGCTCTGCTTCCTGTTCAGTAGCGCATCTGCACGTACATCCCGGTAAGATGAGCCTCTTGCTGCCATGCAGGGGAAGGGGCATGGTGTTCAGACTGGATGATTTTCTTTTATCAGCAGAACTTCAACATTTATGATCTTGGCACACAGGAGGAGAGTTGGCCCAAGACAGGGCTTCATTACTCTCATCTCCCAGATGGGTTAGCGCTGAATGACGTGGGAGAGCTTGCAGGCTTTGCTCTCCCAGCGAACTCAGACTGCCGAGGAGTGACTGGGGATCAAAGTTGTGTCTTCTAGTGAAAGATTGTTTTACATGATAAAGATCTGTTTAGGATGTTCTAAAAAGCAAGAGTTAAAAGATAGTGGGTGGTTTTTTCAGTGGGACATGAAGGTAAAAGCATTTTTTGAGCTATGTGGCCATGCTGGTTGTGAGATCAAAAGAGGGTTGACTTTTTTTTTATCCCTTTGCTGCCTGGAATAATGATACTAACAAAATGAATGTTTGAAGAGATGCATCTGAGTGCTGTTATTCATACCTAATCCCCTTTTTTTCCTTAACACAGATTTAGCATTGGGAACATGCTTTCCTGACTAGTACTAGAATAGTCTGTGTTTCTTGATGGGACAGTGGTTACAACTGGAAACCACAAATTATCACTGGTAATAAAATTACTGATTTTGTTTGAAAATGTGAGCTTTTGGTATTTCTCTCTTTTAAGCTGGAAACTCCATAGTGATTACCTAGCTCAGCTGCCTCTCTACTGTCATCTCAATTTTGAATCGAGGCCCAATAGGCAAGTGACACCAGCCTAACAAAAGAGGTCTGCAAATCTTTGGTGGTCTCCCATTCAGATGGTATTCCCGTCCTTGGACAAAGGGGTGGTTAGGGCTCCTGAGTGCCACTCTGCCTCCAGGGATGGTAAACAAGAAATGGATCGTCTGGTGGGAGGCGTTTTTTGATCACTTGACAAAGCTGGGTAGATGGGATACCACCTGACAAAGGGCTGAAGTTTAAAGGAAGATTTTGCAAGAGCTCTTAAGAACAAAAAGTGGGGAAAAAAAAGGCCAGAAAACTGTTTTTTGGAGGATGTAAACAGGGTGGGCGGAGGTGAAGGGGGACTCAGCCATTCTTGGGGAGCTCTGATTTAAGCCTTGAGGATAGACACAAGGGAAGGAGGGAAGAGTGCACAGATGGCTCATTGTTTTGTCTAGCTCAGCATTCTTGCACTGTTGAAGGGCAATTGTTTTAAAATCCCCTTTGCAAAGAGTGCTGTTTGCTTTTCAGCTATCCCTGGTCCCCAAGATGCAAACTGTAAACCAGAGGGGCTGGACTTTAACACCCATTTGTTTTGGAGGGTCAGTGCTCTGTCCAAGGGGCCCGGGGCAGTCGCTGGGCTGCGGGGCATGGGGGAAAGAGTGTGTGCCTGGGAAATGCACTGCGGCAGTTGGGGAGAAGGCAGGAACAAAAGGCTGCGCATGGAGGGGCTGATGCAGAGCGGTGTCTGGCTTGGGGAGCTTCACCAAAGCTATGAAATGTGGCATAAAACTGGCACATACCTTACCTGAAACAATATCTGATGTATAGTATAAGTTTTTTACAGCATTTCATTTTTTTGGTGGCAAATAATTCATTAATACAGAGAAATACTGCCATTTCTGTACTGTTACTCTTTCTAACACTCCAGTTGCATTGGCATAGCTCCTTCCCCTTCTCCCCTGTGAATTGTTGTGGCCTTTCTGAAACAGGGGTCGTTGGCATAGTTGACAAAAATAAACTGTAAAGGCGGCTGTTGTTAGGAATAGGAGTAAGGCTCAACAGGGGAGTTTTACCAGCAGAACTACAGCAATATAATTATACTGGTAGACTAGTTACAGTAAATTTCCTCATGAAGACAAGCCTTAAGTTGACATTTCCTAGCTAAGTTGAATCCATATGTATAACTTTATTATGCAAAAATAGTATGTCTCTGGGCCTTGAATTCTTTTTTTACCCAGAAGAGTAACATTAAGCAGAAAAGCAAAGAATTTAGTGTTCAGAGATGGATGGAGGATTTTCTGTAATGGAGTGGCTGTGATGAGCTGTACGCTGAATTGTTTTTCTGGGTGAGTTATTTCTCCTAAAGTGATCAGGAACGTGAGGACCTTGTTTGTGCTTACTGCACTAAAAAGTAAGAGGTACTGAAATATGCTGTAAGATGACATCTCTCTCCCAGATTTACCCCTGTTTGTAAGAGAAGCTGAGCCATTTTGCAGTTAGTTGCCATTACTGAAGTGGTTTGGCTGCAAGGCAAAAACTCTTTTGCCGCTATTCAAATCTTTAAGGGGTAAACCTGGACCCACTGAAAGGAAGCAGGGGAATGATGCTTTCTTTCCTCCTTCTCTTTGTTTTAAAGAGGCCAAGATTTATTTTATCCTTTTGGATTTTGTCTTACAGTGGGTGAACTCCATGTAACATTCACAAGAAGGCGTTTATTTCTATAGATCAAAAATATCAGCCTGTGATTCTTACCTGTGAAAGTTTCCAACGCTTCAAAGGAATGATAGTCTTGCAGGAGAAGTTTAACACTTAAAAGGCAGATTTAAAAAAAAAAAAAAAAGGTACACTCTTCATTGCAGCTGTTTCATGTTTCCCTTTTGGGGGTCTTTCACCATCAGCCTGGTGCTTTCTTTTCCCTGGAATTACAGCTCGAGCTCCAGGGGCCTTTCCCTGCTTGTTTAATTGGTTAAGATCTCTTATAGTGCTCATCGGTATGTTTTTGAATGCACCCTTTACAATGAAATGAGACTATGTAACAGCCCAGCAAGTAAGGAAGTATTGTCTTGATTTCCATAGCTAATTAAGTGAAAGATCAGGGATTGAATCCCAGATCCAACAGGATACTTGGGTGCCTAAACCCCACTTGAAATCTCTTGGAGTTCAGGCTCCTGAAAGCTCCTAAATACCTTTTATTCCTCAAGCTTATTTATTGCACAGCTGAGAACTTAATTGTACGAGAGTCCTAAAAATGTGCTCAAGGGTGTGCTGAAGTTTTCTTGTATGATTTTTTTTTTTTAAATTTATGTTCTTTAGCCAGCAGGAAAGTTATGGGAGACACCAGTGTTTATATTCTACTTAATGTATTGGAGACCTTGATCCTTGCCTGAGAATTTTAGGCAATGATGAAAAAAACTAACTGTGGCTGTTAGTGTAGCTTGTGGCTTTGGTTTTTTTTTCTCTTATTCTTTCCACCCTCCTATACTGCTTTTGAAAGCTGCTTTTGTTATGCGAATGGGTTCCTCCCAGCAGCTGCAGAACTTTCCACAGTAGGAGCTCGGAAGGAGCCAGCAGACATTGCAAGGAAAGTCGGTGCCCTTTTCCCAGCTGCTCACCAAGCGCAGCAGTACCGTCCTTCCCAGCCACGCTGGCTCGAACTGGCCCCCTTACTTATGCTCTCTTGCCTGATGAGGTTGCAGCTGAGCCCTTAGGTGAAGTTTTGGAGATGTATTACCATTCCCTGCAGCTGTGCAAAGAACAGTGTATAAGAGCTACAGATTCAGTTCCAGAATGAGACAGGATCCATGTGCAGATGAAAGGTTGTCTTCCCTAGTGCACTGTATAGCACAGTGACTGCGTGCTGTGTTTGCAGAATCACCTCCAGCTCAAGCCAAATGAGAGCACTGTGCTGCTGGACCTTGGAGAAATGAAGGATAAGTCGCTCTGAGGGCAGCATGGTCAACTTAAGTAAAATGTTAAAGTACAGATCTTGATAAGTTGTTTTCTTTTTCACTAGTTCCCTGGCCCTTGTTCTGTGAATGCAATAGTAAATCCTTATTGTACTCCTAGCTATTCTTTCCAGATCCTTTCAGTAGGCATTAAGATGATGCAACTCTGCTGCAACTTCCCCAGGTCATTGCAGTGAGACTTTGCACTTCTGTGGTGCCAAGCAGCTCAGCCTCCCTGGCGGTGCTGCAGGTGGTGGTCGAGAACCTGTTCTCAGGGACACCTCAGATGGGTTGGGACCAGTTCTCTGGCTGTGAGGTGGGAAGCCTGGGTGGTTCTGTGAAGAAATGTGTGAGTCCTCAAGCTGAAAAGCATGGCCAGTCCTCTAGTCACTTGATTTCACATAGATTATTATTTTTTTGTATGTGTTTTGGGAATCATAAAGATTAAATGCTTTGGTTTTGTCAGATTAGCTATGACTGTAATGGGAGATCAAACATCACATACTGGTATAGCTACATCCATGCACTGTAAAACAGAGAAATAAAAAATAAACTGTCTTCACATTGGACATGTATCTTTTGCTAGGGTAGAGATTGACGTATCCCATGCAACCTTCTGTTTCATATGTTGTTGTTATAGTCATTTCTCGTGTTCAGTGTTTGTCCATGCTGTGCAGAATGTGGAGTTAATTTCCCAGCTTTTGTGACCTTGATAGATGAAGTATATAAGCATTTCCTATATGATGAGTGTGTCACATTACTCTTTGAAGCGGGGAGATATCATTGTTTTACATATGAGAATCAAATTGTTTAGTAACTTTTTGAGGAGGATGGGAAGTTTGTACCAGACAAGATTTAAATTTAGGTCGCTCGGATGCTGTTTTAGGACTTTAAGAGTGTTCTGAATTTTCTTGACTTAGTGTTAGTAATGAAGCAGATAGATCCCTTTGGTACTGACAGGGCCATTACAGCTTTTTGCCCTTAAGCTACACGATCCTTACATGTAATGACTGTATGTTGGCATTCTCCAGAATGAGATGATAATGCTTCCAAGCCTCTAGAGCTCAAAGGGATTAACCTCCAGCAGCTAAGTGGGAGTGGGATCCTATCCTTCTAGATGCTACTACTTTCATGGCATGAACAGCTGAACCTCAAAGAAGCAACCCCTAAATTGGCTTAACTTGCAGCTCAGCGCATCAAAGTGACCTGAAAACTGATGGTGGTTTACTTTAACATGCTAGCCTGGAGACAGCATAGTTGAGGAGCTGCTTCCCATGTGGCTGGGCAGCAAAGTATAGTAACCACTTCTGTCAAAACGAGTTTAACTCATGTGTTGGTGAATTATCAGCTGTGGGTCCTGCCAGCTCGGTTTTGGACACAGAGTATCACTAGTAAAAGTTCGTTGGCTGTGATGCTTCATAGGATCATTTGGGTTGGAATGGACCTCTGAATGTTTCCAGTTGATGCCTCCTCAGAGGGTCAGCTTCCACAAGCTCCCTGGATCCTGTTTCAGGGTTTGATCGCTATCATGTGAAAAGGATTTCCAGGTACATGTAACTGGAATCAAGCTTTGCCATTTTGAAGTGCATCTCTGAGAAAGGTCTGGCTCTGTCTTCCCTTTGCCCTCCCAATAGGTAGTTGAGTGGTAAGATTCCCCGCTTTTAGCCTTCTTCTATTAAGGCTGGACAAACCCAGTGCCCAGCCCTTCCTCATGTGATGTAGGTGGCTGTGGTGTGGACACATTTTAATGACACTTGTGTGCCAAATGCTGATCACATGCCTGATTCATTTAGTGTCTAAAAAGTGGCCAGTCTGTCAGGTTTACAAAATGCACATAACAATTACTTGTTATTACTGTGCTGCTTGTGCCTAAAGCTGCTTGAAACCCTTACTGTATTATGGTGTAATTCAAGTGACACTCTCGTAAGACAGTTGTGTCTGCAGAGTTAGGAGTAAGGTTGACTTGACTCTGTAGGCTGAAGGTTTAGGGGAAAAGTCAATTTATCTGTTGTATCAACATTCTTTATTTATAGAAACAACTTTTTAAAAACAAAACCTAAACTGTGACTCTTCAGGGGCAAGATTGTCACCAGCTGAGTCTTGAAGAAGCTGAATAGTAAATGTGTGAAATCAATGTTGGAGTATATGCAAGTGAAACTTAAACTGAAGTCTCTTCTTTCCCTTCTGCCCTGTAGCAACACTTCACTTGCTAAAGGTAGCTCAGTGAAGCACAGTTCTGTTTTCATACTGGCCAGCACAAATCGATTCACAGATTTTGCTCAGATCTATCTCAATGTAAGTTTTCTAAGCGGATCCTACAGGAGCGTCTCAGAAAGCCAAGAAACCCGCCTCGATATAAGTGCAGAGCAAGTGCCTCTGCATCTGTTTGGATTTAGATGTTGGAATAATTCTCTAAAAACAGTTTAAGTTGCTGTTTCCAGAAAGGTTTTCCATTTGGTTGATGATTTATACATTTGATATGATCTACTGCAAGAGCAAGCTCTAAGCAACAGCTTTGGGCATAGCCATAGACTGACGTCTCGAGCACCACACGTCACTTGCTTTCCAACCATGATTTTACATGAACAGAAATCTTTGAGCATATGTTCTTCTTGCATTCGTGTTTGCCCTGCTTATGCACAAAGCTTTTTCTAAAATCAAGCTAGAAAGGAGTCCAGTAAGACCCTGCACACAGGTTTGGGGTGGTGAGGGCTCATGGAATTTCCTGTGGAGTGCTCTGAAGAGATAACCATCTGATGTCCAGATAACCACCCTCTGCTTCCTTCAGATGTTTTTATATGTTTTTCTTTAAAATTGATGCTTTTTTCAATGCCAGGAGACAATCCGGGAGAATATGTGAGTAAGCAGGTGGGTTTTGGCTAAAATAACTTTTCAGGATACTTTTTAAGCCTTTCATGTAGGCCAGTTGCTGTGCGTATTTTCTTACGAAATTGCTTCACAAGAACATCCCAGGATGCTGTCAGAGCTTTCAGATGAGACTTTTATGTTGTTTGACAGCTGCACTAAAACCAACCATTTCCTGTTAGGCAAGATGCTGGAAGCACGAGGTAGGGTCATTTCTCCCCCCCTCCCTGAAGCTCTGGAATATAAGAGTCATATGCTTACAGTGGGAAATCATTGTGTAATGCACCTGGAGCTTGAATTCAGAAGACTGACTCTCTGCATAATCTTGTTTGAGGCAAATCAGCTCTTGGCCTGATGTCCTTTCTGGGAGACAGAGATATACTGAGGTGTTCAAATCAGTGGCTGTAACAGCCTGCTGAAGGCTTCTGTCTAAAACCCAAGGAGGAGACCACCCTTTGTGTTGCTTGTTTGTAAGCAGGTGTGTGTGGGCAGTGAAAGGGAAATGGTATACATCTTGATTTTTCTCAGGGACGACCTGTGAAGTGAGTTATTGAGTACCCTGATGCTTTTTGTTACAGCAGTCCTCTGTGTTGCTAATAGTAATATCTTTGCTAGCTAACAGAAAAATCTTCTGGAATAGTTACTAGCTACAGTCTTAGAGCACTAGTGAGAGTTGGACCTTGAAGTACTTTGGTCTCATCAAGCAGAGTGGTGGACACTGCCTATCAGCTTGGTTTAACCACCTTCTCAAACTTCTAAAATGCCCTGATAGGCTGATCTGGAGTACGGAAATCTATGGATTGACAATTACTATGGATTTTTATTTTGAGGGGAGGTGGATATGGGTGGCAGTAGAATTAAAACTACTTTCTGATGGAAATAACAGCAGCTCTTCCTGATGCCAGGCTTAGAAATGTAGGGATACTGTATTTCTGCAGCCTTGAAAATGGTTTCAGAGTAGTTCACCAGCAGCAGAGCATGAAGCTTTGTATTTGTAGATGTGGGGGAATGCAATTAGGATTTGAAGCAAATGGCATCTGAAGTGGCTTCACAGAAGTAGTGGTGTTGGAGCTGAAAACTGAAGCTCAGACAAGTCAGTCCAAGGTACTGTGAGCCTGCCCTTGCTTCCGAGAAGAGACCTGGTTTATCTCCCTGGAGCTACTGTGACGTCTGAAAGTACAGTCCTAACTATCCCCAAATACCTTGAAAGAGCTTTCTTGTTGTTCCCTGGCTGAAATAATCTTAGTGAAGGGCCAGCATTTCCCTACGTAAACTCCCATTTTCAGGGATTGGTTCACCTGATATATTTATATACACATACTCTTAAACTCTCAAAAATAAACATATAGTACACTCTGCTCCTTGTCCAGAGCTGTGTAGCGTTCAAAAGTAGAATTTCAGAAATACAGCCATTTTGCACTGCAGTGAAGCAAACCTTCTCTCATTCCTTGCAAAAGTGAGAATGAAAACGCTTTGGCAAATAGCTTTGATTTAAACTGAAAAGCCTCTGGTTTTCAGAGCTGCTTTTAAAGCAAAAGGCCAGTTTGGCTTTTGATCCTCTTAAGCTGGGTTATTTGATGTGAAAAACGCCCTGGGTACTCTGCTGCAGAGGGGAGCAGCTTTTCAGTTCTCTGTGTGTGGCTTCAGGAGAGGGCCTGGCAGAGTGTGGGGTGGTGGGGGGCTCGGGGGGCCCGGCTGCATGGCTCTGTAAATAAAGGGGCCTCTATTTCTTTGGATTCTTTTGCTGGAACTAAATATCATGATCAGTGAAACTCTTACCTCATTAAAGGAACAAGCCAGGCTCCTTCGGTGTATGTGCAGTGCTGCAATGTGGTCTGTTCTGCTGAGCTGATTTGCTGAAAGGGAGTTTTAACCCAAAGAATGGCATGTAATATATGACCTTGGCTTTCAAAAGGTTTATTTTTGTTCATGCTACAAAATAAGGTTTTAATATTAAATATAGGGTTGGATTTGACTTGGCAGATACCAGAGCCTTCCATTACTGCTGTAGTCATAATATAAAACTATCTGATCTGTGCCAGTGGGCATGCAGCAAGCCAAGAATTTCTCCATCAGTATTTGCTTTTGTGAAAACTTAGCTGGCTGCTTCAAAATTGGGTTGGCTGTGAAGGTGATGTGCCCTCATGTTGGAGGGGGCAAAGCAGTGGTGGGTACAATACAATCTATGCTGTCTTTTTAGACTTAGTATCTTTAGTTTTGGGGCAAAATATGGAAATTTTTTTTCCTTAGCATTTTAGGGGTGTTGAAAAGAAACTTTCACTCAAAACTGCAGAGTTCAGCAGAACCAAGCTGTAAACCAAGCTATGTGAAATATTCAGATCTGTTAGTACAGAAACTTAATGCTGTGTTGCAACTTTCAGTTTATGTACCTGGGGTCACGCACAGATTCAAAATACTAATTTCGAGGTTTCCTTCCCGCACATGATCCATCTCAGATCATCATCTTACTGTAAAGCTGAGGCGCTTTTGGACTGCTGTACTGTAATTGCTTTGCCGAATAAATGACCTGCAAAGTAATTCAGTGTTGAGATGCTGAACTGAGCTCTGTAGCTTTTGTTCTAAATCAGCTGTAGTCTGAATTGGTCACCTTCAGATTTAAAAATAAAACAACCAACCAAACTGCAACCCAAACCACGCCAAAACCACCACCCCAGTTCTCACCTCCCTTTCTCACAAAGAAACTAACCCAAATAGTGCCAGAATCTTGCCTCTGTAGAACAAAATGTGTGTAATAAAAACGTGTTACCTCCACAGTTGACACAGCAGTCAGGGTCAGGCTAACCTGCTGTGGGTGCTTTGCTGCCTGACTGGAAGGGTACAAGTTAGTACAGGTGCAGGTGGCTGTGAACTTGGGGGGGTCGATGGAAGAGGTCATGAGCAAACCTGGCTTCCCTGTGCAGGACTTCTTTCATCCCTCCACCCAGTTTTCTATGGAAATGAGCCTTCTTCAGTCTGTCTCTTCTGCAACTGTGCTGTTTGGGTTTTTGTTTTTGTTTTTTCATCTTGTTGCTTGACTGTGGCTGGCTGAAGGTGATTGACTTTTCTGGAAGTTTGGTAAAAATTGGGAACTTGCAGGGAGGAGCATGAGTCAGCATCAACAAGCCTCCAAGTGTGATCCTTTTTTTGGTCCAGTTTCTTGGTAGCCTACTAAAATAACCCCCAGGCAGTGGGGACATACCCTACAAGAAGGAAGCTCCTGTGGGAATCCAGTGTTTCCACATGGAAGTAATGGAACATCTTGGTATGAATTAACGTCTTTATGGGGAATCCCACTTTATTAGCTCCCCGATCATGGATGGGTTTCTTGGTTATGATAGGTGCATCTTTTGTCTTGTTGGTGAGGCCTTGAACAAAAATGGACATATGTGGTTTGGGGGAATCAGCAGCAGCTTACAGTCCAGATATAAGGGAGGAGACTTTTTATCCTTGTGGGGGATAAAAAGCCATTTGCTTAGTCTTCTCTTCATATGGCACAAGTATCTGCAGGTTTTGGGCTTCTTACCAGGCAAATTCATTTCCCATGCATTTGTTTGCTGTGGCTGCTACTTGCCTCCCTACCAGCGGACTGATGCATCCATATCCTCACAAATTTTGGAGTCGGGGCTGGTGTAAGCACTTGCTCCCTAGTGAAAAGGATTTCCGTGGGAGAAGCCGAGCTGCATAACTCAGCTACTGGGTTCTTTCTCTGATTTTCGTTAGACCAAGTGTCAGAGGCACATGGCAGGATTATAGGTTTATTTAGTTCCTGAAGCTCACATCTGCCTCCATTCTTATGTACGTCCTCCAAACCTTGTCCAGGAGCTCTGGTCCTGGATTGTGGTTCATTGTTCATTGAGAGAAATTTTATGGCAACTGTTGAAACTATATTCAACTTACTTTCACATACAAGATTTTTTTTAAGAATAAAAGCAAAAGCTTTGGCAAAAATGCTAACTAAAAATGACTGTCCTAATTACATTTTGAATATTAATATTTATTCCAATGAAAGACTTGTCTGAATTAAACATAAAGGATTTATTAAACATAAAGTATTTCTAAACTAATTGCAAGCAATTAACGCCAGTGTGTCGCAATTTCTTCAAAACCAAATTATCAACTTAAAATTAAACAAACCTTTGCTTTATAGACTGTTACCTTGGAACAGCTGCACAATACAGGTAAATTGCATGTATTTAAATTTTGACTGTAACAAAGAAATGTGTTTTCAGCCACATATGACCATTAACTATTCAAAAACATTTTAATTCTAATATTTAAATGCAAACGTCTTACATGCAAATAGGATTCTTCTAAGATTTACCTGTTAATTTGAGAATTATAGGTATTGTATGCTGCTGCATTTTTGAGTGTTTTTTAGAAGATACATATTTTGATTCTTCAGGGATTAAATTTTTTTAGATCTCAGAAGGAAGTAACTTACTGCTTGTTTCCTTATCTTTTAATCTATTTATTTTCTAGTAGTTCTTCTCTGCTTTAGAGTCACTTTCATTCCCACACAAAAAAATCATGCAATTAACATTGCCTGTCAGTTTTACTGCTTTGTAACTGATGTTGCTTACCAGCAATGTTCTCCTAAATGCTCATCTTGCTTTAAATTTGATGGATACTCACCTGAACAGTTCTAATACTCAGTGGCTTGTGTATAGATCAACATAAAGTATGTGTGGTCTTCTCTTAAACAGTTATTTCTGGGAAGCAGAGAGATCTGTGGAGCTCAAAAAAAGAGCTGTGTTGTTTCAGACCATGCCTTGAAAGGTGGAAGTTCAATAGGGAGCCATCTTACTTTCCAAAAACTTTTAACTGTGAAAGATCAGCTCAGAGGCTTTTTGTTAACTTTGATCTTTCTTAAAATTGACCTATTCATAACATATTTCAGTTTCTGGTATATGCTTTGTCACAGAATCAATCCCTGAAAAGTACCCACTTTGAAATGTTTTGTTTCTTCCTTTAAGAAATATTTCAGTTTTTCTGTTGCTAACTGTTACGTGAAACTAATAAAACACTACAGGAGTGCTGCATGTACAAAGTACAACTTTTTTCTGTATTTGTGATGTTATCACCATCCTGTATCAAATGTTTTTGGTAGACCTGCATGACTGAATGCAGAACACGGGATTTGCTGCACATCCAGATTCTGCGAACTGCCTGGGTGGTTATTCAGTAAGCTCTTGCTTTGTTTAAAAACCTAATGTAATTATTTGACTTGTTGCTTAAAGGTACACTCGTTTCCTAAAACAGGTTTTCTATGTACTAGTTGACCATTCCAAAACGTGTTTTCTGCTCTGTTCATAGAGAATTTGCTTCTGCAATATGTAATTCTCAAATTCTTTCTTGAGGATAATGTGGAAAGAAACAAAAATGGACATGCTTGTCTATTTTTATACTAATGAAACAAAATATTAGCTATATTGTTTACCCCCCTTTATGGCAGATATCTGACCGACTTTCAGTACCACTCTCTTGTTTTCAGTCACAGATTTATTTACTTTTATTTTTCCCCTTCTTAGCATTTTAGAGGTGTTGAAAATAAACTTTCACTCAGAACTGCAGAGTTCAGCAGAACCAAGACAAATAAACCAAACTACATGAAATATTCAGATCTGTTAGTACAGAAACTTAAGCTGTGTTGCAACTTTCAGTTTATGTACCTGGGGCCACTCACAGATACAATATACTAATTTTGAGGTTTTCTTCCTGCACATGCTCCATTTCAGATCGTTGTCTTACAGTAAAGCTGAGGCACTTTTGGACTGCTGCTGTTGTTCTCTTTGTTTTGTCCCATAGTCTAGTTCTGTGCTTGGTTATGTTTCTTAACTACTTTCATTACATCATTTGGAAGTCTACTGCAGTCAAACTTTCCTTGAATAATCCTCAAATAAAATTACATTGCATGATGAATGAGTTGCATAGATGCTTAAGTCTGATCAGTTTTAACACTTGTCGTTGGGCAGGGTCACTATAAAACGTTTGTGCTTCAAACCAAACCTCCTTGCTATTGGAACAATCCTTACAATGCTTGGAGCTGGTCATCCCATTGCTGGTGAGCTGTGTTTTTCAAATGGAAAGTGCACTCATTACTTTCCTGACCGCTCTGTTTGTTTTTAGAAATAGTACAATGTTAATGCTTTGTGCATTGTATCTTTTGTATGTGCCAGCAAGGTATCTGTGTCCAAGACATTTGCAAAGTTTCTCCAGAGAATTTGCCAGTGGCTGCAGGTGTTGGAGATTGGAACTTGCAGAATGATCCTGGTTTATGAAAGGTTCTGTAAGGTGTCTTTCTGTGCTCAGTGTAAATCCTTCATTCTTTCCTCTACCTTTGTGGAACTGTCACAGCAGATGAGCAAGGGATGCGATGACAGTGGTAAAAAGGACACGGATGTCCCCAATTTGCTGCCAGGTGTGCAAGCTTACGTATTTGTCCATGAGGTTTCCCATTTTCCAGAGGTAAATGTGGCATTTTTAGCTGTTGGGGTCTTGGAATAGGAGATTTCCCATATGTATAAATATTTTTTAAAAAAAGGATTCTTGAGGACTGGTTTTGTGGAAACAAAGAGTAGTATGGGGTATCCTTTATTTATTCCTTTTTGTTATAGCCTTGATACTTTGATTATGACACTGTTGTCCTGGGTAGACCCTATCTGACCAAACCAAATAAATGGGCAACTATCTCTGTCAAATGGAGAAATGGCCAAACTACTGCTTCCTGAACAGCATCTGTCATGTTCAGTGTTTTTCCACTGTTGTCTTCCTAGATACATGAGGAGAATGTGTGCAGGCATATACTGGAGCAAAATAAGAATTAGTGTGTGTATTTCTGCCTGGATCTTCTTGTTCCCCTCTCCCCTGCTGACTCTCTGCAACACAGAAATTGTGTGCTGCACATCAAAATATTCAGCTGTTTCAACCCAGAAACCTGCTACCCAGTACTTTAGTTGCATTCCACTTCTCAGAATGTGTAGAAATCTGAAATCACAAGGGTGGAATAATGTTAAACACTTTCTTTGGTGTTCCATTTAGCTATCAGTGCAAACTTACAATGATGCTTAAAAAACAAATCCAGGTTGCTGAAAATCCCACCTGGTCTTATTACAAGGAGTATGTTGTGACTTTTCCTTTTTCATTCCCTTCAGGTTTACAGGAACAGATGGACCAAGTGGTTTTGGATTTGAGCTGACGTTTCGACTAAAGAGAGAAACAGGGGAGTCGGCACCACCTACCTGGCCGGCAGAGTTAATGCAAGGCTTAGCCAGATACGTCTTCCAGTCAGGTACTGCAGGGTTAAATACACTGCCTCGCTTTTCCAAAACTGCTGTCGTTCTGAAGGGCCGTATCTGTTAGACGGTGTGATACTTGTCTCAGTGTCGCTCAATCAAATCTTGGCAATTATCTTTGTGTGAGAACCCAAAAGAGTGTGTTCCTTCCATCAGCCCAGCTTGCTGGGGATAAAATCCAACTGCCTTTCAGGTAACTCCAAATTCCTAGTATTGAAAAGCTGAAGATATGGAACAGTTAGTAACCATAGGAAGCCTGTCCAGTGACTGTTGCTTTCCTGTGTTACTGGTTTCATCTTTTCTCTGTAAGAAAACCTCATTTGCTTATCCTGAAATGGCTGAGAAGCACCCATCTGGTAAGGTCTCACTTCTCAGCAGAAGGGCTGTAACTTCCAAAAAAATCACAATTCCCTCACAGACACATCTCTTCCTATGGTCTCTGCAGTTGAGCAGCAACAGTGTATGTAAACAAGGAGTTGCTGAGATGAGAAAATATAAAAGTCATGAGGGATGCCAAGGCTGGGAGGGCTAAGGAATTATCAATTGGGAATCATTAATGCAGATGGAGACTTGCCAGAAAACTGGGAACCAGGGTGCCTACAAAATGTCCTCTTGCACAGTATACTGTTTCTGGGTTTCTTTTGTACCACTAGATTGAATATTAGATTGTAGTGTGAGGACATGAAGACTTGTGGAATGGTTGAGTGCATAATGTACTTGAAGGGCACTCTCCAGCATCACAAGAGCTGAATGAAAATACGTGAAGGACTTTTTTTTAATCTAGTTTGAGGTCCTTTACAGGTAAAGTACCTTCTAAATCAATGATTATTGAATTTGTAACATTTAGTCCTTACTCTACTAGTTAATAAATTGCTCACTGACTTCTGATTCTATTGCTGGTTTTCAGTCAGCTGGCTGATGGCCAAAGGGGGAGATCTGGATGAAAACAGATTGCTCTGCTAACCTCTGACAAATCTCTGAGGCAGTGGCAACTCTTGCAGGGTTTTTTTTCCTACATATTGACTGACAAACACCAATGCCAGTGCAGACTATTGCTAATCTTCATATTGGGAGTGTCTCTTGTTGAAGTTTAACATGACACCAGCATTTTTTGGTAACCTTTGTTGTGTAGTTTTCTTCCCTGGTTGCCATTGGGCTCACCTTTCTATCTTGATTTTTTGCTACTCTTAAACATCTAAATCCATGTGACTGACATCACTTTTGCCATTGTTCGAAGTTTCCATCCTGCCTAAATTATATTGTACAGTAGGTTTTTGATACTGACTGGGCTGCAATTATTTCATACATTTTCTATGTATTGACTGCAGGGTCTGAAGAAAACATCCGAGTCTAAAATCCCCCTCTTAGATATAAAATAACATACAACATATTATATGTTAACTTACATATAAGACCCATTTTGGAACCTTTAAAGTTTTCTAGTCCAGTGTAGGTTCTCATAACAGTTTCTTTAATAGAGTAGTTTCAGTGCCTTTTATTTGCACATTAAGCATCCTCTCTATAGTAATTGCTTGTTTGTCTTGCCCTTTTCATGGGTGAGAGGAGGTCTGCAAAGTGAAATGGCATTTGGTAGGGTACTTTAGGGCAAACTTCTCAGTGGCTAAACTGTCACTCAGGACAGAGACTTTCCTTGTTTGGTTTTCTGCACTAATGCAGTCTTATCTTTCTGACCTCAAAGCCAATGAACTGTTTTTAGACTGGAAAGAGTGGTTGTGCCCATGCATATCAATCCGACATGAACTTCTAAGGGCCTCCAGTATTATCCTTTGCTTACCCATGCTGGTTTTAACTTTGTATCCACCATGACTCTTTAAAGGCACTGCTCAAATATATGTTAATGGATTCTAGCCTCTGGGTGTTTAGTTCTTAATTTACTTTATTAAAAAACCCAGTGTATGAATCATAAATTGACTTCTTTCTTTGAATATGAATTGAGTATGAGCCAACACTATGCTCATCATGCAGTAGGCAAACCACATGCTGGATTACCTTGGGAAGAGCATGAGCAGCAGATTAAGGGAAGTTTTTACCACTTTGTTATGGCACTGGGGAGGCCTCGCTTTTAAAATACTGTGTCTTGTTTTGGGCCTTCTGGTTTAAGATGCTGAAAAACTGGATAGAGTCCAGGGTGCCTGGGGTCCTAGAGCATGTGAGCTGTAAGGAGAGCTGAAGGAAGCAAGGTTGGTTTAGCCTGTGAAGAGAATGTGCAGGGAGATCTAATGAGAGCCTACAGCTGTTGGGAAAGTAGTTTCAAGCTTGTGGGCAAAGCCCTAGATAATAGAAGAGGCTACAGATCTGAATTGTAGTACGTGAGATTCTGGAAGGGCTTCGGGGAAAACTTGCTCACAAGGAGCGTGGCAAAGGACAGGAACAGTTTATAAGAGGTGGTTGATCTTCATTCCTGAAAAGGTTCAGGACTTAGCTCAGCAAAGCTACAACAGCCTTGATCTAGTATCGGTGATGGCTCCACTTCAAATAGGAGGCTGGACGAGAGACCTCCAGAGGCCCATTAAAATATCACACAAGAGTTAGATTTTTGGTTTTTTTCCATACAGCTTCATGCCCTTCAGCAAGCGGCTGTATGATGTCACCAAGTATTACCAACTGTTCCTTGCCCTGTATAGAAGTAAATGAATTTTGCTGTTGTAGCAATTGATCAAGCTCTAGGGTTTTTTTTTAGCCCAAATTTGTTTATCACTTGTCATTTTTGAATAAGAACTTTCTTGGGCTAGAATCTTCTGGCTAATCGTAGACGTCAGGTTAATCCTGGAAAGATGATGTGTTTAAAAGTAAGACTTGTAATGGGGCAGGCTCTACCATGCTGCTTCTTGGTCTCTTAGGGCAACACCAGTTGACCACAGCTAGATGCAGTCATTTTCTAATTTAGTGTAAGCTTGCTCAGTCCATTGCTCTGCAGAGTCCCCAGTCCTGCTGCATCTGACATGTCCCACTTTGCTTTGCTGTACTCCTGTGAGCTGCCCTCTCTTGGGCTGGCAGTCTCCAGAGCAATTCCTGTGTTCTGTCTTGCGTCACCGCTGGGTAATCAGGCACACGGTGCTTGGAAGTGTTGGTCTTGCTTTGTTTTTTTCTTCTGCCTAACGGGATTTACCTCAGTCTTAACATGCTTGCTCTGCAAAGCCATGAGCTTCTGCCATTGTGTTTTTTCCAGTAGTCTTTTACAGGACTTCTCTGGTCAAACCTTAAAACTTTAAAACTGAAGTACTTAAAGGGGTGGTTCTTCTGAAGCCCGTTAGGCACTAGGCAGGCTGTGGCGCGACAGCATTGTTTTACATGATGAAAGGTTTCTTTTTGTTCAAGTTCTTTCTGACTGCTACTTGAAGCATTTGTCAAATGCAACAGTGATAAGTGTTGTTTGACTCTGGTGTATGTACCTTAATGTTGTCCTCTTTGGTTGTTTAAAAAAACCAACCTGTGAAATCTCTTTAATACTCCAAAATAGCCTTAAAAACATTCGATGAACCAAAACAACTTGATGCTTCCACTCTGAACAAGAAGCAAGAAGAAAAATAACACTGGCAGGAACTTTTTGGATAGGCTCCAAGCACTTTTCGCATGTCAAAGGATTGTTTACTCTGAAAGCTATGCTAAGAACTAAATTCTTATCTCTTGAATAGCAAGCCAATTTTTTGGTTATCATAGATGTGCTTTGCTGGGTCCAGTTGAAATTGGGGGAGGGTAAGGTGTAGTTATGCTCCTGCTGCCAGAGCATTTTCATATGGTGATGGCTGAGTTAGACTCATCTAGCAGCTACTGCTGTCCTCAATATTATTACTGTGTATTGCAGTTGCAAAGCATGTCTCATTGCAAGTGATGTATTTTTGTAACAAACACTTCTAGGTAAATGAATGTTCCGTTCCTTCTGTCTCTCCTGCACTGTGACTGCTTTAGAAAAGCAGTTTTCTGCATTGAATTTCAGATCTCTTTGAGCCTTGGCTTTTCTTTTCACTGTAACAAACACTTGATGCTTTGTGCTTTTGATTAAGTGGCACTACTTCCTCTCCTTCAACAAAACTAAGCTTGCAAGTCTCAAAAAATTTTATTTGTGGCTTTATCTGTTCTTAATTTTATCACTGTTTGACCATGACCACAAATTCCAACTCTGTTATTTTAGTTTTAAAAAAAACCAAACCTGCAAACCTTGAAAATGAAACTTTGCACAATTCAGTGACCTTAACTTGTCATGGTTCATTGGTATACTGAGAGTATCTCATGGTAGAACAAATTTATACTTCAGTTCAATTGAAGAGGAAGAAATGCTCTTCCTACAGAAAGCTTATCCAGGGCTTACTACAGTTGTTAACTCTGTAGGTACTGCAGTGTTACAATACTTGATCAGTATAGAGAGGCTGTGGTTTGTGTTTTCCTGAAATTAAAATCTGTGGGTTTTTTTCTTCTCTAAAGTAAAGTTAAGTTGTTTTCAAGGGCCTGCCTGATACACATCATGAGGGAAATATATTGATGTAGCATTGAAACAGATGTGTTGTGTGTATAAGCTTTGCTACTTCCTTGTTTCTTGGCCTGAAAGAAGATAGCTGCAGCTGTAAGGTACAGGTTTGGAGAAACTCTCAGGGAAAAACTCATCATGCATAGGGCCTAAAGATAATGGTATAGCATATGTCACGGTTATATTCTCCACAATGCATGAATTGTAGTGGGGAGCTAGCTAGCGAAACTACCTTCAGAAGAATTAAGATGACATCCATGAATTAGAGGTTTGCAGGTTGGCTGAGCTCGATAGTATTTACCCCAGAGCACGTCAGCCTGAGAGGTCTGAGCCGCTGCTGTTTGCAGGGGGAACAGGTGGCATTACAGGAGGTTGGAAAATGACAAATGCTGTTCTTTGCCGCCCCCCCCCCCCCCCCCAAAAAAAAATAAAATGCAGAAACCTGAGGTTTCTAATTGGTCAATCAGACTTCAGGGCTTAAGAAACTGCTAGGAAAAACAAGAAGGCATCTAGGGAATAATGGGTGTTCCAGGGTGGATTTATCAAGAATAAATCAGAACAAACTAACTGTGACTAAATAACAGGCACAATGGGAAGCAGTTAATGTTGGTTGATACTAGTGAGACTTTTGATGTTGTCCCTTCCAACAAGTACATGAGTTGAGGAAACGCAAACTTGATTAAAAACTAAAGGAAGAGGGATGCAATACTGGTTGGATATTTAGACTCTGAGTAATTGTCAATGTGTAGTCATCAACCACAGAAGATATGCAGAGTTTGGCTTCCTCTAAAATCTGTCTCAGAGCAATTTAGTATTGACCAGGATGATGAAATGCAGAGTATCCTGATGAAATCTACAGACACAGCAAAGCACTGTGGTGCAGAGGGCTAGAATTTGGAACAACCTTTGCAAATAGCAGAAATGGTCTGAAGTACCAATGTGCAGTAAGGTCAGGGAGGCACAAGTACGAGGTCCTGTGCTTATACAACAATAATCCAATGCACAATGATCATTTGGAGAAAGGCAGCAGTTCTGAAAGGAGAAGAAAACAATTCGGAGTTACTATCCTCAGTGAGCTATACCTAAAGCAACACACTCTTCATGCTGAGTGAGAGAAGTCAAATTATTCTGATGTATAAACAAGAGGTGTTGTGTGTATTGCATATGATAGGGTCCTACACTGCTAGTAACACCTTGAAGGGAAAGGGAGAGCTTTGTACCACATTTTGGGCAAAAGACTTCAAGTCAGATGCATTGCAGTTGGAGAGAGTCTGGAGGAGAGCAATAAGAATGACCCAAAGGTCCAGAAGATATGACCTGTGCAGGAATGACCAAAAGAGTTATGTTTCTGTAGTCTAGGGAAGAGAAGATGGAAGTAAGATGTGTGAAGTCTTCAAATATTCAAAAGGTTGCTGTAGGGAATAAAGTAATAAATTTTTCATGTGCCTACTGGGGATAGGAGAGGCATATCACTAAAATTTCTGTGAGGCAGACTTAAGGTTTGTCATTAGGAAAAACTTTAAAATGACAAATGCACTGAAGCACTAGAATAGTTGCAATTCCCCATTGCTGCATACCTTTGAGAACAAGTCAAACTGTTCTTCATGGGTATTTGTCAGACTTTAGGTGGGGACAGAGTAGGAGCCGCCTTAGTCTTCTCTGTATTTTATAAATATGTCTTGACTGATGAGGTATCCTCTTCAGGTCTTCTAAACATAATTCTCCATGGTTCTATAAATAAATGATTTATCTTTTTTCATAGTCTCCTGGTTACTAGTGTACGAAAAGATATTTAAATATGAGTTTGAAGTCTCAGCTAATTTAAAAGTTTAATTTTAATATTTAACCTTTGACTAGTCGGTAGTAGGAAGCTGTTTGTGTCTTGGGGACTGCAAAACGGTAGTGACAAAATGTACAAGCAAAGGAAGTAAGCATGCAAGATGCAATTTGTGGGTGGTGATTTAATGTGGATTTCAGATGATTACTTCAGGAAAAACTTATATGAATTATTCCTTAAAAAATGTATTGATAACATGTTGATAACATGTCAAAACAATGACCAAACTAGCTACAGCTTTGTGATGAGGTTTTTTCCCATGAACACCTCTCAGCATATTTGCCCCCTCTGCACTGTCACGGTGAGGGATTCCCTTTTCAGAGGATAAGTATGAAATACCTTCTCTTGTCCTTTAGTTATTTCTGTGAAACCTGCAAGAACTTGGTATCCGTGAGCGATACTCTCTGTCATGATTCAGGTCTATGGGCCAATTTCCCAAAGTTGCTGGGAGAGAGGATTGATGCGTGCAAGTGCCTGAGGCAGCACAGCCGCACAAGCCTTTGGCAGTCAGGCTAAAAGCAAGCCCAAAATGAGGTATGTCTATCCTTTCTTAGTTATTTCTGACATGTCATACTTTCTTCAGGTAGAAATAATTGTCTGATGCTTGTCTGTGGTTTGAGGGAGCATGTATACTGTTCCTGCCTAAGTCCATGTTGGCCCAGTGCATCAGTCTGGCCCGTTATGCCAGCTGTCTGTGCTGCAGTTTCTCCCTTTTTTAAACAAGGGTGATTACAGAAGTTGTCAGGACTGCAGGTGTAGACGCACTCTTCTTATTCAGTAGTTTTCATCTGATTCAAGTTAGAGTAGTGTGAGCCACGGAGGCACTTTGTGTTTGACAAGCAGTATAAATTTTACACTGAAAATGGGACTCAGTGGGATTAAGTCGTTTGACTGGGGTCACAGACCTGTGGCCGTTAAGCAGCAGATACCTTGACACTTGCTGCCCTGGTATAACTGTAGGCGTCATCTTCAGATCTTATGGAGTCCAGAAAGCTTCAGTGTGGTATCCTCAGTGACTCTTTCCTTGCCAATGTTTTCAAACATTCTTGACACAGGCCAATTTCTATGTGTAAAAAGAAAAAAAAAAACAAACACCACCCCACCCCACCCCCCAAAAAAAAAAACAAAACAAAAAAAAACCCCAAAAAAACCAAACCCACAAAAAAACCCAACAAACCCAAACCCAAAACAAACTCCTTCCTTCCTTGAATACAAATGAGGCTTGTCGAGCTTGTTTGTAAAACACTGTTTATTTCTTCCCAGTAGGATGACTAAAGCCAAATAAAATCTCCCAGTAATTCATATATATTTTTCCCTCACTGTGCCTTTATTTTTTTTTCCTTTTTAACCTAAGGCTGATTTATTGTTCTCTTCTGGTTGCTATGGCTCTGTAAAATATATATATTTTTTTCTATCATCTGTTTGTAATATTGACCAGTTTCCAGTGTAGAGCTGGTCTTGGCTCCTCCGTAGTATTCCAGGATTTTAGATTAAAAATGGGGGGTATTAACTGTGGTTTTTACCTCCACAAAGAAGTATAAATCAACATCAATTTCATTTCAACAGAACCTGTTGTGTAGTGAACTCTGCTGCACAAACACTGAAACTGTAGCACAGTAAATCGCCATAGGTGAACAAGACTCAACCGAGTGCTCAGGCTGTGTGCCTTTATTCTACAAAGGGCTATGGAAACATTAAGTCACTGGTTCCAATTTAACCCAAGTTTGTCATGGCCAAAAGCTCTCATCATCTGATAGTTATTCAGTGGTCCATAAGAAATTGGTTGGGTTTTAGCCTAATTCCTCTTAGATGTTTCCCATAAAACAAGCTGTTCTGTGAGCAGCAGCGCAGATCAAGCCGGGTCCTTTACGTCTTTGTGTGCTAGCCCCTCTACGTCCCACACTGCTGCAATAAATCCACTTCTCCCTATACTGCTGCCTATGACCTCACCTCCCCAATATTTCCCATCCCTCCCCCCCATCTCCTAAGCCAGCCTTGTCACATCCCATAGCTTCCAGCTGGGATGTACGTGCTGTGGCTGGTACCAAACGATGTGCTGGCTGATAAAATAAACTGGTTGCTTGTATGCAGAGCGGTTGGCTGACGTGCCAGGCACGACAGGCAGCTATCGAACTCGTGCTTCAGTCTCCAACCTGTCACTGGCTTCCCCTGGTGCTCGCTGGAGGCTCTGAAGTTGTTGGGGAAGGAACTGCCAAATGCGACTTTTGTAAATTGTGCTGATAGGTATTGCAGCAAAGTGCTGGTTGCACATGGACCCAGCCCTTTTTATTCCCCCCTGTAGATCACAAATAAAGCTTATGCAGCACTGCTAGTAATCCAGAGAGAAGCATCTGTCTGCAAAGCTGTCAGTCAGACAGACAACACTGAAGAGACCTGATGGAACATGTTTTGGTCTGCAGAAAGCATGTCTCTAAGCGAAGACATTTTGTAGGCACGTAAGTGCATCTTGTAGGCACGTAAGTGCATCTTCTCTTGAAATACTGTCCCAGGGTTGTGCAGAGAAAACATTGAAGCTGGGACTGGATTTACTCTTTCCATCTTGTTTCTGTTACTGCTTGGGATGCTCAGGGGTTGCCTGCTGGCACTATGTGATCACCCTTTTCTGCCCAAAGCTGAATGCCTGATACCTGTTGCATGTTCTGACAGACAAGGCTTGTTCTGCTGTAGCAGCTCTGCTCACTTTGTGTGTGTGCCCATTAGCTGACAAATGAGGCAGTACCAATTGCAGGAAACCCCTCCTTTTGCAGCACAAGAGATAATAGTTTGCCTTATGCCAGCCTCAGCCTGTGTGTGCAGTTGTAACCCATGCTGACTTGCTTGTGTATCCAAGCTCTTAGAGGAAAGATGTTAGTGTTGCAGCATGGCTTTATGTGCTTTTTTTTTTCAGTGCACTTGAAAGATGGGGCAGATAGGCACCTATCTGCTTTCCTGACATAGCAACTCTCAGGCAAGCCTCAAGAAGCCTTCTCTCTGTTTAGTTTTTGGCATCAAACTTTTTTCTCTAATGTTTTGGTTTTTTTCCTGTGACTGTTCTGAGTTTGGTCCAGCAGAGCTTATTGAAAGGTGTTATTATAGCTCTTCTTGTCCCTCTCTCAAAGAAACTGTAAACTTCCAGTGCCTGCTTTTAATGTTAAGGTGGTCTTGCCAACAACCCCTAGCCAGGGGTCTGTAGGGAATAAGCGTAGCAGTATTGACCATCTGCAACATCCAGGCTCTTTGGCGAAGGGAGCATTTCACTTGGAAAGGAAGGAGAGGGCAAGTCTTCGCACTGGTTATGCAGACTGGTGCATGGGTCAGCATGCAGAGGTGCTTCTGGGTTCCCTAAATGAAATTAATGCAGTTCATCTTTGCATGCTTGCAGATCTTAATATTATTTGTCTGGTTTTATGATTGTAATTTTTGGGACCTTCTGAGTCGAATGCTTTTATCCTCACCTGTGAGGCAGGGAAACACACACAGCGCCATTTTGTTGCTGGGTGCTGAGGCACAGGCTTGCTAGTCAGGAACTTTGCAGTGGCCCCAGCTGTGGTTGAGGCTTCCCAGGCTGTGAACAGGCATGCACCTGATGGCCTGTTCTTTCTCTGTGCAAATTCTGTCTTGGTCAGAGTGGTTTCAGGTATGGGTGGTAAGCTAGCTGATGGCATAGAGCAGAAATACAGCTGGGAATGCTGCTGAGTGCTGTTATGCCACTGTGCAGGTGGTGTGCCTCTCTTCTCCTCCTTCCTGGCAGCATAAATGGAGTTGCATGACCTTATATTTTGGCTGATTAAATCAACTTCGCTTCTCTTTCTGTTCAGAATAGGCAGGGTGCTGCCCCTTTGTAACACTGGAGGCACCCTAGTGCCAGGCTCAGTCCTGCCCTTTGCCTTGGAGCACTGTCATGTCTTCAGCTGCTCATGGGACAAGTTGGCAGTTATTTAGCTCTTGCTGGTTTTGGTGGGTAGCATCTCCCTGGCCTTTGTTTGGGACTTAGTAGGACATTGTGCCACACTGGAGAATCTACTCTCCACAACATTTCTTCTGCTGCAGTGATAGAAAAGCCTCTGCAACCCTCTGGCCAGGTTTAAAAAGTGCCAGATGCTTTCTCAGGAACCTGAGAGGTGGGGACCAGCACCACTGCTGTGTGACACTGCCTTTTGCTTTGTCAGCACTGGTGGTGTGTACCTGGACTGGGCACGAGGCTCCTCCAGGCTTCCTCCCAGTCTGCAGTTCAGTAGTAGGAAAGCATGACTGGAAACCCAGGAGCTTCGAAGGTCGCCTGTACTCTCATTTGACTTGGAAAATGAATAGTCTATAGCTTATGTTGTCAGTGAGCTAGCTATATAATATAAAGCCTCTTCTACCTCCCTAGCCTCATGCGAGTTTGGTCTTTCTTCACTCCTGCAGTCTGGACTCATGGGTCAGGCTGGATACTTCTGTGCCTTGTCGTGGAAGCCACTATCATCTCTCTAACTTCTAGCTCTCAGCTGAGGTCTCTGACCTTCTCTGGCCCCAAGGGGTAGGCTGACGCTGAGGCACAGAGAGACTTTATGCTAGGAGCAGAGGCACAGAAAGTCTTTGTTCCTTATAAAAGACTTTGTTGAAGTAGAAGAAAAGCTGTCTTCCCCAGACTGCTTTTCTGATTGCACAGTAGTTCTAGGTAGTAAGCAAGGGATCTCAGCACTGCCTGAAAGAGAAGGCTTGTTTTTAGCTGCTACTGCACTTTAGATAAAGCAGGTTTAGGCCTAGTTTGAGTTGGCTAGATTTCAACTGATGCTGTCCCTTTTAATTCTGTCAACTCATGTCCTATTCCTGCCTGGGAACTGAAGTTGGCTCATTGCTTTTCAGCTGTTCAGTACAGTTCATTCAGTTGGTCTATTTAAAAAAAGAATAAAAAGGGAAAAGGGGGGAAAAAAGATCTCTCTTCTCTCTCTGCTTTTTATCAGTCCATGTGCCCTGAGGCTGCTCCCAAACGTCAGGGATGGACAGAAGGAACACTTGTAAATCTGATACACGGTTGCATTTATAAACACACAAATTGTTTTAGCCTTCATACTGCCTGTGGGCTGCCGCTGGGAGAGGGAGGAAAGAAATGGGCGTGGAGACCAGGTGGAAGCTGTGTGGCATCTCCGTGCAAGGCTGCTGCAGCAGCTGGAGTGGTAGGAGGGCAGCCAGCAGGCCCCGTGCCCTGGGGCACATGGATGCTGGCCCCTAGCAGGTGTTTATCCTGTGAGGCCCCAGTTCAAGTTCAGAACTGATCTTGCTAATGCTTTTTGACTGAAGTGGAGGGGAGATGAGCTCTCTGCTGGAAGCCTTTTCTCCATCCTACCCGGAGCCTCCCTGCTGCAGGAGAGTAAGGAGTGCTGGGGACTTGGAGGCCCTGTTAAGAAGAGCATCTCTGACCTCTGCAATAAGGAAGCAGGGGAGAAGCTGCACATGGTCAGCCCAGCCTCGGACAAAGGCTCTGTCCCCTGTACTGAAGGAGAAATGCAAGACAAAAAGCTCGGGGAAGGCAGAAAACTCCCCCTCCTGCTGGTGTGAGGTCCTTTGGTGTCTTATATATGAGGTCTTTGTCCCACCCAGCCTTTCCTGGGAAACGGAAGCAGGCTCTTTAATAGTTAAAAGCTTCTGCACAGAACAGTGTTGCCTCCTTCAATCGAGGAGCTGAAAGCCACAACAGAGAGGGATTGTTCTGCAGTCACAGGAGCATCGTCTCTCACTGCCGGTGTGCAATTGTTTGGGATGTAGAGAGGAGAGTTTGAAGGCTACATGTACTGAGTAGCCTTGTGAAAAGGACTGGTTTTTTTCCCCTGACAGCTGCCAAGCCCATGTTAGATGAAACTGCAAAGTGGACTGAGCTGGAAGTTGGGTTCACTGTTAATATCCATCTTCTTACACTTTCTATTGAAGATCTGTGCAGCAAGTGGTGCTCAAACTGTGCTTTCTGACTAACCCACTCTGCCTGTGAGAGTGGCAGTACGCGGAGCTCATTACAGACCATCTTCTGACAGCCTCAGATGCAAAGATTCTTTGCAGCAGCCTGCTCAGCCAGGAGTCAGCAAATGGGCACAGCAGGGGAAGCGTTTTGTTCTTGGTGGGGAAGAGAAACTGGGAGAGTATATTCAGAGGCTGCAGGCAGCCCAGAGCCTGTGGAAAATGGACTCTCCTGCTTTTTGGTTTAAAATCAGGGGCTTAAAGGAATCATCTCGAAACACTTGGGATGGCATTTCAAAAGGTGCTTCATAAACAGGCTGGCCATTTTGCATTTGAACCATAAATATAGTTCTTGGACTAAGTTTGTGTGTTTCTCTTACACTGCTGTAATGGGTTGGTCGAGCTCAGTGCGTAACTAATATTTTACACAAATATGTGTGAATGCAAAGTTCCTCTGTTTCCTGTCCTTTGACCTCCTGCTTTGCCAAAGGAAAACAAAAGTTTGGCCTGTGCAAACTTTTAAATTCCTGAAAATTTAAGAATAAATAATCAACCACTGAGAAAAATTCTACAGTGCTTTCTCAAAGACCCCTGCCCTTCCTGCCTGTTATAAGCCCCAGAACTAATGCCTGGGTAACTAGAACTCTTTTCTGAAGACATAATGATGTGATAACTCTGTAGGTGTTTTCTCACAGACTGCCTTCCCTTTCTTGCCCTTTATCAAGTAATTTTTGCTAAAAGGAATAACCTAGTGCAGTTTAGCAGTCTTTCTGTCAGACATCTGTGCTGTGAAGGCTATTAAAATAAGCTGTTTGCATCTTCTTTGGGTCCTTCAGAGAAGGATATTGCCTTTGCTTTTTTATCAAGCTCCTTGAAAGCTCTTCAAAAGAAACATCTTGTAGACAGATAACTCGGGGAAGATCACAAATGACTGCACAGTCTTATGGTGCTCCTGTGTCCGTCCAAACATCCATCCTTCTTGATGGCTTGCACATGCACAAGTATGTAGGAGGTCCAACAACAGGAAAAAGTGTTTCTCTCCTGCTGCAGTTCATTTCCCTTGCTGAGGACACTTAAGGGTTGCTAAATGCTTGTTCTAGTTGCACCTGGCTGGAAAACATTGAGGTAACTGAAACATTCTGACTTGCATGTGCAAGGATAGGGTTTTTAAATGAAAGGCAAGTATCTCTTCAAATTGGCCATGGGGGAACCACATAGTCTGTAAATAAACTGTCATTAAGTACTTATTTTGAGGTGAGTCCTTATCTGACAGGAGATCCCACTCTATAACATCCTTTCTTGCTCGTGGGCCTCCACCCCAGCCTGAGGCTATTCAGTTTCTGAAACTATTGAAGACATAAATACCATCCTTTGAAGGGGATCTGTAAAACATCTTGTTCAGGTGAAGGATGCAGAAAGCTGGTGGCAGTGCAGCTGGACAGAGGTGGAAGGGTCTCTCTCCTGGCTAGGAGATTTGGCAAGTGGGTCACTCCTGCTCCATTGTGGTTGCAGGGCTGGGGGATGGAGAGGGTAAGGAGAAGATTGTCCCACTTGCCTGTTGGAGGAGGTGTAAGCAGTCCAGCCCTGCAACACCCAGGGGCGATGGGTCTGAGTGACAGGGTGTAGAGGAGCAACAGCTTGTAGCAGGAGAGTTTTGTGGGGCTGTGAAAGAGCAACTCGCATCTGTTCATTTTCTTTCTCTGCCATACTCAGCACTGGCAGGTAAGTCCTTTCATGCTGCTGTGCCTTCCTCCAGCCTTCCCTCCCTGTGGGAGGGAACCATGCAGATAAATCTGTAGATAGGTGAGAAGTGTGTTGTTGGAAAAGCAAGGTGGGAGATGCATCCTGCTGCAGGCCGTGCTTATGCAGAGGGGATGCCAAGTGCGATGGATGTGCCAGCTCCTACCTCTGCTGGCTGTGAGGGGAGCAGAATGAAGCTGTGGGGAGGAGAGGAAGCGTGGGAGGAGGTGGCTGGCGAAGCAGGGTTTATGGAGTCAAGGAGAGGACAGGGGGCCCACTGCTTGCAGAGGGTGGGAGCATGCCCTGGGCATGGGAGTCACTCACTGGGAGCCTGCGTGAGAAATTCTCGGAGGCTGCAGTCATGGAAATTGTATACATGCGTAGAGATGGGCAGGAGCAAGCCAGACACGCAGATATGTAATGGATGCAAAGAAATGTCCTGGAAAATAGAAGAGGTAGAGGAGGCTTAAGAGTGGTTTGTTGTATGATAGTATTTTAGCATTTGTTTTTTGGCTAAAATATTACACTCCGTAGTGTCGCATAAGGCATCCGGATGCCTGGGATCTACTTTGTGATAAGAAAAGCAGCATTTGCAGCTCCATCAGCAGAAACTGCAGTACAGCGAGACACATTTTCCACCATCCCCCTGCCAGCCGGGTGAGTGCCAGCTCTGAGCCAGGCACAGAGGAGTGAAGAATCATGCTGTTCTGCTGGTGATGTACATGGGCAAGACATGGGAGGCCCTTCATTGGGTTTTCAGTCCAGGAGATTTAAATGATCAAATAAGTTTATATATGCTTGCATAAATTGATGGGGCTCTTTTGAGTGGCTCGTTAATTTTCCAGACTTAACACCCTTGAGCTGTGCCTTAACCACCTTTGTATTTTCAACCTGCTAGCCAATTTTTTAAAAAAACCTGCATCACACTTCTTTCTAAAACTGTCTTCAAACCTCAGAGGTCAAACAGTCCTTACAGTACTGATAATCTTTTTTTTTCCACGCTATGGTTTGGGTTTGTTGTTTTTTTTTTCAAAGAACCTTTTGCCTAGGCCCCTTGTTTCTAAAAGCCCAATTTGAATCCCTGCAGCGGAGCTATTGTTTAATTGTGCTACAGGGATTTAATTCTTCCTAAGGCATCTTGTCTGTGCTGCATGTCTGCAGCGGGTAGCAGCACTGTATGAATTTGCACCTCTTTGGAGTGCCTGGGCTGGGGCAGTTCCTGTTTCCCAGACAGGAGATAAGGGGCAACAAAACTGAACTGAGAAAGAAAAACAGGGAGGAAAAGCATTATTTTAATGTAGTGCAAATATTTAATGGCTTGTATTCTATTAATTGCTTGTATCTTCTTAAAACATGTTCAACTTGACTTGAAAATAAAATTATAATTGCCAGTGGGCCTCACAGATCATATCACAATTGTTTTTCCCCTTTACCGATCCATGTGTGCAGTCCTCTGTAGGTTAGGAAACTAAGCAGACAGACTGAATTTAGCATTAATTTGATTATCCCTAGATTATCTTAATTTAATGTGGCTGGCAAATGAGTCTGAATTAAGTCTTTGTACTCTTGTTTTTTTAAAATTTGCATCTATATAATGAGTTGCAATAACAGTATTACTTTGAGATTTTTAAACACCATTTTCATCTTTAGCTTTTGTATTGGTTTATTATTTCTGTGTCTTTGCCTGCATGCTTATATCCATTATTGAGCGAGTTAGAAATATGTTAAGTAGCTCTGGTGAAAAGTATAGCTAATACATTTCAGTGTTGGACTCTGTCTGCTCTTAGTTTTTCTCAATTAATTCTAGTTGTCCAGTCTGCAAAATGGTACTGAAAACCAGCATCAGATCTTATTTGTGACAGATTGCCAGATTACCTTTTTTTAACAAAGCCAGACTGAATATTAAAAATATGTTATAGAAAATACATTTATATAATAAATTATATAGACTGTGCATGGGGTAATAGCAATGCAATAAATTACATTGTTTCTCTAAGTATAGGATAAGCTGCATTCAATTTAAACGTCTGGCTGCATCACTGTCATGCTGGTCAGGAACTCACTGGGGGCCTTTTTAACATTCCTGCACCCATAAGTCATGGAGTCGAAATCCTTCTTTGCTCTGCTCTGAAATAGAGAATTGAGTTACCGGGCCTGACGTCTGTGACTCACTGCCTGCAGTTTAGCTGAGATCTCACAGTCAGATACAAAATGCAGGTTTGTACCCCTTAGAGCAGCGAGTGTTCAAGCTGCTGAGTGATGTGGATAATGTAGGTCTGCCTCACGTGAGGGATGTGGTCATCTTGTTTGTGTGCCAGCATCCCCAGTGTCGCACACTGTTGCAAATTTATTTTTTCAGACCAAGCTAGCAGAGATGTGCCAAGTGTTGTGCTAGCATAACTAAGCAATGTTACTGGCTTGAGGGGATGATCCGGGTAGCCACTGCTTTCTCAGAGGGACAGGCAGGATTGTTTCTTTCAGCATCAGCTTGCACATATCCCAGAATAAAGTGACAATGTAATGATGGCTGGGCTTTCCACAGAAACAAGAGAGGAACACAGAAACTTGCTTTTGAAGGATATGAGTGTAGTAGAGCAGCTGTTTTCCCAAAACCAAGCACACTTACTAGTTAATGTACTTAAGGCTTTTCCCACTCTGTGCAGTATCAGATCATAACCTGTGACACACTGTCCAGGTGGATTTATCTGACTGATTAGTCAGAACAGGGAAGAGGAGGTGTCTTAGAAGAGGTACAGAGGAACAGTCGGGCTATAAATCTATTCTCCTAATTTGAAAATCTATCCAGCAAATTGCATGGTGTGATCAAGTCAGAAGTTGGAAGTTTCTGGCCTTTGGATGAATCAGGGTGATGCAGTCTGAGCTGCTGTGGAGCCAGATTTAGTCGGGGGACTGTATGCCAGGCCATGCATGGCCAGGAGATATGCTTCAAGCTCCCCTTGCTGTTTCATTGGTAGTGGAGCAGCATCAGCTCCTGGTTTTCTTCCATACAGTCCCCTATGCTCAGAGAAGGTATTTGACTCCCACATGCCCGAAGGCCTATTTCCTATCTGCTCTGGGTGCAGGGTGGCAAGCTCACTGAAGATGTTTCCTGACTCAGATTCAGCCTGGTGCCGTGGTTTGGATGGAGCTCTCTTAGCTCCTAGTACTTGTCTCGGTTTGCCATCCTTTTGAACTTACTCCCTGTGGCTGTTCAAGGGAGTAAGAGCTCCTAGCAGGATCCAATACATGCAAAACTGGCAGGTTTAAAAAAGAAATTGAAAATACAGTGGGAAGTAATCTATGTTTCTCTCTGGAGCTAGGTAACACCTCTTGAGTATAGATGGCATCCATTACACTGTCTATAAAACATCTCAAGGACAAGAATATGACTTGGTTTTGTTTCTTTAGGCATCAGCTATATTTAGCAAATTAAAGATGGGAGGGAATGCACTCCAAGAAAATACATGAGCAATGTTACACAAAGAAAATTTACTAGTCTAAAGTGGAATTGTTCCCTCTGAGTTATTTCCCCCGTTCTCATTATAGAGCAGTTGGATAGTAAAGTTAGGAGAGATTGCGCAGCTGAATTATGACCATTGCTGCATGAAGGAACCTCACCTGCTTTATGTGGGCTGTAAAAGAAAATGGATAATGACATTTTAAAGACTTCAAAATATGGGAAGCTTAACAGAGTGGTCTGGTATAACTGTCTTACAGGTGCTGCTTTTGCATAATAGAATGGTAAAAGAGCTGGTCTATGGGAAATTCAGAGACTTCTCATTTTTGTAGAGCTAGAGAGAGGCTTCAGATTTGCTATTACAAATTATGAAACAAAATAGTAAATTTGAAATGAAATGTTTTAATGATTTCCTTGTTGAGTTCTTATGAAATCAATACCTCCCTATGAAGCAATTTGATTTCATGGAATCAGCATTCCCTAACAGAAAGAAAAACTAACAGTAGAAAAAGAACCAGTTTTAAATCTGTGAGAATGGGTCACCTTGCTGCATTAGGTTTAGGTCCTGTTAGTGCCCCTTCCAAGCAGGAAGGGTGCAAGTGTCCGAGAAGTTACTGTAAGCAAGCCTGTGTATTTACAACATATCCAACACACCCATGGTAACTGCTGAAGGATATGTGTTTATCCTGAGGCAGGTCAGGTAGCTTAGCTCTTCCTTCCATGGAGGGAACATGTAACACCTCAGGTTTACTCTGAGGCAGAAGTATTCAACAGCGGTCTATTTTGAATCAGCTTGTATGCCGTAAATCAGAGCCTCAGTTTCCTCCTGAGGATTTGCTCGTTTGTCCATACACTAAAGTAATTTTGATTTTATTTTTTTATCATATTTCCTTTCAGTTCCTTTGCTATTTAATTCCTCCTGTTGATGGCTAGATTGTTTCTGTGCCTCAGCATCTGTCCTATTGGCAATTCTGTGGTGAGGTCCTGGTAACTTTTTCCAATGACTGTTGTTTTTGCAGTGCTCACCTAAGGAAGCAAGGCTTAGGCAGTCATGCTGTTCTCATGTCTAGAAGACTGACTGTGCTACCTTAATGGTGTTTGAACCTGTTGGCCAATGTCAAACAGACCTAACAGAGTGGTAGGACTCTTGGAGAGACTTGGTTTTTAAAGGATTGTAAAAATGAGCATGTGTGAATGCTGACTGTGTCCCCTGCACTGGAGAAGAGTGAAGATGTGTTACACTTGACCTTAAACATAAGTGAACCTAGATAGGGGTCCTCCTATGCATGCCATAGCTGCAGTAAGAGCTTTAGTCAGAGCTTCCTCCTTAGGTGAGGACGAGTCCATCCACAGTGTGCACACCCACAGAGAAGAAAGTGTCCATAGTTTCTCCCCTTCATAGAAGTCTTCTACAAGCTTAATTCTGAGCATGGCAACATGCCAACTGGTTTGAGGCCTTGCTATTTATTACAAGAATATGTCAGGTTCTTCCCATTATATAAAATTATTTCTCTGGATGTGTCACATCTCTTGGCTTTGCTGTGGAGTCAGGTAACACAGAAGTTGAAAGAGGCAGAACTCTCATGATGCCTGAATCCTGGCATTTGCTGCTCCCAAACTGATTGTTGCCCTCTTGTAATGGTAGAGAAAGTGCTTGTCCAGTAGAAACCCATGATTTTTCACAGCTACCACTGAAAGCCATCTCGCCTTTTCCTGGATTCTGAATGCAAATGCATTTTGTCTTATTAAGAAATATAGTGCAGAAGGACTTTTGTAACATCTGCTGTGCTTCAGTCCCTCCTCAAAACCAGTAAGAAACTTGGCCACAGGTGCTAATCTGCGCAGTGTTGTAGCAGATCAGAAAGGTTGTCGTAGCAGAGCTGGTTGAGAGTGAAAAATGTTGGATCAATAGTTGCCATTAATGGGCAAGGCTGTTCCAGAATCTAGGAGGGCCTAGGACAGCATCAGTGTTGTGATGTGATCCTTGCAGAACCAGCTTTGTTGCTGAGGCTGTAAACTTTCAGGTTAACTAAACTGAGGTAATTTGCAAAGGAATGTTCTGTGCTTATCTGAAAGGGGAGTCATGTTTTGGCCTAAAACTAGAAATTGTTTTGGGATGCTTGTAGCAGTGAGTCCTCTCAGACTGGGTCAGTGCTCCATGGACATAAACCTCTTCCTGTGATCTTTTATTTTACATACAACATTTCTTTTACGTGTTTATTAATACTTATTTTCATGTCTGTATTTTGAAGTATTTTATATAGAAGTGGCTTACAGTTATGAGTGTAGGTGTCTCATTTGATATCTGCAGTAGGCATCAAAATGTACACTGAGAGGTATGGCTATAAAACCGTGAATGCTGTTGAGACAACCATATTGGCATCATTATCACTGGAGGTCCTAGTCTCATCCTTGGTTCATAGCAGTGCAAAACTGAGATCTCAAATTAGTTTGGAGATGACAAGCTACTTCTCCAGTTAGTCCACATGGTATGGGAGATACAGGGATGCATTTTTGGAACAAAAGGAGCTGTCTTTAGGCATGTCTGACTGAAGCGTGTTGCTGGGTGCATGTGTCCTCTGCCTACTCATCTCATGCTTCTATGGAAATATGTACGTACATTTATGAAATGTGAGCACATGGTACATGTTTGTGGATGAAAGGCAGGTTGTACAAAGTGTGTTACTGACAGCACTGCAAATTACAGAAAGGTGTAAAAACCACAGGAGATTTTTCACATCCATCTGTGCTGTGATGACTTTGAGGATTTATCTGGATGTTTTATGTTCTAACTCAACATTTGTGAGAGCCATAAATTTAGTTATAAATTTACTTTGAAGGAGTCATTTATGAAAACTTTAGGTTTTTCTGGATAAAACATTGTTTAAAACTTAAAGGCATAGCAAGATTTTAATTGTCTTGTTTTGAAAACATGAGTGTGAAAGGTCAGAAGGGAGGATGCTCATCTGTTTCCAGCATGAGGCAAGAGAAAGTGGTTATCTAGTCTTTTGTTTCTGTAATTTCTTAGTTTCTGTGGCTAGAAGTCCTACAGTTCAAGCTGTCCTCAGTGCTGTAATGGTCTCTGTACAAGGACTGATCTTGCATTCCACATGGGTTACAATGCAGCAAGCAAAGAGCTGAGTTTCAGGCTGTGATTTAGTTTCTTGCACTCTTACAGGTTTTAATTTGGCTTAATGTTATTTGCAGAAAATTTTTTTCTGATTTAATTGAGCAGTCAGTGTGAATTTTGTGGTGTTCATGTGCATGCAAGGGAGAGGGAGATTTTCTAAGTGTTCAGTGTTCACATGGACATAAACAGGTGGGTTTCCAGCAGAGACATTTGCATTTGAAAACCTGCTCTAAACGGGCTGGGCTTTCCCAGGAGAAGCAGCACCAGCAGTGAGACACAGCGATCGATCAGCATAGAATTGTGTGAGCATTTGATGGGCAAAATGTTGTGGTATAAAGACAGGACCCAAGAATAAGCTCTTTGTGGCTTTGTTTCATTCCTGAAAACTGTGACTGAGAGGCTTTTATCATTTAAAAAAAAAAATTAATCAGCCACATTTTGTCTAACCTGGAAAATATCGCAAGATCTTTTGCAACATTCTAAGTGCTCTTTCTTTAATCCAATTCTGATACTAAAAAAAAAAAAAAAAAAAGTTTTCCATTTCTGTCTGCTTCTCTTTTCCTAACGCTAAAGTAGAGTAATATCAGAACCACTCCCTTCAGTCGCAGAGCTGCAAGCATGTAATTTAGTGTGCATAACGATAAACTCTTTCTTTCAAGCAGCTTACATCTGCTATGTTTTCTTTCTTTCCTAATTTTAACTAAGGAAAACATTCCCTTACTTATCACAACACTTCTGTTACATGCCTTGTTTTTCGGGCCAAGTTCCTTATGGTATTTGGAGTTTATTTTAATTCTTAATCAAAAGAGCTGTCCAAGAAATTAATCTGAAAAAACATATATAATGAATGTTCAAATACACACCAATGGGGACACCTGGTGGAGAAACTATGAGTTGCCCAGGACGCCCTGCATGAAACCCGTGAATGGGTGAGTGTGAGTTAGCTCATCAGTGAGATGACGGCGAGTATTTTTAACCACAGCAACTGCGAGGTAACTCTCGTTAGTTTACCTGCCTGCCGCTGAAGGCTCTCTCGAAGCATCCTGCGGTTGCTCCTGGCCAGACTCGAGTCTGTGCGCGCAGCTGTAGTGGTGCTGATGCACAGTGAGTGGCGTGCAAGCACTCAGTTCCTTGGTGCCTGTTGTTTAATGTGACTGGGGACAAAGCTGTAATTACTAGCAAATGCTGTTTCTCGCTTGCCGCTGCAGCTGCTGCCGTGTCCAAGGATTCTCAGATAAGCCTTATAGATCGTTATTTAAGAAATGTCCTACTGACATGTATTTGGAAGGTCATATGGGAAGGTTAGTTCAAGATCCAGGACCATGTCTGCTCATAGCTGCAGGGCAGAAAACACTCCTCTGAATTGGATCCCGTTCTCTTTCATATGAGGCGCCTCAATCTCAACAGACAGCAACTGAAGTAACCACTAACATTTTTCAGTCTGCAATGGAAGTCCTGGTCCTCCTCCAGGGAGCAAGGCCTCCCTTCCCACTCCTCTGTAGGTGTGGCCTTGGAGAGACCATGGTGAGGGCAGTAGCCCAGACTGCCTTCATCTATGAGCTTGGTCAGGGAGAGGGGTGCTGTGCTTGCCACTGTCTTTGGAAGCAGTCAGGCAGTGCTCCGTTCATCCCTGGGGCACTGCACCTATGTCAGAGGGCAGGATATGGATTCCAGGCTGTTTATTTGTATGTGCTATAAAATCTCTACCCAGAGTGGGATAAGCACAAGACCCAAGGACAAGGTAGTTGGCTAGGCAGCATTGTTGCACACATGCTCTAGGAACTGTGTACCAGAGCATGCTTTAATTGGTGTGAAAATGGTCATGGTTGGTTGTTTTACTTCTAGTTCACTCAGAAAGCAGGCATTAGCTTTTCCTGTGATCGGACAGTGACATACAGATGGGTTCTGGTGTGCCTTCTGACATGCACCAGCTGTGGAACATGGGATTATCTGGGGGTTTTGTCTTTCTAAGTAGGAGAGGAGGAAAAGAAAGGAATGCTTACAGTCTTGAAGAAAGAAGGATAATTTCTGGTTCTTTGTTTTGATGCAGTCTGTTCTGACATAGAGGGCAATTTATAGCCTACTGGTTTTCTCATTGTTTGGGAAAGAAGGAACATATTAATTATAATTCTGCACCAGAGCCACCAGACAATTGAGAGAGAAAGTGACTTTGACTTAGACCATCACAAGTTGGGCAGCAGCCTGTGGATTTTTATTAGATATAGCAGAGTATTATTTGTGTTTAATTCACATTTCAAAACCTTTTCTGTGTGGCAAATCAGAGCTGAAAATTAAGTATGAATCACCGTCCCATAGGCATCCAGTACGGCCTGCTGACTTTCTGCGCTGTCTCACAAAACGAGACCAATAGTAAATGAGATACAAGCTAATTTTGTTAGTATTCCTGTGTTGGGATTAATATAAAAGCAGGGCACAGTTTTTTTGTCACAGGACTCAAGAGTGGGCAATTTTCAAGTCGGTGCTTGAATTCAGATGGCTCAGTGGGACTCCTTTTCTGCTTCAGCTGACTCAGACTCAGCAGAGCTGGCTGGAGGTAGTCACTGTGAATAGCCATCAGTGACTGTCCTGGTCCAGACCAGAGGTCCCTGCGTGACAGTGGTCAGGATCAGATGCTAACAGAAGGAATAATCTAGCAGATTTTATGGACTAAATATTTCTTGCATCTCTTCCTTGCAGAAAACACCTTCTGCAGCGGTGACCATGTATCGTGGCACAGCCCTTTGGACAACAGTGAATCTAGAATCCAGCATATGTTACTGACAGAAGACCCTCAGATGCAGCCAGTTCAGACTCCTTTTGGGGTTGTCACTTTCCTACAGGTATGACCCAGCAATGGTGGCTCTGTCATCTCCTGGGCATGGAATGCAGCTATTACATTTCATTTAGCTTTGATAAGTCAAATGCTTATCCTGTCTTCCACCTTTCCTTTTTATTTGATTACTGTGGATCTCATCTTTGAGTTGTTACTCTGGAGGTATTCAGTAAGCATTTTACTAGGATTAAGCAATGACACACTCAGTTCTCAGGATGGAGGTCTATCTGATAGAGAGAAGGTTTACACCCTGAAACACACCTGGAGTTGAATATTACATTACTGCTCTGAAATTTCAAACATGAACGTAGGGAGAAGAGCTGAGATAAATACTTTTAAAAGGTAATGTAGAGCTAAATTCAAGTTAATTCTGTGGCAGCGTTGGTAAGTGATCCACTGGTTTGAGTTCCACAAAAAGAAGAGTTTGAGGCAGGACTCGAGAGTTGCTTTAGCATTATTTAATGTTAGAAATGTAGCTTGCAGCATTGACACAAAGATTCTTCAGGGGCTAAGTGAGTTTTCCTGTATTGATCTACTGTTTAAGAAAGGTTCATGTTTGCTTTGAAGAAGAAACATTTAAAAAATCCCTTGCGATTTAACCCTACTGTTCAGTGAGAGGAGCTTCCTTGGCCAAGCAGGTTTGCTTGCTTTCCCTAAGTCCTTCTTTTCCGTGCTGTCTCTTAAACATGGGCTGCTTTGGATATCTTTAAATTGCATATGGAGTTACTAACCTTAGTGGAAGAGCTGGCATAGTTTATGCCAACTGCTGATTTCTCTCTGCTCCATGGAAAAGGTTCCATCCTCTGGGAAAATGCAAGCATCTGTATTTTACATTTTAAGCTTCAAGTTGCTTCTGTTTGTCTTTGGCTGTAGTTTTAACATGTAAGGGGAAACTCCATATCCACAGACCTGCACAAGGCAACTGCTGTGCATGGGCAAAGGCTTTCCTGCATTTTCTGAGGTATCCAAAGGTCTGCATTTTATCAACAAGAAAGAGACAGGTGTGGGGTTAATCGGTGAAAGGTTAGTTGTGGGACCTTGAAGCAGAGACAGAGCACCAAGCTAAGCAGGGTGATTCCTGGCTGACTCCCCAGTTAGTGCTGCATTAGTTCACATCTCTCTAGTGCCCAGCTATCCTGGATCAGATCAAAGGACAGTCAGCTTGTTTCATCCTGAGGCTCTTGGCCTCAAATCTTCCACAATGCATACGGTTGACTTGGTTTTCCCCGTTGTTAGATGCTCGTTGTTGTGAATTTATTTTGAC